>NC_068290.1:3178664-3528664 GCF_025860055.1 Xyrauchen texanus | reverse complement strand
TAAAATATAATCACGCCGGGTAACAGATGCCTATAAAGGCAAGAAATGGCATTTTAGCTTAGCATAAAGCTAAATGTTAACATGACCATTTACACCAGGTTAACTATTTCTGATGCATCAAACTTCAAAAGCCCACAGATTGTACAAAACCACATCTTTTTCTGATCGTATGTAGATTCTGTTCATATAATGAGGCAGAAAATATATTATTTGTGGCTTTCTATATGATGTTAAAGATTACATTGGTTAGCATTTTTGTAAAAATACCCTAACCGCATAAAAAACATTGACAAGGCATGTAATCTTGTATTTATTGGATTTATGTTTCCTCTGCCAAGCGTTTTAAACTGTTTGTTAAGCTGTTGAAACATGATGTAACTCCCTCTATTAATCTCCCAATGGAAAGTTCCTCAATGGCGTCATATCCACCTTTTTACTCACGACAGTGTGAACTTGCATGAATGAAACAAATCATAAGAAAGTGTTTCACTTTTATTCAAAAGCTCCTCGGATCACATCATTTATATGAATAAATGTTCTGGAGTGGTGGTGGCATAATGGGCTAAAGCACATAACTGGTAATCAGAAGGTCGCTGGTTCGATCCCCACAGCCACCACCATTGTGTCCTTGAGCAAGGCACTTAACTCCAGGTTGCTCCGGAGGGATTGTCCCTGTAATAAATGCACTGTAAGTCACTTTGGATAAAAGCATCTGCCAAATGCATAAATGTAAAATGTAAATGTTTTCCAACTGAATAAACTAAATATTAAATGAAACAAATTGTATAACAAGACAAAGTAATCTCTTCAGTAATCAAAATACGTTTTGAATGTAACTGTATTCTGATTACCAATGATTTCAATTGTAAACATAGTGGAATACAGTTACTAATATTAAGTATTTTAAATATGCAATCCTACGTTACATGTATTCTGTTACTCCCCAACACTGCAGACAGCCAACCAATCAACTTCCACGAGGGTAGGACCGAGTTTGAAGATTACATATTCAAGGATGAATGATACCAAGAAACAAAAGAATAATTAAAACGTTTTTAATTTTGTTAAATCATTAATCGTTGCTTCCGCCCAGCACTGGATTGTTGTTTGAAATGACCTAACTATCTTGTATCCACGACAGGCTCCAATTAATGCCTGATTTTACACTCAGTAACGCCGTAGAGCTCGTGAGGCAATTTGAACAAGTCTGAGGACATGTCAGCGAACAGGCAGCTAACGTCAGCGCACAGATCAGCGAAGTGGCAGGTGCTAGGCAGAAGCGTCATTATAATGAAAGAGGAAGACAGTACCGTGGCACGAAACGAAACCAGTCTGAGCAGACTTTTGAGTGGAGGTGTAAAAGATGTGGAAGGAATCATGGAAAAGGGGAAATGTGTCCAGCAAAAGGTGTTGAGTGTCACAAATGCAGAAAGAGAGGTCACTTGCTGCTGTTTGTAGAACTCGAGAAGCCCATGATGTTAGCAAACCATCAGAAGGCAGCATTGTAGCAAACTTCCTAGGCGAGTTAACTCAAATTACTGATAAAAATTGTGCATGGACAGTCACACTTCTAATTGAATGCACAGACATAGACTTTAAAATTGATACTGACGCTGACACATGTCATTTCTGACAAAACCTTTTCAATTTTGAAGCATAAGCTAGTGTTGGGTTCGAGTCCACCTTAGTCTAGTCAGAGTCAATCCGAGTCTTTAAACAAGCTTATACGATTTGGTTCATAGTAAAGTACAACCAATAGCTTGAATCAAGTAGACACGCATATTTTCAGAACTTACCAGGTATTCCAACTTCCTCGCTCACTTTCCTCCAAGCGATGTCTTTTTTGTCCGGTCCCTGTACATGTATGACGTTGTGTCATACAATTCCGGGTGCCCACACATGCTACAACAATTGTTTAATTAAGATTTCTACTGCTACTATGTCAGTACGTCAGAGACATCCGGACAATCTCAATGCTGATAGGCTTTCGCGACAATGCGTCATGCAGATTTTTTGCTCGAGTTGAAAAATGTTAACTTGCGCGAATTAAACGATTTAGAATCTAAAGTCGTACCTTTGAATTTGCATCTATTCGAATCTTTGCATTGACTTTGTATGTAATTGTGCTGCGTGAAACGCTCACTTCGCGTTGTATGTGAACGCACCATTAGTCATTACAAACAGAGTTTTTATTATTTCAATTTTCAATTTATTATATTCTCCTTGAGCTGGTGTTTCGTTCTTTTCACATTATATTTAGTATGAATAACAGGTGAATAGAGACTTCTCCCCTCACTTGTGTTCTTCATTGTATTTTCGGACTGTTTCCATCATGGGCTATTTCATCCATCATATTAGTTTAAATGTCCCTGATATGCAGTATATTTGATTTTGTCTCGATATAGTCTTCGTCATTTTCAGTTAGAAATGGCTTTGCGTAGTCTGATAAAACGTGTGTTCTGTTTAATAAATTGCTGAGTTGGGGAAGATACTTTTTAAAGTGTACTTACGTTAGTTATATTTTTGGATGAGAGCGGCAGAGCACGTGTGGCGGGCAATCTCTTTCCCGCACACACATACAGCATGCGCGAGAGAGAGAGAGAGAGAGAGAGAGAGAGAGAGAGAGAGAGAGAGAGAGAGAGAGAGAGAGAGTACTTTGAAAAAGTGTGCGCTGCTGCTCTCAGCCAGAATAATCACACTTAAGGACATATACGTGTGAAAACTGATGCACAGTATCAAATACTCAGAATGTATGATAGTACTAACTGTAGAGAGCACATCGATATGAACACAAAGCCAAATCATTTAGAGGCAATTGCAGCCGGACCCTTTTTTCAGGGTCTGAAAAAGAGGACATGTCTCGGGAAAAGAGGACGTATGGTCACCCTTTGTTACGTTATTTATTTGTTTGTTTGTTTTTCATTGCATAACAAATGCCATGGACTCGGCTGAATTTACAAAAAAAATCCCAAGTCCGAAATGCATGAGACCGTGACAAATCCAATCCATTAAAATTGGACTAGTGACTCAGACTCGAGTCCGAGTCGGAACTCGAGTACACCAACTCTAGCATAAGCCACAACTCACTATTGTCAGTGTGAAACTTGAGAGCCCAGGAGGTACATTGAACTACAGAGGAGAGTTTACAGCTATGACTACCTTCAAGGATAGGCAATTTGGTTTAAAGCATTTGTGTTGACTGGTCCCTATTTAAATAATATCCTTGGCCATGACGCAGCAGTTGCAATGGGTTTATTAAGAGGCTGGAAGAGCTCCAGCCCACTCTTTCTTCTGACCTGGGACTAGTAAAGACAAAACCTATACAGTGTGCCCATTGTGAGACGGGTATCCGTGCCCTTGCTCCCAAAGGTGAAAGCAGAATTAGAGAGGATGGAACAATGCAATGTTATAGAGGACATTCCTGAGCCTATGGAGTGGTATGCTCCTATGGTGGCCTTTCCAAAGAAGATGGGGCAGATTAGAATTTGCGTTGATCTTAAACAACTCAATAAAGGAGTGAAGAGAGAGAAATATGTGCTGCCAACAATCGATTATATCCTTCCAAAACCAGCACATGCTCAGGTTTTATCACTTCTTGATGCAGCTAGTAGCTTCTGGCAGTTGCCACTGGATAAAGACTGTGCCAAATTAACAACTTGTATTACACCTTTTGGAAGATATTTCTTCCGCAGGCTACCCTTTGGCATCACCAGTGCACATGAGATTTTCCAGTGGGAAATGTCTTTAATCCTCAAAGACCTGGATGGGGTTGCAGTCTTCATGGATGACATCCTGGTACATAGCAACACCCTTGAGGAACACGAGCGGCAACTGCAAAGAGCTCTGGAAGCCATTGGCTGGTTGGGTCTCCAGCTAAATTCAAAGAAGTGTCTACTGCATCTGCATCAGCATCAGCTCAGGTACTTAGGACATGTCATAGACAAAGATGGCATATGCCCAGACATAGCCAAAGTTGAGGCCATTAATAACCTTGAAAAGCCACATAACATCTCAGACCTAAGAAGAATGCTAAGAATGATCCTTTGCCTAGGCAGGTTTGTCCCTCATCTCTCAGTGGTAACTAGATCACTCAATTAGTTGCTGAGACAAGACACAATCTGGTGCTGTGGTGCTGCGCAAGAAGAGGCATTCAGTAAGGTGGGGGGTTGTTGCTGCAGAACCATGGCAGACAGCTGATATCGGTCGCCTAGTACTCTAGGGTGCTGACTGATGCTGAGAAAAGGTACACCAAAATTGAAAAGGTGTGCCTAGCAGCTGTGCGGGCCTGTGAGATATTTTCAAGAGTTTTGTATGGACTGGAAAGTTTTCTCTTACAAAGTGCTCAAAAACCATTGATGCCATTAATCAATGCCAAAGACCTTGATTCAGTTCCACTGAGATGCCAAAGACTGTTACTGCGTATGATGCACTACAATCCATTTGCACAGTATAAACAGATTGTAGTTGCTGACATGATTTCACGACACCCTCAGACAGCTATTTTTTCAGAGGCTTCCGAATTCGTGCAGTGGACGCTTAAGAGGAAGCAGTCAACGGTTCATAGCCGATTTCTATCACAAAGCTGGAAATTGTAAAAGTACAACAGAGATGGATCCTATGCTACAGATGCTGAGACAGTTTGTGAATATTGGCTGGCCATCCAACGTCCCTAAAGCTGTGAAATCATTTTACAGTGCATCACTTATCAACTTATCAACTTCTCAGAATCTAGTGCTGTTAGATGATAAAATTGTAATTCCCCAAACATGTGGCCTGACATACTTCATAGGTTGCACAATGGTCACCAAGGCATAGTGAAAGGGAAAGAGCCAGAATGCATGTGTTGTGGCCTGGCATAGGTAAGGATATTCATCATTTAGTTAATAGTTGCATGGACTTTCAAGAACCTACTCAAAGGAAAGACCCACTCCATTACCAGAACGTCCTTGGGAGAGAGTTGCAGTTGAAATCTGCGAAGTGAACATGCAGCATTACTTAGAAGCAGTAGACTATTTTTCTATATACATAGACATAGCTCACCTTTAGATCCTGTCAGGTGAAACAACACATGCATGTCTAAAGAACATGTTTGCGTGATGGGGCTGTCCAATTGTTCTTATTACAGTTCAGTGGATGTGCTTTCAAAGACTTTGCAAGATATTGTGATTTTCAGCACATTACTTCGAGTCACGATTATGCCCAGTAGAATGGAGAAATAGTCTGATCCATTCACAGCTTTGATGAGCTACAGAGCCACACCTCTTCAAGCTGCTGGTGTCCTGCACAACTCATGAAGGGCAGACAAATTAGGACTACAGTTCCCACATTGGAGTCACACCTGCAACCAGCATGGCATGATCTTAGGAAAGTGTGAAAGGGATGAAAATGCCAAACAGAGCTATAGAAAGTACTACAGCAAAATGAAGCCTATAGAAGCCTTTTATTTTGGTCACACATTATACATAAATCTTTGCATATATACAGTGAAATGTATTTATTTTCACATATCCCAGCTAAGCTGGGGTCAGAGTGCAGGGTCAGCCGTGATACGGCCCCCCTGGAGCAGATAGGGTCAAGGGCCTTGCTCAAGGTCCCAACAGTGGCATCTTGGCGGTGCTGGGGCTTGAACCCCCAACCTTCTGGTCAGTAACCTAGAGCCTTAAACGCTGAGCCACCACTGCCCCTGAACAGTGTCAGAACATTGCCTGAACTTTCACCAGGAACTACAGTTGCTGTTAAGGATGAATTAGGGTGGAAAAGTCTGATACCGTCCTCAGAAAATGCGACACACCACGGTCTTACCTTATATAATCCGATACTGGAGTGCTTTGTCAAAATCAACATCACTTAATGGCCACAGACAGTGACAATTAATCAACATCTGTGCTGGTACAAAAGACACCTGTACAGGTAGAACCACCTGGTCAGGATGTACCTGTGACCAATACCCCTAGTAATGGCCCAGACATTCTAGAGCAAGAAGAACAACCAGTTGACCAGTCGAATTGCTAAACCCACAGAAAGATAGAGACTTTTGTAATTAAAACACACAAACACAGTCACTATACGTGGACTTTGTGGCGCATGTTCGTCAATGTGAAGGAAAAAGAGTAGAGTGAGTAGAGCTGTGTGTGAGTTGATCTGGTAGAGTTACGTGCTACCTCATGTGGTTGTTAGTTGATGTTAATAAAAGTTTGACATTTACTAAATAAAGTCCTGTTATTGAATCACCACAGATCCTACCTCTGGTACTGTCTAGTGAAAGTAAATGTTAGCATGCTAAATACATGCTAATTTGAAGCACAACAGAGTGTAGTTTAGTAAGTAAGCTTTGATTAGCACAGCATTTCCTCAACGAAGTGTGTAATTTATTTTTTGTATGCTATCAACCTGTCCACAAGCTCCACTCTTCACCATAATGGTAACCTTTAAAACTTCAACATGACAGAAACTCTTCAATTGTTTCTCAACATAACAAAACATTAAACGCTATCAAGTATAACCCTTTATATTCATCTTGCACAAAAACACATAAATAACACTTCATTTTAACATTTACCCTCCCTATCGTGTCCCGTATAAAGAATGCTGGGAAATGGAAATCCACTGCATATTCATCAATGCTACATTAACACCACAAACAGTGTTCATGTAGTCCCAACTTTAAGTAAACAGTAAGTAAACTTCCATTTGACTTATTTAAATAGATAGAACGCAATGAAATCAAAATGTTCTAGAATTCTAAAAATCCTTTTTTTGAGTGAACACTGCACAGATTGTAATTGGATTTACCCGAATTTAAAAAATGAATAGCATGCATCCACCTCTATACTTACAGGAGAGCTGTCCTAATTACAGTCTCTGTCTGTGCTTTGTGTATTCGCTCAATCCTACGTGATCATTTGTAAACTGGCCTCTGTATTCGCTTATGCAATACTCCTCTGATTTGTTCAAGGCTTTGTAAAGAGCATCTGCCTCTGTCTTTAAAGCCATGCCATAATGGCAGCAGAACAGCACAGTGCATTAAGCAATCTTTGCCTGCCATCATTGTCTCTGTGGGACATCTGCAAGGTGATCCGGGCTTTACTCCCTGAACAGTTCTTCACCGTGACAAACTTGATGAATCAGCACACCATCGGCCATTTGAAGATTTGCATAAATGCCAGAATGTGTCTGTTTGCTGCAGGGTTGGGCAAAATTCGTAATTCAACATTTGGCTGGATTGAATTGGCCACGCCCCCCTGGATGTTGAATAGAACACAAGAGTCTGGTTCTGGAAGTAAAAATCCCATTCATTTATTGATTTTTTTGATTGATTTTCAATGATAACTTATGAACCTTTAATGTTATTTCAACATCATCGTTTAAAGCGGAATTCATGGTAAACAACTACATTACCCATGGCACAGCAGAGATAGATCCACCAATCAGAGAACGGCAGCCAACGAAACCCACGAAAACATGCACTGTAGTGACCGCCCACTCCCATGACGCACTGTGAATGATGTATTCGAGTTGGTCTTCCTTCACCTTAAACCACTTACTGTGTATATTTGTACATATCGGAATATTTTGCAATAAATGTAAAATGTTTCCATGCTTATCAACAACAGCCTGAAATTAATAGTTCTCTTACGAGAGGTTCTCTCGTATTGCGTAAGCTAGCTTACGCTACGGGAAAGATTCATCTTTTCTGAGATATTGAAGCCAAAAAATTATCCTTAATTTTGTATCCATTGTCAACGCAGTGCAGCAGCTGCATACCTTGAGCGGGCTAGCTAGCGAGCTCATTGGTTGCTCTGCGGCAACTGCTGCAGCCTATAGACGAACTTGAGTGAACTTACGTCCAATAACAGGCGCCCGCGCCGTCACTGTATCAAAGCCCGCCAGAATGGGCGTGGCTAGAGTGCATATAAGCGTAAGTTCGTAGGCTGGAACCCCGATTTTCATCTATCGGGGCTCTTCGCATCTCTGAACTGCAGAAGCCGCGTCGCCGTTCGAGGGGCATCTAGCAAGCTTGGACAGCGCTCGAAGAAGCCGGCCGTCTTCGCCACCTTCAGCCATCCTGCGAGCTACGCCATCCGGAGACGTATCCTTTTTAGAGCAAGCTAGTTCCTCAGCGAACTTCACAAAAAGAGCAACGAGCGTCTTTTTAAAGATGCCTCGCACCACCTGCGCCTCATGCCGCGCCCCTCTCAGCGCCGGAGACCGCCACCTCATCTGCGCTCTCTGCCTGGGACTGGAACATGCAGAGCTCGCCCTCGCTGACGGCGGATGCGACCTCTGCGAGGAGCTTCCGATGTCGACCCTGCGGGCTCGACTCGAAGCACTCAAAACCGAAGCCGCCGCGCTGCCTTTCGTTTCGCCGCGCATAAAGAAGCGCCGCTCACAAAGGCTGCCGGAACCGGTGTTAGAAGCGCCTACCTCGCCGGAGCCTCTCCCTCGAGCCTCGCTTTCACCCTCCCCACCCCCCCGGGACGCGCAGTTTCCGCCGAGCGGCCGCACTGTTGCCATCTCGGCGACGAGGCAGAGGATAAGGGCTGCTGTTTCATCATGGCTTCGGACAGCGAGGAGTGGTCAGGCTCCCAAGCCTCCTCCTCGGCCCAGGAATCCAGCAGGACCCGCGCCGGAGTCGAGGAAGAACTAACGCGCCTCCTCACACAGGCCGTCGACCGCCTCAGGCTCCAGTGGTCACTGCCCTCTGAGCAGGCTCCCAACAGACTCGACGGCTGCTTTCTTCAGAGCCGTCTCCCTTCCTGCCGGAACTCCACGCCGAGCTCTCTAAATCGTGGAACGCTCCTCTCTCGGCCAGGAACCGATCCCATGTCTCCACCTCTCTCGCTTCGGTGGACGGCACCACCGAGAGGGGCTACTCTTCCATCCCCCTGGTCGAGGATTCGGTAGCAGCACACCTTTGCCCGCCCTCCGCGAGATGGCGGTCTAAGCCAGTGCTCCCGTCTAAGGCCTGCAGAACTACTTCCGCCTGTGTTGGCCGTGCCTATGCGCGCCTATGCGCGCCTAAGAGGCTGTTTCAGATCTAAGGAGCGCGACGGATCTTGTCCTTCGCGCCACCAAAGCTGCAGCTCAAGCCCTAGGGAAGTGCATGGCCGCACTGACTGTGACCGAGAGACACCTAGGGCTAACGCTAGCCGACATGGGAGAAGCTGAACGCTCCACGTTCCTCAACGCGCCGCTCTCTCCGTCCGGTCTCTTCGGTTCCGCGGTGAGTGGCATTGTTGACCGTTTCTCGGAAGTCCAGAAAGCCACCCAAGCCATGAATCTCTTCCTGCCTCGTCACGCTAGCTCCTCTGCAGGCCGCCCACGTGACCAGCCTCCTGCACGAGCCTCTTCACAGCTGGAAGCTGTGGGCTCTTCATCAGAGCCCACTCACATAAAGTGGGCACAGCCAGCTCGAGTGTTAGAGTCAATAAACGCGCCCACGAATCCGTGTGCGCGCCCCTTCTCTGCCCGCTCTGTCACACGGCCAGCAAACACCTCTCTGTATGTAAGTCCCATGCCCGTGACTATGCTCGCGCATCACTTCACAGATGTGACTATTTCCCCATTCACCTCAATCGGGAAGTCACTCACAGAACAGCCTGTCCCTGCTGTCTGCGAGCAGTCATGCATAAGCACAGTAAGCGCGCTCACACATTCTGTTCAGCACGCTGTGTGCGGCAATCAGGGCGACTTGGCCATTCACCCTCTAGCGTTACGCTTCAAAGCGTGGAAAGCTATCCCAGGGATATCCAAATGGGTGTTAAGCACAATAAAACAGGGCTATTTGCTACAGTTCGATCGCCGCCCTCCCCGCTTCAGAGCTGGCTCGAAACTACTGTGAACACGGAAGCAGCCTGCATGCTTCGTTCAGAAATAGCAAACCTTCTGTGCAAAAGGGCCATAGAGAGAGTGCCACCTTCTCTGAGCGAGTCGGGGTTTTACAGCCGTTATTTTCTTGTCCCCAAGAAAGACGGCGGCCTCAGACCAATATTAGATCTCAGGGTTTTGAACAAGGTGCTCGCAAAAAGACCGTTCAAAATGCTTACAATCAGGAAACTCCTCGCGCATGTGCGCCAGGGGACTGGTTTATTTCTCTCGATCTGAAAGATGCCTACTTTCAGATTCAGATAAATCCCGTCACAGGCCATTCTTGAGATTCGCCTCGACGGCCAGGTTTATCAATACACCGTCCTTCCGTTCGGCCTGTCTTTAGCACCCGTACTTTCACGAAGTGCATGGATGCAGCGCTCGCACCCCTGCGGAGTCAGGGCTTGCGAATTCTGAACTATTTGGACGATTGGCTGATTTTGGCACAGTCACATACGGAGCTTCTGTCTCACAGGACAGTTCTCCTCAGTCATCTGAACAGTTTGGGTCTTGCAGTCAATTGGACCAAGAGCTCACTACAGCCCAGTCAGGCAATTTCCTTCCTTGGAATAGAACTAGAGTCCATGGCGATGACGGCTCGCTTATCTACACAGCGCGCGCGACTAGCCGCGTCCTTTCAGATGAACAGCCTCACGTCTCTGAAAAAATTTCAGAGAATGCTAGGTTACATGGCCTCAGCCGCAGCAGTACTTCAGCTGGGTTTACTGTGCATGCGCCTGCTTCAGCATTGGCTAAACACCCGCGCGTCTCGCCGGGCTTGGGCCACGGGCCGCCAGCCGATCAGAGTGACTCAGACCTGTATCTCAGCTCTGCAGCCCTGGGCAGTGGCCGAATGGTATCAGCGGGGAGTGACGATGGGAGCTGTATCTCGCCGAAAAGTCATCTCGACAGACGCGTCCAACACGGGTTGGGGCGCGGTCTGCGAGGGCTCTCCGGTTTTTGGCCTATGGTCAGTTCAGGAAAAGCTCCTTCACATAAATTGTCTGGAAATGATAGCGGTCGAGTACGCGCTCGTGCACTTCCTCCTGGTCATTCAGGGTCACCACGTCCTGGTCCGTTCGGACAACAGATCTGTGGTATCCTATCTAAACCGTCAGGGCGGTGTCAGATCCAGGAACCTCTTCCATCTGACAAAACGCATACTGAGTTGGTCCCAGTGCCACCTGCGCTCGCTGAGGGCGACGCCCGTGCCAGGCCACCTGAACGACGGCCCAGACAGACTGTCCAGAGACAATATTTCACCAGGGGAATGGTCCCTGCACGCTCAAACAGTCCAGAAGTTATGGAGATTATTCGGCAGAGCAGAGCGGCCTCTTTGCGTCAGAAGAGAACTCTCACTGCCCAGTATTTTTCTCGAAAAGCGAGGACGTGCTGGCCCAGGACTGGCCCAACCGCCCGCTTTACACCTTCCCTCCCGTCTCGCTATTGCCACAGGTAATGCAGAGGATCAGGGAAACGCGTCACTCGGTGCTCCTCATAGCCCCGCGCTGGGAGAATCACACATGGTTCCCGGAGCTTACGCAGCTGTCACTGACAGCCCTGTGGCCCATTCCAGTGAGAGCAGATCTCCTCTCTCAAGCTCGCGGCACGATCTGGCATCCCCACCCACAGCGCTGGGCGCTGCACGCGTGGATGATCAACGACTACCCGTCGCTTTGCCAGAAGGAGTAATAAACACTATCATACACGCTAGAGCCCCTTCCACGAGAAAAGTTTGTGATGTTGTGATTCTCCTCTGATCTGGTTGGTTTGGTTCATGGCTTACAACACTTTTATGAAGGATTTTATAAAAAGTCTATGGAAGAAATGAATGGGGAAAATACTTCTGGAACCAAGATGGCTGAAAAAGTGGGCGGGGACAGTTGCTCTGTATTGGAATTTACAGAACAGTCACACAACAGGTATTTCAGATGTGCTCTGCAAAAAATACATTCCTTACTGTGCATTCACACCAGAGGCGGCGAGAGCGTCAAATCGAAGTCATTCATTTTCAATGACAGCCAGCGTCTCTCGGCAGCGAGATGTCTTGGGCGGTGTGGGCGTCAGATGAAAGTTCAAGTGCAGTCAACATTGTGGTAATGAGCTGTGACACGGTTCGGCGGCAACCTATTGGAATATAGAAGTGCTCCGCTCTAGCGAAGTCTAGAGAACACAACAGTGTAAACTTTGGTTCCCACCAAACATTAGTTCTGAAGATAAAATGGAGGAGAAACTAATTATTGCCATGGCGGGTTTCCCAGTAATATATGATCTGTCCCTGTTTGCTTTCAGGGATATAAAACAACCAAGACCACAGTTATTATTACAAATGTATTTTATTTTGATAACAAACAACTATAATTTTAATTACTTTCTGCCATCGATCGATTTCTTATTTTCACATTTTAAAGAGTTCATGAGTATATACGCTACTTGTGATAGGTCGGCAAAAAGTAAATGGTCGACATGTCTGGTTGTTTAAATTGCGGCCCTTTAAATATAGTTCACAAAACAAAGCATTCTGAACAAACGTTGCCGCCTATTTCAACTACGTCAGAGCGTCCACGAGCGTCTTCGAGCGTTGAAGGCAGGGCAGCCAGAGCAAATTTTGATGCTCTCGCCGCTTCTGGTGTGAACGCACGGTTACAAAGTATTTTTGTCTTGTTTTACAGTTCAAATATCTAAGCGAGATAAATTTACTAGAGAAGGAAAATTACATAAGATATTTTGTATAGTTTTCAGAGAAATCTATCAAACTTTTTTAAGATTTATGCTTCTAACATGAAAAAAAATGGCAATAAGGTAAGAAAAAAACGTTAATTTAAAGGTAGTTTATTTTTCTTACCCCATTGTCAAATATTGTCATTAACGTACGGTTAACATTACTCAATTTTGTTAGATTTCTTTGACAACAAAACTTATTATCTTATGCTAACCTGCTTCTCCTGTAATTTTAGATCATTTAACTGGAAAATTAGACATATATACTCTGTAAGAAAGTAATGCAGTAAGTACTGTAATTAGTTGTACAGTTAATAATGTAAGCAGTTTTCATGTTGTTTCGCTCAATTTTGAGGACTTTGTGGTAAAAAAGAGCATGCAAATAAAGTGTTATTCCATGGCCCGTAAAATTACAGCTAATCTGGTTCAATAGTCATTTTATTAAAAAAATAAAATAATTATAGTGCTTCTCACAATACACATCATTTCAAAGCAACTTTACAGAAAAGATTATGCTATAACAGAAACGGAAGCTGTAATAGCTGTAAAAACTGATAAAAAAAACATCTATTAAATGTAATTAAATAAATTAGGTAAGAATTTACAATAATGTTGTAAAAGTTAAAATTAGCTATCTATATTAGTTTCACAACATGAACTAACAATAACTATTTTTAAAGCATTTCAGTCACGTTTTTCATTTAAACTGCTCATCGAGGACTTTAAGACATTACAGATATTACAGCACATTTTCTGTAAAGCTGCTTTGAAAAGTGCTATTATTACTAATAAAACATTATGACTAACAACGATCAGCACATGGGGCATGTACTAATACTTATTTTTTTATTTCAAGTTGAATGATAACAATAGTTGCATTATGAGCTAACAATAACAAATAGTATTTTGATCAATTAAAATGAACCATTAATTAATGCTGTTAATAATTGTTGTTCATTGTTAGTTCATGATATCTAATTCATGCACTGCTGGTAACAAACAGAACCCTATTGAAATGTGCTACCCAACATTTCTATATAATTATTAACAACATTTAATGTTTCAAGAAATACCCCATTTATTGACTGTACGGTAACATCTTTATAGGTAATTCATACAGAAAAATGTATTATATTATTCAAAACTACACTTAAAAACAACAGATTTATGAATTTCATTCTGCATTTGAATGCTCCAAAATGAATAATAATAATAATAATAAAAACATTTCTGAACATTTTGAACTTTTTTCAAGTAACAATATCTAGATATCCTTAAAACAAGACACATTTACTTGAGTAGCAAAAATACACATTAAGTCTTGTTTTCAGAGAAAATGTACAACGTTTTGTAAGGTCTATACTTAACCCTATAATGCTGTTTTTATCAAATATGATATTTGATGGCTCCAGTTTCACTCTCTGTTCAAGCTGACGAGCCAAACAACCTATAGTATGTAATTTCACATGTTCATAGCACCATCTAGTGGCTATTTGTGAAAAAAGTGGTTTCAATGTTTATATCGATCTATTTAAAATGACAGTTATGTTGGGATAAATGACAGCTTATTTTAATAAATTAAAAGTGTATAATGATCATATTGTTACTGATATTTTAAAATGGGTTTTTGCTAAATATAAGCCACTTGTGCTTGGTTAAAATGTTGTATATTATTTTATTGAAACCCCTCTTTGAAATCCATGTTTAGGTTCATCTCTCAGTCACCATTACATTACATTCATGCCCACCACAAACAAATTATATCATTATAGAAATCTCATTGTTTTTCATTATATTATTATGATGTCATCTTACTATAAGTTCCTGAGACCCAGCATTTCCTTTTTAAATGTCAATATAGAGTTTAGTGCATAAAATACATATGATAAAAAATGTTTATTGAAAAAAAAAGACAATTTTTATTCATATTGTTTTTCAAATGTGATACATTTCAGTCCATATTTAAAGATGGAGAGAATGTTGTCATGGTCAAACTCTGAAAAGCCCAGAGAGTCTAAATTTACCACTGTAGATTTTATATATATATATATATATATATATATATATATATATATATATATATATATATATATATATATTAGTTTTTATAATGGTAATAAAAACAGATTCATGTCAAAATTAGTGATGAAAAATTTCTGACAATTATTCATAATTTCATATGTCAGGCTTTGCATGAAAAATAATAATAATTAAAAAAAACTATTTGACTATTTGAATTGGGTTAGAAAAAGAAACTTAATATCTTATGCAAGAATTGACATTTCTCTGTATGAAAGTAATTTTCACAATAAATGCAACACCAAATATAAACAGCTCTGCATTTATTTATGCATGAATTTAGAAACATTTAATTAAAATAATGAACCAAATGTCCTGTGTATTTGTGGGTTGTAATGTGAGCTTTCAAAGCAGTGTATCATCATCAGTACATGCACAATAAAATTACACAAGATATTACGTTATAAGGTTTCCCTATTGGCAAATAAACTTAATTCCAGCCTTCAAATTGTAATGTCATTTTGCTTCTCAAGTAAATGAGTCATGTTGAAAGGCTGTTCGGATATTTTTATTGGAAAACTACACAAAAATACTCCATAAGTGATTTTTTTTTGCAGTGAAATACATACTTGTTTAGTTTCAAATGATAGTTCTGCATCTTGTTTGCTACCTCAGTTGAAATTCAGCAATTTACAAAGCAATTTCACAATCCTGCTTTTGCTGAGTGGGCCCTTGGATGAGCTCAAAGCACCCTTTCCCAATGTCTCACTGGAGCCTCTTTGAGTTATTTCCATGCAGAGGTGGAGAGACATCTAAACAAATGGCTCCTTGGTGGAATTACATATGCGGCTGTGCGCTGAGTCAGTTCCCAGGAGAACTGACGTTTTATAGGTGAGCAAGCCCGGCTCCCTCCACCTGTCCGGCCCACTTCATCATACAAGAGCTGCACATTGTCTGCAGCTGCCAACTCTGTCTTCCGACATCTGTGTCTGTGGGGTCTCTCAGGCCCCGGATGAAGACTTCACCTCTAAGTGCTCAGCGTCAATGGAGAGCGGTCGCAGTATGGAAAGATGTACACCAAGTTGGAGAGACGCCATGGTACTTCTGTGGCGTTTTTGTCCTTTTTGGAGCTTGACAGATGTGGTTAATATGAACACACTGGAAATCCACATTCTACTTAATAATATTTGTGTACCCTGAAATCGACCTCATACTGTCGACAAGTGCCATCCCCCATCAGTTATATCTGCATCAATCTATACCAGAGGTGTTTTAGAGGTCAGCTACTCATCACAAGCCTGACGGGACCTGATACTGGTCAGTTTTGCCCTAATGTATATATATATAGGGCTCTCCTGGTCTCCGTCTAATCATTAGATGACCAGGTGGAGGATCGGTGATGATCTGGGGTGCTTCAGAAAGGCTGGAATTGGACAGATCCGTCTTTATGAAGGATGCATGAATCAAGCCACGTACAAGGTTATCCTGGAAGAAAACTTGTTTCCTTCTGCTCTGACAGTGTTCCCCAACTTTGAGGATTGTTTTTCCAGCAGGATAATGCTCCATGCCACACAGCCAGGTCAAGGTGTGGATGGAGGACCACCGGATCAAGACTCTGTCATTGCCAGCCCAATCTCCAGACCTGAACCCCATTGAAAATCTCTGGAATGTGATCAAGAGGAAGATGGATGGCCGAGCTGCTTGGAGTTTTGCGCCAGGAGTGGCATAAAGTCACCCATGTGAAAGACTGGCAGAGAGCATGCCAAGATGTATGAAAACTATCATCAGGGTTATTCCACCAAATATTGATCTCTGAACTCTAAACATTAGTATTGTGTTCTTTAAAAATGTATATGAACTTGTTTTCTTTGCCTTATTCCAGGTCTGAAAACACGGCATCTTTTGTGTTATTTTGTCCAGTATGTCTGCAAATAATTGGTCTAAATGATAATATTTTTATATGGAATTTGGGAGAAATGTTGTCTGTACTCTATAGAATAAAACTAAAATGTTACATTTACTTAAACACACACCTATAAATAGTAAATCCAGAGAAACTGACAATTTTGCAGTGTTGAATATATATAAAATACTGTATAATCTACATTTCTTTAATATATTTTTGCAATTTTAACATAACTTGTTTCGTGCACATGCTCTCACTCACAGACGGTCAGACAGATGAGTAGGGGCTGTTCACAACAAACATGTTATTGTGTTCTTCCGAACTCTTTTTTAATTGTTTGTCTTTATAAATAGAGGCTGGGTGGACATCTTTGACCACTGAACTACATCTCGCACTGGATCGCCATATTGGACACCATGACAGTGTGTTACATGTTGAAAATGTTGCCTACGCAACAAGTTAAAAAAATGTACGTTATTCATTAGGTTGGGTCAGGCCACATGGTCTCGGGTATGAAATTCCTCTTAAAGGAGCACTCAGTAATTTCTTCATTAAAAAAGTTTAACTCCTAATGACATGAATTGTCATTTTGCAGTATATGTAGAAAATCATGACACATTAAAATGAAGACTCCAGTCATATCAGTAACCTTATAAAAGCAGATTTATTCTACATGGAGAGGGTCCGCACACGGGGGCTGCCATGTTGGAGTCACATGACCAGCCGAATACTGCTCACTTAATCTCAGTAACAGTCCTGTTATTGGACACTTTCACTCATTGATTAAAGTCATCACGGCTGACTGTGAATAGTACATTTCAACAATAACATCTGAAACTGAAAACTATTGAATTTAAATGATGTTGCATCCAAGCCACTAGGTGTCAGTGTAAGTACAAGATTTAGTGAGTGCACCTTTAATGCATGTGCAGTCCTCCAATATTTTCACATTTCGCTGTGGTGCTACTAATTGTGTGTAGCGCAAATAATCTCTCCATTGAAACCAGGAAGTAATCACGTTCAAATAAACAATGGCAAGTGCAATTCGGAGGTTGTATTTTCACTCTAAAATTACGCTTTTACTCCACTGACGGTGAGGTTTAAGGTTGGGGTTTGGGTTTGGGCTAGGGTGTAAGCGTAGGATTAATAAAAAATGCATTCCTGTCGCTTTTTGTGCCACCCTGGGGACGTTTCATATCAACAATATTTCTAACTTTGGCCACTGGGGCAGTGTTTCAAACTTCAGTAAGCATAGACCGATTTCAGCGACAAAACTTTCGACCTACTGTCTCTGAATTCACAGTGGGATCGGTCTGATGGAGACGAGTGATGAAGGTGAGTGAATAATGACTCATTTTGGGTTAAACTATTCCTTTAATATGTGAATGTTATTGTGTTCTGTTTTAGCTTCCTATTTTAATTCCCATATATCTCTGGGTATATTTCCCAATTTGATCAACAATTGCAGGCTGACAATACCACTTCATAAGTATACTTTTCTAAGTTTATTTCTACATTGATATTCATAAAAGAGGTTGCTTGGATTGTAGGGAACCACACTAATTCTAATCAAATCTAAAAAAACTAATTAGAAAAGATCTGCGTATTTAAATGACTTCAACACCTCTTAAAGCCCATGGTGCAGGTTAAACACCACTGTCGATTAATGGGTAGATAAAGCAGTCAAGATATGTATATAAAGTTAGAAATGTCTCCAAAATGGTGTTAAAGTCCAGTTTTTGTAGTTTTTGGTTAGAAACGGTTATTTTTTACGCGATTCGGCGATGACGTCACATGAGGTAGACGCGGCGGAATGTAGCCTCAGCCGTTCTCAGCTAGGGCTTTCTTGAACTAATTCTAGCAGACTAGCACTGACTACTATGGCTTCTAACTGGGATGAGGAAGAGGTGGCAAGACCCACAGTTAACATTTATGATGGCCCACAGCCATACAATTTCGAACCGTTTAGACGTGAGAGGGCGAATGAGGAAATACCGAGAGCAGATGGCTGTCAAAGACAAATAACTGCATGGTCAGAGGAGAATGAATGGAGAGTTGGTGTAGTGTCCTGGTGAGTTGCTATCATTTAGAAACGCAGCAATGACCGCTGGAGCTAGTAGTCTATGAACAGCAGTGCATACAATAACTTTTATGCTTTATTTCTAAGCTTTTACCTCTTTCTCCGGTGAAAATGTTGTTTCGCCGTAGCCGACGCCGTCAGTGTGATTATTGTTGATAGTGCCAACTAGTTTTCCTCGTGATTGATTGTCACTGACACCGTCAGGCTTACCGGGAGAGGGAGTGAGTGAGTAGTTATGTCTGTGTCGCTGTGTTTGGCAGGTGTCTGTGTGGGCGGTGTCGTCCCATGGAAACTGTGGTGGAGAGCTTGTGTTGTAGGGAGGTGAGCGCGTTTTGGTCGCTGGTCGAGGATCTCACCCCGCGGCCAGCAGATGTAACGCGCCTAACGCAGCATCCTGGATTTGAGGCATGCTGCCTGAATCCGTTTGTGCTACAAATAGCATATTCACACTTCAGACAGGATCATGGTCCCCTTCAAGCCAGCACGCACGAGTATGTTCATGGTTTATGTTTACTTTACCAATGTTTTTACACTGAGTCCTTTGAACAACAGCAATAGGTGACAGGAGATGTGTTGCATGCACAAACATGCATAAGAGACAGGCTTCAAATGACGTTTCCAACCTACTTACAGAGTTTAAAACTTAAGAATCTTTCCTACTTATTCCTAGGCAATACCGGTACACTGCGTACAGGCAGGCTATACGCTGGGCTTATGGAGTTTTAGGGAGGAGTATAAGGAAGCCTCTACCCTCTTGTGTGGTTTCAACCATCAGACAAAACTTCCAAAGTGGTGACCAAACCTATCAGGGCTTTCAATGGCCTCGTTTGGATGAGAATGAATAAAAATAATTGTTTATTCTGTTGTGATCGCTCAATTGCCCTTAAAATGTTATAAAGTACACAGAACACATGAATTTTAATAAGAAAAAACAGTTTATTGGCATTGCTTGTAAGGGTTACTAAACATTTACTGAACAAGGACAAGGATTACTGAACAAAGACACAGGTTGCAAGTAAACAAATCTATATAAAAAAAAGCCCACTGATGAAGGGCTAAACCTGAAACCTTTGCACATTGTTTCTTTTGCCTGCAAAAGTGTGGTCTTACCTGAGGGTCAACTGATGGTTCTCGCACTCACTCACACTCACTTACTCACACACAGTCACACACACTCTTTCATGAATGCATATGCAGTGATACATGCAAAAGCATATCAAGCTGACACACAGTGAACCCAGACAACACCGCACACAGAGGTTGACAAGGCACAGGTAAAATGATTGATAAATTATTTTGAATTACATAAAACAAATTTCATGCAAATAACAGACAGAGGAGCAGACATGCAGCATGCAGGACCCCTTGAATGGGGTACAGCGACAATTAATGCCACTTACAAAGACGAAAAAAGTAATGATTTAGTGCAAAGTAAAACCAAAGCAACAACACACAAAACATGCAGAATACAGGAAACCACCACCAAATGAGATGACAGGGACAGAAGGAAAGAAGATAAATAACAACTAAAATAAATACTTACAACTAAATCATTGGACTTGTCTGTGGAAAAAAAAAATAATAATAATGTGAATTTAGGTTCTCTTGTAGCGTGACTGCCGGGCTAGGAAGAGGCTGACGGCCTCCTCCTTAGGAACCTGTTCGAAGGATTTAGCGATGGGGGCGGTGCATCGGAGGACAAATTAGCGCTAACCTCTCGAAGAGCTGCAGGTGAATGGGTGTAGCTTTCCTGAAGGGCCTTCATCAATGATGTTGCATAACCTGCAGATATAATAATAATAATACTGAATAAAGATCATTGCCACTGATCACAGATGTCTCGTGAGCCATCTCAAAATATGATAGAACTGCATGACACTGCTTACCATATGAGGCTGCCTCTTTGATGGGACGCACCACATGGGCACCTTTTCTGAAGCGCGGATACCGCACGCAGTACTTCTCCGTCCCATCACTTTTCCATGCTGTCTCGCGGTTGGCATTGTGATTGTAATGCAGCGCCGCTAAGAGAAGCCTACAAAATAACACATTTGAGATTTTTTTTACTACAATAGGCATGATAATAGGTACTATTATTACTATAAAAGGCATAATAATTGGCTGTATTATTCCTTGGATAGCACTGACCTCGTATAGATACATCCCAACGTATGAAAACCCTGTGTGCTTGGGTGCGAAGTGCAAGATGAGGGAGTGGTAAGCCTCAAGGGAGAATGTCTGATGCTGTGGAGACAGCTGTCGAACATCTTTCAGTAAGGCAGTCCTCGTGATTATGTTCTCCAACTTTACTGCTGCCAATGAGCCTGCAAAGACCAAGACAGGGAGGCAGACAGACACACAGATGGAAAACGTATAAATAGACAAGATAGATTCAGACAAAAATTCTTTTTTAATGGAAACACATGAAATGGTCCTGCATATGAATTATAGCAAACATAAACAGTAAACAGAATGTTATGAGATTGCCAGGGAATGAAAAAATAATTTAATCATCATAGGTCACATGTCAAAGCACTCAGACAGCAAATACAACAAAACTGTAGAGCGTACATAATACCACATGCTGTGTGTACTGTACCTGGGTCCAGCCACTCTTTGTTGCGCTGATCCCCGTCTAGAGGGCCATGGGCACAACTGGAGAAAGCAGGGGTGTCATGGTCATGGATGTCCTGGATGTGGTTGACTAAACTTTTCCATTTAGCCTCCATGACTGCTGGGTTGCCGTCTGGGGTTGAGGCTGCAGTCCAATAGAGGTGATTCACTATAGCAGGCCTCCACAGCTGTAGTTGGTCACACTCTTTTGAAGCTGCATCCAATGCCTTCCCCAGACCTGTTTTAGAACAAATGGTATTAATTGATATGCACTAACAAAAACTGCTTCAAGGTTCCAACAATGGATACATACATTTGGCAATGTGCCACACATCAAAATAATGCCGTGTCCCTTCAGGGCTCAGCTCCTCTCTCACCCATTTGGCAACCTAAGGAGAAATAAACAAACTTTTGTGGATGATTGACCTGTGTGGCCCTCCGTGTATCAGCAAACCACAAACATCCAGCTTCAGTGCAATTCAGATGTTTACATTCTATACTGCATTTTTATTGTAAATACCTGGCGATGACGGTCCGTGATCAGCGTTGCTATATGCAGGTCCTTTCCCCTCAGCAGGCCAACACTGCGCTTGAGCCCTTCAAGCTCACACCATGAGCTGTTGGGGACCTCTGAGCTCTGCAACATGACATAACAGTGTAAGTGTAAAATGCTGGTGTTGTTGGAGGCAGCGTGAATGAACCGACGTGTTGCTGGTCCAAGCATTACGATACACTGTACTCTAGTTAGGCAATACACAAAGCTCTAAGCATCGTTGTACTAGTGGAAAGATGTTATATTAATATACAATCAGTTTACTAAATTGCAGAGTTCATTTCTTTGTCTAATAACATCAGGTTTACCTGAACAAGCTGAACATCCACCACCTTGTTCACTCTATCCTCGATCAGAGAGTAGGATCCATACTTCGCGCAGTGCCCAGGAGAATCTGACCTGGAATTAATTACAAATTTGAATTAGGTTTCAAGTTTTTAATAACCAAGGTCTGTAAAGACAATCCACCATGTCATCTGCAAATGGCAACTAAAGCCACCCTACATGATAACAAATAAAAAAATCAAAATGTGCAACTGGTCTATGAGCTCTCACACTGGTTTACCTGCAGTCACCAGCAAGAACTAGCCCGCCATCCATTGCCCGTAGGTCACTAAAATTCTTCAGCTTGATCGTTTTGCCAGGCCTGAACGATTACAGGGATGGTGTAGCGGCGCTGATGGCGAAAGTAACTGCTCGCACTGATGCACTGCAGGCCAAACAGAGTCAACATTCTTAATGTCTGGGTGGCCAAACATCCAGTGAAATGAATGGCCCCGCTTAACAGGAGGTTGCAGGTCGGCATGTTCCTGTGGAGCATTGGCTGGTTTTGCCAGAAACGGTGGTAGCCACATGATGCACAGACCTAGATATGTAAAAAAAAAAGAAGAAGAAAAAAAAAAAGGGTAATAAACAGTATATCAGGATTCAATATAGATTAGGTACTGTACATTACTGGTCAAAGGTTTCATGTTTTCAATGAAACACACATGACCAATACAGTATAACACTCAAATATGATGCCATCACAAACCAATAGACTAAAGCCAGCCTGGTACATACATTGTAAATTAAATTAACTGGCAAGACAGTCAGAGCTATCAGATTGTAATTAGATATTCTGATTTTCTAATCAGATGGCCTGCTGCGTAAACAAAACCGTACCTGCTTGATCTTAAGAAAAGTTCCTTCCTGCTGCACGATGCTACTAACTGACCTCTCACAACAGGCCGGACAGATGACAAAAAGGCCCATCAGCTCCTCTTGGCAAACAATGAATTTGTCAATGCCACTACAAGAACAAAAAATTGTTGTTGGGGGGCATTCAAACTACCAAAGCTACAGTACACAAAAATGAGCATTCAAAATGGTCTATGTTGGTTTTAAACTATCTCACGTGTGATGGGGATCACACGTGTAAGGTGGCTCCTCATCAAACAAGTCCTCCTCATGCATCGGCTCTTCGGGCACCCACGATAAGTCACTGATGACAGAGGCATTATCATCATCTTCATCTGTCTGTTCAGGACTAGCAAGGGAGTGGAGGTTTGTGTGCCGAATGATGTCTGTGTGCCCACGCTGACCATCTTGGGCTTCAGGTTAACCTGCACAGCTGTGGAGAGGCAGTAAACATACCCAAACATGAGACAATCATGGCAAATCTAAACTGGTATGTTTTTGGTGTAGGCTATGTATTAATTTAATCAATGTGTATGGAAATGTTCTGATTGCATAGATACTGGCAATGTTTTAGAGACTATATCTAATAACTACCCCTTAAAATACCCAAGTTTTACCGTGAGACCATCGGGGGGGCTTCAAAGAACACTGTGTCCCAGCGTCAGAAGTGGAGGAGGGCAAGGGCTGATCCCCAGTATCGACACTCTCCACAGTGTCTACACTGTCCACAGTCTCCTGCTGTGAGGCGTCTGTCAACATCTTGCGAAAACAAATATGAAAAAGGGTCAGCAAAATGCAAATGAGTGTAGTGGTGAAATAAGAGGTGGGTATACTATGAATACTTTGGCACATTGGGTGTACAAGCACATTGCAGGAGTACATGGAAACATTTAATCATTTATTTTCAACTTGGAAGTACTGAGAATTATTTACTTATCATCTTTGAAATTCCAAGAAGATAAGTAAATATTCCCAGTCATTTCATAAGTCCATCACTGAAATGGGACGTGTGTGCTACAACTAACGTTAGTTTCCCAGTGGAAACAATAACCTATGGCACAGCCATAAAGCTTTCATGATGATATGGACTTTTACTTCAGGGCAATTTTGTTATTATTCTAATTTTTATTCGTGAATCACGAAATATGCTCTTCTAATGTCAGAGTGATCGTGCTTGTAAGTTAGTGGAGGCTGTGTCAAAGGGAACACGGTATACAAAATACACACAGAGCTAGCTAACACGCAGCTTGTAAACATTAACGTTAGCATGATGCTTACCGTGGCAATTTCTCGCTATGCAGACGGTGTCTCTCGACCTCGGGACGGGGCAAGCAGAGAGGTTTACGTTCACAGACGGCACGGCGGTAGGAAGTAATTTAGCACTCCTCTCACTCTTTAATCCAAGTGAGACCATTTTAGCATCCCCTGAGTGGTAATCCTCCTCTTTGAAATGCGCGCTGCATATTCTCGAGTAGGCGGTGACAGAGCTAGCTGAAAAATCTGCCCGCCTAATCTTCACAAACTGCACCCAGCTTCGGAAGATCCCTTTGTCCTTGGGGAAGGAATGGACCCTATGTCCAGTTTTGCTGGAGTTCTTGCACCTGCCACAAACACAGTAATAAACCATTTTGACTAACGTTATTTATGATCTACTCTTTATCTATCTCTAAGCTATCTGTTATGCTATGCTATCTCTCACTATCTATGCTATTCTATCTATGCTATGCTATTCTATCTATCTATCTATCTATCTATCTATCTATCTATCTATCTATCTATCTATCTATCTATCTATCTATCTATCTATCTATCTATCTATCTATCTACTTACTTATAAATCTGTCACTGTCACTATTTCACTAGTTAGCTACTCCTCGTCTCACTCTCCCTCAATTGTAAGATGGGCCATGGGCTTTCTTCTGTCGTCCAACAGTCAGCGAGTACCTCATGTGACGTCATGGAATGCATTGTGGGAGAAATAAGAATAATCGCTAAGCTGTAGCTAAAAGCTAACATATCACCTACTTTTCCGTATTATATTTCTTTTTTGTAGTACCCTACAACATCAAATACAATGGATAACTGTTTAAATGTTTATTACCAACTAGAAAATTGCCAAAAATAATAAAAAAAAAACCTGCACCATGGGCTTTAAGTAAACAAAACATCTGATATTTTTCAAATAGAAAAGGGTGAAGGAGAGAACAATTGTCAAAAAACAGTTTCCCTGCCCTTCATTATTCAACAGCTCGGGTCAAAAGCCTTTCACCGTGAATGCCATGCATTTCCTCCTCTGTGATCCTTTTCGATGTCAGCCATATGCGTAGAATACTCTCGTCTTGAACACAATGCAAGGCACGATGCTGTAGTCGCCATAAAGGGAAGCTTTGCTCAGAGCATTTTGTATTCTGTCATCATTCAAGCTCAGAAAGGCTTTATGAGGTGCTTCATTTTCAAAGATATACGTGTCGCTCTCTCTCTATGGCTTTTAGAGTCCCTCAAATCCACTCTAAATGGCATGCTCCATGGCCCATACTGTTCCAGGCGGCTCTTAGATTAAGGCAGAGTGATCTGAACAGCTTGGTAGCATTTTCCTCTCACACAGCAATGATTTGCAAACTGATTACCACGTTGGACAAAACGGCCCTAGAGTGCTGTGTCTTATCATTCTGTTTTTGCATAGAGAGGTGTATATCTCAGATGGAGGATGAGACTAGTACCGAAGAATAAAAGAAATAAGGAAATGTGGGGAACACGCTGAAAGCGACTCAATAGTGCGCAGGTGAAGAGTTTAAACTGGAAAAAGTCGAAGAAATGGGTCTTATCAAGAAATTAAGAACTGGCAGCTTGACTACAATAACACCTGAATGAATAAAAATTATTGAAGGAACAATGTAAATAAAACCACTGAGGTCTTATTGTGTAGGAGTGTGGATTAATGTGTAAACGCAACACGCAAATAGGTTGGGAATCAAGAACCAATTTGTATTCTGGTTAGCGTGAGCCAGTTAGCCCCTGTTGGTAGATGACGTAACTACATCATTATGCAGTCAAAAGCATTTTTCTGCATAGAGTGCAACTGTCTGGTTCCAGAAGTGAAAATCCCATAAATTTTTCCATAGGGGAATTGATTATCTATGATAACTAATGAGCCTTTAAAGACAGATCTACCGTGATCTCAGAGGTCGTAATCAATGGTATATGCTTCTGCTGAAGTCATCAGTCAACTTATATATATATATATAAAAATAATAATACAGATAATTAAAATGCATTACATTATTTGGCATACAAGTGAAGCATTAAAAAAGACAATACAAAAAGTGGCTTTAGAATGTAATATAGTGTTTAACAGAAACCTATCATTGGCCTACAGTCCATAGCAATCCATTTTGCAATTCATCACCCCATTTCCAGTCCAAAATGTATTATAAGGGCTTGTTTAAGGCGTCAGTGTACACCTGCATCAGATGGATGCTTTTAAAGCATCTCGGTTGTCTTGCGTCATAAACATACAATTTTTAGGTTGCTGTGTCAAGATACAGTGTTTGAAACTTAGAAAAACACGTCTTGAAATCCCTGGCTTCAGATTTGCGCTCCATCAAGCACGTGTTCTTCTTGTGTTGTCTGCTCTTAGTAAGTGTGGTTTGCAGGGTTGCGGACTCGTGTTGCATGAATTGGCCTTGACTTGGACTCGAGTCACAAATTTGATGACTTGCGACTCGACTTAGACTTTGACAACAGTGACTTGCGACTTGACTTGGACTCGAGCCCTCTGACTTTGAAAGACTTTATACCTTCTAAAACCAAAGATCAGAGTTGTAAATTAAAAAATGCTTCATTGCTCCAATAAACTGATTCATTTGATTTTCAAATCTGCTTTGCCATGCTCCATATTCAACCACTCAGGCAACCAACTAATCAACATCCATTAGAGTAGGACCAAGTGTGAAGATTGCACATTCAAGAATGCCAAAATGATACCAAAGGTAAGGAATACATATACATATTGAATATAAGGAAACAATATCAAGGGCAAAAAAAGGATTGCAACATATAGAATCTGTGCTTTAAAAATTAAATACGCTTCATCAACAACGTCCAGTTATGTGAGGCATCTATTACTACTAACTATTACATGTGTGTGGGGCGGCTGTGGCTCAGGTGGTAGAGCGGGTCGGCCACTAATTGCAGGGTTGGCGGTTCGATTCCCGGCCCACACGACTCCACATGCCAAAGTGTCCTTGGGCAAGACACTGAACCCCAAGTTGCTCCCAATGGCAGGTGTATGAGTGTGTGTGTGTGAATGGGTGATTGAGACACAGTGTAAAGTGCTTTGGTAACCTCTAAGGTTAAAACAAAAGCTCTATATAAATGCAGACCATTTACATCATGTTAGCTTGCCAGTTCCTTTGTTCCACAGAGCTCAGTGCACTGCATCTAAAGTTTGGCATGAATTATATTTTATGCCTATATATATATATACACTCACCTAAAGGATTATTAGGAACACCTGTTCAATTTCTCATTAATGCAATTATCTAATCAACCAATCACATGACAGTTGCTTCAATGCATTTAGGGGTGTGGTCCTGGTCAAGACAATCTCCTGAACTCCAAACTGAATGTCAGAATGGGAAAGAAAGGTGATTTAAGCAATTTTGAGCGTGGCATGGTTGTTGGTGCCAGACGGGCCGGTCTGAGTATTTCACAATCTGCTCAGTTACTGGGATTTTCACGCACAACCATTTCTAGGGTTTACAAAGAATGGTGTGAAAAGGGAAAACATCCAGTATGCGGCAGTCCTGTGGGCTGAAAATGCCTCGTTGATGCTAGAGGTCAGAGAAGAATGGGCCGACTGATTCAAGCTGATAGAAGAGCAACTTTGCCTGAAATAACCACTCGTTACAACCGAGGTATGCAGCAAAGCATTTGTGAAGCCACAACACGCACAACCTTGAGGCGGATGGGCTACAACAGCAGAAGACCCCACCGGGTACCACTCATCTCCACTACAAATAGGAAAAAGAGGCTACAATTTGCAAGGGCTCACCAAAATTGGACAGTTGAAGACTGGAAAAATGTTGCCTGGTCTGATGAGTCTCGATTTCTGTTGAGACATTCAGATGGTAGAGTCAGAATTTGGCGTAAACAGAATGAGAACATGGATCCATCATGCCTTGTTACCACTGTGCAGGCTGGTGGTGGTGGTGTAATGGTGTGGGGGATGTTTTCTTGGCACACTTTAGGCCCCTTAGTGCCAATTGGGCATCGTTTAAATGCCACGGCCTACCTGAGCATTGTTTCTGACCATGTCCATCCCTTTATGGCCACCATGTACCCATCCTCTGATGGCTACTTCCAGCAGGATAATGCACCATGTCACAAAGCTCGAATCATTTCAAATTGGTTTCCTGAACATGACAATGAGTTCACTGTACTAAAATGGCCCCCACAGTCAAAGATGCTCTATTGGGTTGAGATCTGGGATGTGGTGGAACGGGAGCTTCGTGCCCTGGATGTGCATCCCACAAATCTCCATCAAATGCAAGATGCTATCCTATCAATATGGGCCAACATTTGTAAAGAATGCTTTCAGCACCTTGTTGAATCAATGCCACGTAGAATTAAGGCAGTTCTGAAGGCGAAAGGGTGTCAAACACAGTATTAGTATGGTGTTCCTAATAATCCTTTAGGTGAGTGTATATACAAAACGCTTGCAACGCTTCTGCAATGAGATGTAAGTAGTGATGTCAATTCTGCATTTTTCTCTCTTCTGACTGTCGTAATCAACAACGCTCTATTTTCTCCGCTTTTATGCTAATCTTTTGAGTGTCTGACGTCTTCAAGCGGTTCTATGTCTCTTTTTCAATCTTGCCACCTCTTTTGTGTATACACTTTTGTTCCTTAAAGTTTTTATGACTGAAAAGTAAAGTATGCACAGTGTAAAGATGCCACATAACCTTTCACATGCATTTCAGCACTAAAGGAAATGAACAGCGATCGATTAAACAGAAACATAGACAATAAACTAAAAACTGATTGACTGTTCGACAGAGATCAGATGTAGTTTGCAAACATTAACTGCACTGAAGTTAAGCTTTTAATTTGTTTTTATTACCACAACACTGAATTTTCCTTTAGTGCTGGAACTTCCCATGAGTGCAATCTCTGAAGCAGCCACGGGACGCCGCCTAAAGAGGAACATGTGACTCGATTGGACAAACAAACTTTAGATATGTTAATAAAGATTTTACTTTTTTACATGAAATAATCATTAAATGTAAACATTAAATGTGCAAACATGTTTTTTGAATTTCAAATAATCCATTAAAATCCTTTTGTCTCAAAAATCTATGGGGGCACGTGCCCACTCGGTCTCAATGGGCACGACGCCTCTGCGTATTAGTCAATTTTCTTCTTTTGCTTTTGGAGCAAATGAGTAGCCAAAAATGTGATTTGTTGTAGTCTCCTAGTTTACCCTGCTGTATTTTACCAAAACCTGCAAATGTGAAAAGTGCCCATAGACTTCTGAGGGTAGTTTATAGAATAAGTACTGTGTCTCAATCATTGTCCATTTTTTCTTCCTCAAAATTACAAAAATAATCATTAGGGAACCACTATCATTAAGTAGAAGCATAATCGTCCAATTCCTAACGTCTCCCATCGTAATGCCTGCCATGCGTTCACAATAAAGGTCCAGCCATGGTCCAGAGACCTCGGGTAATTTGAGCGATTACGCCACATGGGCCGGGCGCACTGGGAAGGCTCCTGGTGAAGGATCGTTTCCCTGCCTTTTTAGAAAAGCTGGCAGCTGTTTGAAAGATGGATGGATCTTCTACTCTGAGCTGTCTGTCTGTGATCCACCGCCACCCAAGGTCAGCCAGCCGCGAGGCCTTTGCACAGCAGGGGCGGGACTGCAGAAGCCGTGAGGGGAAAGACGGCACAGAATCTTGAGGAAATGCTGGTAAGTTGGACAGGATAAATAAGCCACTTCTTTTAATCATGGATGGCTAATTTCACCAGATATTGACTTGTTTGTCCTTGATACTGCTGTGTGAAACAACACCCTGTGGAGAATACATTACTGGTTGCCAGTAGGGTTGGGAACCAAGAACTGGTTGATTTTGTTTCTTATATGGCGCATAATTGAAGATATTAGGACAAATTTTCCTGAATGCTAGTTTACCCAAAAATGATACCTTTTCAAACTCTTATGACTTTCTTTCTTCTGCAGAGCACACACAAATATTTATTATATTTATTTTAAGGAGAGATGATGTCTGATTTTACATAAAATACAAGTCAATAGGTCCAAAACTTCCAAGCCCCAAAAAAGGACATACGATTATCATAAAAGTATTCCATATGACTCCAGTGGTTTAATCCATGCCTTCTGAAGCATGGATAGTAACATAACAGTGGGGGCAGTGGTGGCTCAGTGGTTAAGGCTCTGGGTTACTGACCAGAAGGTTGGGGGTTCAAGCCCCAGCACTGCCAAGATGCCACTGATGGGCCCTTGAGCAAAGCCCTTGACCCTACCTGCTCCAGGGGTGCTGTTTCATGGCTGACATATCATGGATATGTGGAAAAAAAAAAGAATTTCAATTTTGGGTATGTTTAGAAGAAGCGTTTATTATGGTCCAACATTATACATACATTTTTGTTTTTTGCATATAATTCATTTTTCACTATAAACCTTGACATCTGCAGTCTCCTTGACACAACAGTGATCTGAAGCTCAATTACACTTACTCATGCTTGACGCATGCACAGAGCACACGCACACCACTAATTAACATTTTGAATGACTAAAAATTAAAAAAATTGGCATGTACATACAATTTTAAAATTTTTAGTTACTATATTTGACAATTCATACCAAGTGCGAGTCTGGTGAAACAGAGTTGGAGAATGTTACTTTTAAAATTAATGTAATATAATTTTTTTTATTGATAACGCAAATTATTATCATTACTTTGTATGGAACGTATTTTCATTTAAAAAAATGCTTTTTTTAATCTCACGGTTGCATCACTTGACTTGGACGCTCTTGGTTTCAGACCCGAGCGTGACTGCTGTGTGCTTTTTCCATTTCCCTTTTTGATTAGTATCTAGTAGCATCTAATAAACATGCAAAAATATTTATATATTTATTTATTTTTTCAGGAGCAATTTTCCGAAAAATGTATGTCCACATATGTGGACAGCGGGACTAAGTTGTGAAATTTAAAATAATACCAAGCTATTGAAAGTCTCATTTGTTTAATCAAATTGTTTATTATGTTTCCAGAAGTGTTGGTTATTCATGATACAGACGTTACATCAGAAATTAGCATAATTAATTCTGATTCAACGTAATGTCCAGCATCGTCCAATCACTGCCAACCATGTTAAAATAAAATTATACATTATAAATTCTGAATCTATGTACTGATTATCATTGTCCCATGTGTGTCAAACATGTTGAGTGATCCAAACATATAACTTTTGATAGGACGTTTAGATTTAATGCTCTCAGCTGCATAGAGAGCTATAGGATGCTTCCTTGCTCCCTATGTAGTGAATAACTTAACCTCCAGTGTGCTGTCTGTCTGAACTGGCCTCAGAACAGTTTGAAATGCAGCTTATTTTCATCCTAACTCCATATAAACCCTCTGAAAGCAATGTTTTCCAGTTTTTGGATGAACCCATTTATTCTCAATGTGATGATGCACCGTAAATATAAGAATTCTATCTAAATCTCGGCACTGTCCCAAATGGCACACTCTGCCCATGCAGTCTTCCTCTGATTGCAGATTTTGATGACGTATGCTAATGTAGACCAACGGGGCATTAGTCAGCAAGTCCATGTGGGTGCATGAGTGGTAAAAGTGTTCATTTGGGACAGACTTCAAGATCAGATTTAATGTTTTTTAAATACAATCAGTTTTACAAATTATTATTTGGAAAAGTCATGTTGTTGTGGAGGCGATCAGATTGACAGAATGTCATTGTGACATCACAATGTGTAGGAAGTAGAGAATGAGTCGCTTTTGCAGCTTGGTTTCAACAAATGCTCTTTTTTTTCAGTGAGGAGGAAGTTTTGAGTTCTGAAACTTGCTGAATGTTTTTATAGTATAATGATCTCTTACGTGTGCAAAGATCAAGGAAAATTTGATTCCTCATGTCATGATCCCTTTAAGTTTCACAAATGTGTTTATAAAAATGTATTCTACCTTGATGGTGAGACACTATGTGATAGTGTCATAGATAGGGTAAAGGAACACACTTTGAACTCCATCCATCCATCCATCCATCGTCAACCGCTTATCCTGTGTACAGGGTCGCGGGGGGCTGGAGCCTATCCCAGCTAACATTGGGCGAAAGGCGGGGGACACCCTGGACAGGTCGCCAGTCCATCGCAGGGCCCACTTTGAACTCACTACTGAATATTTGTTTTTAATTAAATAATTTCAAGCGACACATCACTTACTAAAGAACCTCTGAAAAACAAAGTGCACATGTAGGTACAGCAACAAAACCCCATAATATTAATCTTTAGAGAACCAATAAAATATGATTCAGACATGGATGGTTACAGGCAGGTGCTTAGAACACAGTCAAATGTATAGAAAGAACATACTGCCATACATCCACAAAAAAAGTTACAAAATACACATCGCCACACTTCTGCAGGTATAAATATCACTCTTAGACCAAATGTTGCCATGTCAATAAATATAATTCATTTTACAAGCTACAGCCATGTGCATTAAAGTATTCTCTCCTGTCTTGATACTTTAGGGACTCGTAATATTCTAAAATCCTTTTTGAAACAACAATAGCAAAGGTTTAATGTTATGTTACTTAATTGTATGAACGTAAAACTTCCCCAAGAAAAACTATTCAATAAACTGAATAGGAGTAATTCCATATTTTTTTAATACATGATTGATGTCCGCCATGTTTTTTCCTCCAGCTCGGGAACTCCAGTCCTCTGTGATTGGTCGAGAGGATCAGAAGCGGTGACTGTTGTGTAGCAGTGCGCTGTGGAGCCCGCACTGATGCAGGCTCAGCCGACGGGCGTGTTGAGGGTGCAAAGGGGCGCTCACGAGCACCCCTTGGATCGCTAAAATGTCAAATGGGACACCCTACAGTCAGGGATGGATTACTGACCGGGCCAATTGGGCCAGTGCCCAGGGGCCCTTGACTAACTGGGCGATCCAGTTTGGATCGAGATTTATTATGAGGGCTTGTCTAAGGACCCGTCAATGAACACCTGCGTCAGATGGATGCTTTTGGAGCGTCTCACTTTGGTTGCATCGTATCATAAACATACGATTTTTAGGTCAGCTGTGTCAAGTTAATCGTAGTTTAGTAATTAGAAAAACACATCTTGGGGTACCTAAGTTCGTATTTGCGCTCCTTCAAGCTGTGTTTTGAAAGCATTCACGTGTTGTGCTGTCTGCTGAAGGGTTGTTTGTTCTCTGTATTAGCTGCTCGTTGCCTATACAGCTGAAGTTTCGCTTACTGCCCCCTGGAGAAACAGGCGGTACTTGAAGCGTGAGTTGCTCAGGAATCTTCCTTATTACGGTCCGGGGACATGATTAATTGCATTAACTTTTTAACGAGTTATATAATTAATCACACTGAATTAACATGTTAAATCGACAGCAATAAATATTAGTACAGTCGTATATATATAAAATGTTATCATTTTCCACCCTCATTCTGACCCTCTGTCAGAAACACTCGGTTTTGATGCTGCTTCTCCTTTAAGACTTGACAGTACACGCCCACTGTTTTGATTGGCTCTCAGCTCTTGACTGACCTGCACTCTCCTTGCCATCTCACTGCTCACAGTTGCTAGGCGGGCTACAGAAGTGATTAAAGGTAAGGTTAGCGTTGATGTGTTGTTGTGGAGGCGATCAGATTGACAGAATGTCATTGTGACATCACAATGTGTAGGAAGTAGAGAATGAGTCGTTTTTGCAGCTTGGTTTCAACAAATGCTCTTTTTGCAGTGAGGAGGAAGTTTTGAGTTCTGAAACTTGCTGAATGTTTTTATATATAAAAATGTATTCTACCTTGATGGTGAGACACTATGTGAAGTTAAAGGATTTAATCTTTTACAAATGTTTCTGTAAACACTTGAATTCTGTTCAATTTGTTGTTCTGCATCTAGCTTTTTTTTAGTGCAAGAATACACTATGACTGAAAGGCCCCTAAATATTATTAAATCAATTCATTGTACATGAGTCTGCCACATGAGGAGAACTGTTTTTCATAGCGCACATTGTTGTTGCCTACATGTAGATTCATTCCAGATCAGTCACTTATGAGGTACTCATTTCAGTCAAAAGGCGTAACTTAGAAGGCAGCCGACTATGTAGACAGTATACAGCAAGGCAGCTCACTAGGTTTTGCCACAGAGCTTGTTTAATGTGCACAGGAGAACATTAGCTAAACACGAATATTCACAAATGAGCAACCAACATGCAAATGAGTTTTGCGTGCACATACGCACGTACACAAGCATCCATTCTCCGCCAAGCATTCCGCCCTCATAAATTCCAGGCCTGTCACTTTGAAACATTTATAGTTCTGTCTGAGGAAAGATTATTTACTTCCAGACATTATGCAAGTACCTGGTGGCCCATGCCTCCATTTCCATAATCAGAATTATGTCACGTTGTGCGTGGAAAGCATCAGGCGGAGGGAGGGAGGGATTCGCTCACCGTCGGCGTATGCTGATTAAGATTTCGTCTGAACCACATCAGACTCCTCTGGGTACCGTTGCACAAGGGAAGCGTTCTCATTTAAACAGAGCCGGCTGTATGTGCCTCGCCCAGAAACTATTGCTGGTTTAAGCTTTCCCGGACTCTCAGACACAGACTACACAAGAGAAATGCCATGTTACGACCAGGGGCAGTTCTAGGTTCAGTGGACATCCGGGGCTTATCCCACAGACAGCCATGTATGCATCTTCATACACTAGATACACTTTTAAATATGTTTAAAAGATTCATCGTCAAAGAGTCTTTCAATATTGTTTGTTAAAGAATACAAAACATAAAAAGTATGCCTTAGCATAAAATGAGTTGGATTCAGACATACCAACTGCTTTATTCCACCACTGCACACAATCATCCGCAATCCTCCTTAATAATTATGCTCTATGCTATTATCATTTTGAATCAAACCCATTGAACACATCGGCTATATGTTTTAAACTTACAAATCCAGAGCCATGACACCAAGCTGTTATTCATATAACCTGCCTACAGAACAACCACAAATGATATCATATTCATCAACAATCATGCATAACCACAATGTGAGAACATCAGACATTCCAAGATGATTGATTGGCTACTAGAAGCAGGTTGACCCGCCTTGCACTTGCAAAACTCTTTTCAGTGAGAAATTTGTGCCAAAAGTGTGAGCGCAACAGGGAAGACGGAACAGTGTATACCGGATTATTTCTGGAAAATATTTATGCCACAAACACAAATCATTTCCATGTTTGCAGAAGTTTATTTTACACATACAAACTGATTCTACACGGTCAATCCGTTTTGCTGTTCATGACACCCTTTCTTTGCTTGCATATCGCTGACTGCAGGTTTGCAATATTTTTGGCCATGTTTAGGCGCACAAACGGTGCCAAAAGTGTACAGTAAGTGCGGAAAAAGGGATGTAAGAAGAATACACACCAAATTTACTTTGTGTTACTGTAATACACAATTACAGATTCACAACACATGAATTGCACTTATGCAAAGTATTGCTAATATTTATTTCTTACACTTGCAACTTGATTTACACCTTTACGAAACATTCTGTGCGCATGGAACTTATTTTTACAATTGCAGTTTAATTGACGCTTTCTCAGATCTTACTCAGTGCATGCAAATCATTTAGGCACTATTTTACCTTCATACGGAGCGTTCATTTAATCGTGTGTGTGTGCGTGTGTGTGTTTTTGTGCATGTGTGTTTGTGTGTGTTTGTCTGTGTATGCCTATGTGTTTGTTTGTGTGTGCGCATGTGTGTTTGTGTGTGCATATGTGTGTCCGTGTGTGTTTGTGTGCATGTGTGTTTGTGTGTGCATGCGTGTTTGTGTGAGTGTTGTGTGAGTGTGTGTGCGTGCGTGTTTGTGTGAGTGTGTTTGTTTGTGCGTGTGTGTGCTTTGTGTGCGTGTGTGCGTGTTTTGGGAAGACTGTGGCTGCACGAGGACTAGTCAGAAACGTCTCTAGCTTTTCTTCCTTAGAAAAAAGTTAATTTTTTTTTATTTCACAAAAATGTAGTTGAGTTGAGTGTGTGTGTGTGTTTTTGCGTGTGTGTTTGTTTGTGTGAGTGTGTGTTTGTGCGTGTGTGTGTTTTGTGTGTGTGCATGTGTTTGTGTTTTGGGAAGACTGTGGCTGCACGAGGACTAGTCAGAACGTCTTTAGCTTTTCTTCCCTTATTTCACAAAAATTTTATAATAGAAAGATTAAATCTGTAGTGGTCTCTTAACATTTAAAGGGCTGTTTAGGGACAAATAGATTATATGGTAGTTACGCATACCTGAAGCAGCCACATCTTGCTGTTGAAGTGCTTATGCAGGCTGAGGCTGTTTTACAACTATTTTTTTCAATCGTTAATTTCAATATTCTACCAAATCTCACCAAGACAAGTGCACCCCTATGAACCATTTGTCTCTTTTCTGAAACATCTGTGGCTAAAATAAGCCCACCTCTAGCTCCACACCTTGTTACAACCGCTCTTGGTATTAAGATAACAGGCCGATCGCTTTTTCTCAAAGAAAGTTGTGGCTAATGGTTCAAGCTAATTAACTGCCACTGCATGCTTGTTTTACATCTTGGTGGAGTTACTTAGCGATTAAGGGAGTTTTAAACTCTTTGTTTGGGAGAACATTTCACTTGTTTTTAGCACTACTCAATGGGCATTTCATCTCTGAAATTCCACAATGTGTAATAACCACACAATGCAATTTTGCAAAAATGTCACCACAGTCATGCAGTTTTCTATAGGTTCAAACCGTAGATTCATTTCATATTACCACTGTGCCCTCCTGCTGAAAAGAATGGCTTAACTAGACACTTTATCTCAAGTTGTTATGGAGGGAAATTAGAAATAATAATCTTCACAACAATTGCACCGATCTGTGTAAAGTAAAAGTGTGATTTTTGGTTTTCAGCTTAGATTGCACTTCATGCTGCTTGTCATGTTTACTTATATTGCAATGACTGCAGATGACAATGCAATAAATGTTTCTCTGAGAGCAAATAATGAAATAATCACACCATCCTGCAGGTACAGAATTATCATCAGGCAACCAAAAGAAACCTACAAAGACAACGTGACAAATCCTTTGAAAACAAATAAATCCAAGCGTGCATTTTTGTCTGGTATGTGTTTTATCTTGCTCTTTATTCTCCACTTTAGTATTCTATATCTGACTTTTAACTCAATCTGTCGTACTGGCAGCTGAAAGACAGCATGTTGTGAATTCATTTTTCATTAAAGGTGATTTTGCTCTTTGATTTTGTTGATCAATCGCTCACAAGTGCTTTTCTTGAAAGCAAAGGGGTTTTTTTTTTCAGTCATTTTCTCGAGTGAAAACTCAGACTCATCCAAGATGGGTGGGGGAGTCAGATAGCCAGAGATGTAAAATGTAAGTTTAGAAAAATAAAAATCAAGAGGAGAGAGAGAGAGAATCTTGGCGGAATCAGAAAGTACGTGGAACAGATGGAGTTTGAGGCAGCAGTGATGGGGGCAGAAGAATAAATATTTATGTCCTGTTATGTTTCTGCATGACAGATTCTATATAAAATTGAAAGCAATGACACGTGTGAACCATGAGAAATGTGTTGGTGATACAACGAACGCGGCACCAATAAAAAACATTTAGGAAGGGAAGGATGCAGAGAGAAGGAAGGATGAAGGCATAATGAATCAAAGAATATGCATAAGAGAGGCAAAATTGTGCAGTAAATTAGTGATTGTTTTAAGTGTAATTAATGATAATTTACTACAAATACTAATTATTAGTATATTTACAGATTAATCGGTGCGGGATAAAAAAAGGAGGAATAAAAAAATAACTATCGGAAAATATCGGCATAGATTTTAGTTCCAAAAAGCAACTATCGGTTATTGGCAAAAATCTATGCCGATATTTTCCGATAGTTAATTTTTTTATTCCTCCATTTTTATCCCTCAATGATAAACCTCATCTGGTGAAATCATATATGTATATACAGTATATATATATATATATATATATATATATATATATATATATAGATATATATATAACTATTAATCGGTTATCAGCCTTTTCCATAACCTTGGTTATCGGTAGCGGCAAAATCCACAATCGGTCGTCCTCTTCCAATTGCTTAATTTTCCTATTAAAATGTTTATTCATATTTTATTATTTGAACTGTAAAGTTGTTTAAAGGAGACCTATTATGCCCCTTTTTACAAGATGTAATATACTGTAAGTCTCAGGTGTCCCCAGAATGTGTCTGAATTTTCAGTTCAAAATACCCCACGGATCATGTATTATACCTTGTTATAAATGCCTCTATTCGGGGGGAATTAAAAACACGATGTTTTCGTGTGTGTCTCTTTAAATGCAAATGAGCTGCTGCCTCCCCGCCCCCTTTCCGGAAGAGGGCTGTGCCTTTACAGCTCGTGCAGCGTTTACTACAGTAAGTAAGTTCAGTCATATATATATATATATATATATATATATCTGGTATCTGTGAATACAATCAGAGACAATGGTACCTTTAGTATAATGCTTTATTAACATATCCCAACCAAAGCCAACTACAGTATAAAGACAGAAATGCACCAAAATAGCACCAGTTCAAGTAACATTAAACGTTTTCTAAGTTTAAGTGGGAGTTTGACTAATTGTCCCTACTTAGGTTGCATATTCATTGCAATGGGCATTATATAAACTCTCATCCTCCACAATATAAATCTGCTTGTAGACTGTGGCTATCTGCTTTGTTACAGCAATCGTGAAGCTGCGTTCATGATTCGCATCAGAGCGTAAATGCCAGTGTCGTGAGCAGATTTGAACCAGAGATTATTTAGCAGAGACGGGCCCCTTCTCTTCAAATAAATGGGAGAAATTGGAACGCTCAACCACGGAGCTCTGAACTCCCAACGGTCAACGGATGTAGAAAGGAAGTCCCACCTTACATTCAAAAGAGCCAATCCCTTTTTAGATACAGACATCACCAATCAACTCTAGAATGCACATGTGCATTAGCTATAAAAGCTGGGAATACTGAGATTTTTAATGTAATTTGAGGTAAAGAATTACAAATTATGATACCGGTATTGTCAGATCTTATTGCTGATTTGAAATATGTTCTTTGATAGTAATCTTGACCAACTGATTTGAGGTTTTGGTGTCCCCCTGTTCAAGTAGATAGGAGCTGCACTGGCATGACTGGAAATAGTTTCCTGAGAGCATTCCAAAGATGGCCGACAGTGGACTGACTTGCAATAAAGACTTTAAATTCGCCACAAAAAGCTCTTGCAAACAAACACGTCTCATTCTGCATTTTGGTGATAGTAAAGATTTGGTGTGCATCTCTGGTAATATAAACGCACATTAAATAGGCTGAAAAATACTTGATTTCTATCACAAGTCCCATTTAGACTTGTTTTGTAAATCAAAAAGCGCTTAGAGCTCCTTTCTCCATCATTTGATCACTGACAGGGAAGCGCTGTCAGAGATTCTTTTATTTACTGAGATAACAACTTCCACAACTCTATCATAGCAGAGGGCGTAAAGCCGCCTTTTCACTGTCACAGACATTCACATCTGACTGTCGTATTTCTTTCCCTACTGGCACTCGTGATGAACCGTTAATTTGCTCGCAATTGATTTTGTTCATTGAGGGAGAAGCTACCAGCGGTTTACCTCAGAATGACATGAATGTGTGTGATTTTGTTAAGCAGATGGATGAATTCAATGAAATTATTAGGTATTAATACCGTGATCAATGGAAACATCTAAATGCTTCACGATGCAACCACCCCAACGTTCAAGCCAAATCGACACACTTGTTCACATATAATCACACATTTACTGTAATTATAAAAGCTTTTGTGTTATATTTGCAACGCAAAAGATAACACAAAATCTGTTGATATTTCTGGCTTAGCGCAGATAGTTTTGCATGAATACATCACTTCCGGTTGGGCATTTGCTTACGGTCTAGTCGTACAAGTTGAAATATGTAATTGCATCCGAAGATGGTTGGAACTCCACGCAGCCCCCCACATGACTCTCCATTGGAAATTAATAGCGTCCATAGTTTGCTGGATGCAGTGAAAAGGCGGCATAACGTTCAACTAGCGTGTTACGACAGTACCGCCCATAGAATGTCTATGGGACCACAGTGTTGTGCTATTTTATGCCAAGCTTATAGGCTCCCTTGTTAGAAGGGCTCTTGTTTGTGTAAGTGTGTGTGTGTGTTGTTGGCTTCCGGAGCCCCAACGCAGTTTCAGGAAAGGCCGTTCCTGCATGGATGCCAAAATGCATCTACATCTCTGCTTTATTGACCTGGTCAAGGCCTATGATACCATCAGTAGGCCTGGGCTCTGGGTTGTTCTTCGTGCTTTCGGAGTCCCTGATCCTGACGGAGGAATTTCCATCTGGTACAGATACAATTGGAGGCTGATCGATGCCTGAATGTGGTCAACCTTTTGCTCAACCATGTTATGTACACAGATGATTTGGTAATTGCTGCTCATTCAGAGCAGGAGTTGGTGGTGCTGCTGCTGAATCTGGAGCTTGCCACTAAGAGGTGGGGCCTTACCATCAGCCCCACCAAAACTAAGCACCTGCCTGGGTACTATGTGCCATCGGACACTCCACCCCACCAGCTTCCAATTGGTGATAGAGCAGTTGTGGAGAGTTTGCTCATGACTGGCTTCAGTTTAGCAGTGGAGATCTCACTCTGAATCAGTTGAGCAGCATTATCTTTGGGCTGGAGAGGAGATGGAGTGATGTGGTACAGGAGGATGTGGAGATGAGTGGACTTGCTGCTGACTGGTACCAACGGTGTCAAAATCGGCCTCTGTGGAGGAGGCTCGTGAAGGACGCTACTGGGCAGTTGGAGGCAATTGCCCTCCAACAACAAGGGTGGGCGGATGAGCAGCTCACAAAAAAGAGTGGAGGCCGGATGGCTAAAGCACAGCAAGTTGCCAAAGTAGGGGGCACAGGTGGTCCATCAGCCGGTCATCTCAGTCAGTTGACCCATGGCATCTGGGTCTGCCCCATGACCTCCTGCCAGAGGGCTTTCGACACTTTACGTGGCCTCAATGTGCACATAGCCTGGCACAAGCATCGTGGTGACGTCACCGCCACTTAGTGTTGTGTGTTGTGAAGCGAAGTGTGTGTCATTATAATGACTCCGGGCATACACGGAAAGTGATATTGGGCATATAAATTAATTTCCAATTAGAGTTTCCATTAAAGTATATTCAGACATATACATGTTTGATGGGGACATGTTAATGTACTAAATAGTAGGAATGATATAATATAATAATAATAAAAAACTATACCTACTTCAATCACAATCTGAAATCTGAAAGAATGATGCATCTGTGCAGCAGAATGAATGTGTCTGTGATATGCAGGTGTTGGCCCAGCGTGTCAGAGGTCATGTGATTGGAGCCGTTCCATAGGAGGGAGGGATTCTGGGAGGGAGTGAGATGGGAGAGGAGGACAAGGACCATTAACCCTGAGACCATACCTGACCACTGGAGCCTCAGAGCGTGACTGTGTACATCTCAACTGTATTGAGGTGCAAGAAAAGACAGCAGATATTGATAATTCTGCAGTGGATTTATAAAGGGCAACTGCAATTAAGCACAAGCTTGTTGGAGAGATTGACATATTTTTTTTCTCCATGCTGAAAGGTCTAGCTTAGACCATGAATTATCATGCTGGTTTATGCTGGTTTGGTGCCGGTATAGCTATATTGCCATGCTGCTGTTCACTAGTAAAACTTTCTTCTGTGGAATGAAACTCCAAAAGAGATGTTCGGTAGAATGTTAGGGACCTTTTCCACAGAACAAAGAAAGTAATTTGTGTTTGTAACAACATGAGAGTGAGATCTATTTAGACATATCTGTGGCTTATGTATTATGTGAAGCTCAATGTGTTGCATCTCATGAAATTTCAGTGTGGAAGTACTGAATCCTGTTCTATATTTCTTTGATGTATATGTGTATGTGTGTGAGTTTGTTGCCTCCTCTGTGTTCACTGGTTTCTACCTCGGAATGATGCTGTGGACTCCATATACAATATATTCGTGTTCACTAGCTCCCGCTATAGGGGCGATCCCTGAACCGTTTCCATCTATCTTCGCTGCACGCCTCTTTAGAAACACTACAAGCCCCTGGCTCGCCTCTCTTAAATGAAGGATGATGTGGACCGAGGAGCAGATGGAAGCAGAATTCTCAAACTGGCCAGGAAAGTTGTGGGGGGGAATTTACTAAGACTGAATTGCACTCACTGATAGTGAATTTCAAAAGCAAATTCCATTTACTGCTTGCTGTCCACGTGCAGAAGCATGCAAGTGGTTCTCAACTGGTGGGTCACAAACCAAAGATGGGACTCGGGTCTCTTCTGACTGGGTTGCGGACAACGGGAATACATACTTCTAACTTAACATAGAGTTAAAATAAATACAATTTCAAATGGGCATCTGATTGCTCATTGTAAATTTGTCTGTCAATCATTGTTTATCCCGCTTGGAAGCCCAGCTTCTGTATGGACCTACAGTTCTGAGATATATTCAATATTGGGTGAACTATCCCTTTAATGTACAGTATTATATCTAATGATCATTTAGATGTACGTGGTTGTGCAGCTATCTTGACCATTGAATTTTGACATCTGCATTTACACATTTGCTGTACGAAATACACAAACCTAAACGCTTATGTCTAGTGGAAAAGTGTGGGAGACAAATTTGGTGGTGAGGGGGATAAGTGTACTGTCCGCCCATGGTCTGAATGGCAGCTTAGGATGCAGCTGCCTTTGTAGGCAGTATGCAGCAAGGCAGCTCACTAGGTCTTGGAGCAGAGCCCAAGAGGGAGAGGGTTTTTTGTTTGGGGGTTTGGTGGATTTATAAAGGAAGTGCAGAGTGTGGCTATAGAGGTGTGGAAACAGACATATGCCTAGCTGAAGGGGGGTGAGGCTGAGATGCTGGACCCCCCACTTTAAGCATCATCTGTTAGCAGTATCATGATGGGTAGAGAGTGAAGGCAGTTGTAGAGGTAGGGGAGAGCGGTAAGATGAGGAAGAAACAGAAGAGTTTTAAAATTCACCATCTCAGATCAATGTCAAATGCTGAAAAGACATATCACATACACTGCCAAGCGGTACGTCGGTTTGATGGATCAGGCAGCCCTGTCAGCGCAGTTGGCAAGCTTCACAAGCATATGGGAAATACCTGATATGATTTGATTTTCGTTCACCAAACTGTCAGAACAGAAAACGACCAACAGAACAAAGCCTGTTTTTAAAGAATGTTCTGGATTGCTGGTTGACTGATAAGAGTTTTTAATGGCTGATATGCAGATAGCACTATCTAAAGAACAATGTGTGCGATAATCAATATAATGCCAATAAATAGGCTAATATAATTTAAAGGACTATTCTGAGTTCAATTCAAGTTAAGCTCAATCGTTAGCTTCAAGGTTAAAATCAAGGTTACAGTGAGGCAATTGCAATGGAAGTGAATGGCGAAAATTTTTGGAGGGTTTAAAGGCAGAAATGTGAAGCTAATTTTAGGAAAACACTTACATTAATTATTCTGTTAAAACTTGTGTATTATTTTAACTGTAAAGTTGTAAATTGTCATTTTTGCAGGATTTCAGGGTTTACTGCATTACGTCATCATGGCAACAAAGCTGTATACTGGATTTTACTACACAGAAAGGCTTTGTAAGCGATCTTATCCCACTAAAATCTTATTAACACGCATATTGTTTAAGTCTTGTGACTATACTTTTAAAACAGTGAGTATTTTAAAGTTTACAGATTGGCCCCATTCACTTTCATTGTAAGTGTCTCACTATAACCCAGATTTCTGCTTATGTAAAGAAAAGGAGTGATGAGTCAAAAGTATTTTTTGTGGTTATCAACATTATGCTACAAATGCTTTCAATTGAGCTTACTTGTATTGAACCTGGAATATGCATTTAATGATTGTAAAAAGGATAAACAAAATGGACAAAATAAGCATTTATTTTATGCAAAATTCACAAACAATATTTGAAAATGTGCACTATCCATTGACCATCATCCTGGGCTGTGTTTACAAAAAGCATTGCAATCTTAAGTTGATCGTAGAGACCACTGGACCCAATGGTTAACTTGCTAATCTATTTTCCAAGATACTGTATTTAAAAGATATGTTGTTGCATCTCTAAAGGTCTGTGGTTCATTTTAATTTAGTGTTGCATTATTCTGAGTGTCTCTACAACCTCTAAGTGTGATCAGAGACTGTCAAGCTAAAAGCGCTTCATGAGCTCATCCACAACCTTAATAAGCTTGAGTCCATTAAGATAAACCACATATTAGATTAACTAATTATCAATGTTCTTCCGACAGCATTCAGAAGAGGATAGCACGAAAAGCCCAACATGTGCAGTAACATACGCCGTAGTAGAGTTCTCGCGACTACCATCCCCCTTAATGGAACAGCCGTCTGCCGGGGACGGAGGAACGGCCGCCGACCACGAGAGAATGGGCTCCTAACCAACCGCCTGGAGGGGGTTAGAGCTGCTGCCTGGGGCGGAGGATTCCCCTGCCAGCTGCTGAAACGCGGCGGGGTCTGAGACTGCCAACCGCGAGTGGGGAGGGGCTCGCTGCCGACCGCCTGGAGCGGGAGAACTGTTGCCAGGGGCGGGGGAGACGCCTTCTGTTCCCCGAGAACACCGTGTGGTGTTCCGTCTGCCAGGGGCTGGAGGACTGCCTCCGATCAGCCCGGGGAGGCACGGCTGTCCTCCACTAGAGGGTAGAGGAGTGGCCGAGGACCAAGCTACGGCGTATTGGAGAACCATCGAGTAAGTATTTTTTATTTTTTTCCCCATCTCTCTCTTTCCTCTCCCACTCTCACTGCCACTCTGCGTTGGCCTTTTTTCCCTTTTTTGGGGGGACTACACTGTTACGGGAAGTACCCCCCCTATTTGAATTAATTATTTCTGTTTCCCTCCCCCTGTCCCCTCCCAGATTCAGGAAGGCGGGGATGACCTGCCGGCAGATGGGGCTTAGGGCACGCCCTCCCCCATGTACATCATCCCGGGAGCTTCCCGGCCTGAGAGAACGAGGGAGGAATGTGACAGGGCGGTGGGCGGGGCCGTGTGGGGATTCTGCACACCCGGCCCCTTATCAGGCTAAATAAGCCTCTGAGAGAGATAAAGGCCGTCTGCGGATGGTGGTGTCAGAGAGAGATCGCTTACAGGCAGCTGACCGTCATGTGTTTATGTTCGTGGCTTTTGTTTAAGTTTTTCATTAAACTATTATTTATATTGTCAAGCCGGTTCTCGCCTCCTCCTTTCCCTTATATCTTGATACATTGTTGCTTTGTCACAAGAAGCTTTGTTACTGCAGTGTTTTTCTTTTAGTAAAAGTCTCCATGCATTTCTGTCTTGGTAAAAAACAACATGGAGAGATTTGTGATTTTATTCTTTCCAATCAGAAATGGTTTATATATCTATAATAGCACCTAAAACGATGCCTGTAAGTCAAGAAATTTGAATAATAGCCAGCCCTCAAGCAATTTGTAATGCATTAAATGTACACAAAGAGGGAGTGAATCAGATTAGAGCTCATTATACTGAGATCACTAAAAGCTTATTCAGGCTTACTGAACACACTGCTGTTACAGCGAGCGAGCACCTTTGCCCAATAAGACATGAGTTGTCTACAACTAAAGATGAAGCTATATAGTCAACAACCTAAAGATGAAGCTATATAGTCGCAATGGCTTTGGGAGCTTTTGATCAATTCAAGGATGACAAAACTGGCAAGGCAAAGATGTTTCAGCAATGTTTCAAAATGAAAATCCTGCCATTGTCCTCGCCATCATGTAATTCCAAACCTGTGTGACTCTCTTTCCGTAGAAAACAAAAGGAGGCTTGTCAGTCTCAGTCACCATTCACTTGCATTGTATGGAAAAAAAGATGCAATGAAAGTGAATGGTGACTGAGGCTAACATTCTGCCTAACATCTTTGTTTGCGTTCCACGCAAGAGTCATTTTTGTCAACATGAGGGTGAATGGGATATAAAAAGCAACTTTAAAGTGATTAGTAATGATTACATTTTTAGAGAAGTAATTAGTCATCTGTAGTGGACAACATGATCACATGGGAAATGCATAAAATATGCATTCCTGTTGACTGTAGCACATCATATACAACTAGCTTTTGGTGCAACTCTGTGGACATTTCACCCATAATGCTCACGGGTGCCCATACGTTCCAAAACATTTCCAGCTTCGGTCACTTGAGTTTTGATGTTTTTCCACAGTGTTTCGAATTTGGTAAGCACAGACCGATTTAAACAGCATAACTTTTGACCTACTGATGCCAAATTCACAATGTGATCACTCTGATACAAAAACAAACACATGCAAGGCCACTTGCTAATCAGCAATGCAACAATACATGCGATGTGAGCACGTTTGACCTTCTGAGAGCGATTGAGGGACATCGTCCTCTGGGGAGCCGCCTCGCTTCTCTCGCCGGCTGCGACCCCGACTCACCCCGTTCAGCGTGTCAGATGCTTCATTTTCTCTCTTATTCTCTTTCGCCGGAGGGCAGAACGTGTCGCGGGGCTACAGGGGAAGAGCTTTGAGGAGAATACTAAGTGCACGTGGCTCGCTCACTCGCTTTACTTCTGAGCTATGATCATTAATAGATAGGTGTTAAGGTTTGTGTCAGCGGCATAGCTAGGCCCTGGCTGATAGGGATGAAGCCCCTAGATCTTTTGTTAAAAGCACCAAAAGTTTTTGGTGAAAAAAAAAAAAAGTAAGGCTTGATGTTCTTTACATCAAGGTACAAAAGCAACAAAGCAGGCTTCAATGCTGGCTTCAAATCTAACTTTATTCCGATCAGTGAGCCCAACGTACAATAATTGACAGTTCGCACTTTGATTTTACCTGCTGTTTGTGCACAAGTTCATCAGTCGAATCGTTCCAAATGCCTCGTGTGGGAGCTTTCTATTATCTCTCAGAGGGGGGCAGCTTTTCTGTATCAGAGACACTGAGGTTTTATTATGCAAGCCTTATTTCAAAATATATAATCTATAAAACTTGTTGCTAATCTCCACACACTAAGTAGATTTTAATGTATGTGCTAGTCATCTTGTTTGGTTATTCACGTTTAATGCAACTCAAAATAGCAGCACATAAGCCTAAATGGCACAATACATACAGTAGGTCTAAAGATGATCAAAAATGACTGCCTGTTTATTGCTCTGCTCGTGCTGGTTCACATTTCCATGTCAAGTGCGAGAAGTTAAACTGCTGCGCTTAAATAGCCTCTTCATGGTGCCTTGATTTTTAAATGGTTTAAATTCAAATGACAGTGAACTTGACTAATTACACCACATTTACACCACATGACATTTTGATTTTAAAGGCCCGGTTCACCCAAAAATATAAATTCTCATCATTTACTCACTCTCATGCCATCCCAGATTTTTAGAAGAATAATTCGGCTCTGTAGGTCCGTACGATGCAAGTGAATGGTGATCAAAACTTTTAAGCTCCAAAAAGCAGATCAAGTCAACATAAACATAATCCATCAGTGGTTTAATCCATGTCTTCTGACGCGATCCAGTTGGTTTTGGTTGAGAATAGACTTTTTCACTGTATGTCTTGACTGTAGTTTCCTTGGCGGTCATGATTTCAAGCTCGATTTCACTTCCTATAGCGCCATCTTGTTTAGTTTTACACGAAGTGTAATCGAGCTTGAAATCATGATCGTGCCTGGAGACTGCAATGACAAGATGTACAGTGAAAAAGAGTTATATCTTGGTCTGTTCTCACCAAAAACCAACTGGATCGCTTCTGAAGACATTAATTATTACCGTGCAGCTGGGTTCAACTACAGTATCGCCTTCCAAAACGGTCAGAAATCTAGGAGTAACCATCGATAACAAGCTCAATTTCACAGAACACTTCTCAAAGACTGCAAGATCATGTAGATTTACACTCTACAATATCAGGAAAATAAGACCTTTCCTCTGAACATGCCACACAACTGCTTGTTCAGTCACTTGTCATAACTAGACTGGACTACTGTAACGCTCTCATTGCAGGCCTTCCTGCATGTGCTATTAGACCTCTGCAAATGATCCAGAATGCATCAGCACGTCTGGTCTTTAATGAACTAAAGAGAGCACATGGTACACCACTCTTTGTCTCTCTCCACTGGCTGCTGGTTGATGCACGTATTAAATTCATGGCCCTGATGCTGCATACAGAACAGTCACTGGGTCTGCTCCAGCATACCTAAAAACATTTATGCAGATCTACACGCCCACCAGAAGCCTGTGGTCGGCTAAGGAACGTCGCCTTGTACCAACACAGAGGCACCAAAACTCTTTCCTGGATTTCGGTTTCACTGTACCACGTTGGTGGAATGACCTTCCCAACTTCATCCGTGAAGCTGACTCACTCTCTGTCTTCAAAAAACAGCTAAAACACATATTTTCCAAGAGCACTTAACCAGTCACAAAATCTGTTTTGAATGCTATTCTGACGCTAGGAAAACATTGCGTCCGTCCATCCATCGCATCAACATTTTTTGCAGTAAATATATTTTGAATGAGGCTATTCACATGAAATGTTCACCAGACATCAGTATTAACTCAAGAAATCTGCAAATGTAAAGAATTCACAACATTAACATCCATAAATAAATTATGTGTAATAAAGTGGAATGACACAGGAATAAAGTATTGAAGATGCTAAGAAAAAGCAGTTCGGCAAGGTAAGGCAAGGAACCAGCTGAAATCCGTAAGTAGTTATAAAGTAATTATACCTCCTATCTGTGCAAATGAATATCAGCTGGGTTAGTAAATTGATTGTCTATAAAAAGGCTTTTCATTACCAAGGTGTCACACACGAAACATCTCATGATGGGTAAAAGCAAAGAGCTCTCCAAAGACCTTCGCAACCCAACTTTTGTTGCGAAACATATTGATCCATATTGATCATATGGATACAGACGTATTTGAAAACATCTGAATCTTCCAGTAAGCACCATTGGGGCCATTATCCGCAAGTGGAAGCAATATCACTCCGTCATCAACCTGCAATGCACAGGAGCTCATCGCAAGATTTCTGACCAGGGAGTCACAAGAATAGTCAGAAGAGTAGCCAAAGAGCCAAGGACCAATCGGAAAGAGCTCCAGAAACACTTGGAGGCCGCAGATACCATCGTCACAGAGTAAACTATAGGCAATGCAGTTCACCGCCATGGCCTCTATGCACGCCCATTACTAAAGAAGAGGCATGTCAAAGCTCGTTTAAAGTTTGCTACAACTCATTTGGACAAGCCTATGAAATACTGGGAGAGTGTAGTCTGGTCAGATGAGAGCAAAATTGAGCATACTACACACCATGTTTGGAGAAGAGATGGCACTGCACATCACTGTTGGTATAGTGTATTTAGGGTGAAGTTTGGAGGTGGAAGCATCCTAGTGTGGGGCTGTTTTTTATCTCATGGTACTGGTAGACTTCATATAATTGAAGGAACGATGAATGGAGCCCTTTACCGGGAGATTCTTGAGAAGAATGTGCTGATTTCCACCAGGATGATGAAGATGAGATGTGGGTGGACCTTCCAGCAGGACAACGATCCAAAGCATACAGCAAAGGAAATTCTCGATTGGTTTCAGAGAAAAAAAATCAAGGTGTTAGAATGGCCCAGTCAATCGCCTGATTTGAATCCAATTGAACATTTGTGGAAGGAGCTACAAGAGGGCCCCGAGGAATCTTCAAGATTTAAAGACAATATGTTTAGAAGAATGGGCCAAAATCACACCTGAATACTTTTTGGGAATGGTGTGTTGCCCTACTAAGCTTGAGCTAAACCCGTCTGTCACAGGACAGATCATAGTCTAAGAAACTTAATTACAGTTATAACTCGAAAATAGACAATATTGTAATGTAGTTACTGTGTTTTGCCTTTGTGGGGTATTATTGTTTGACTACTTTAAAATATGGCCAACTAGTATCTTGGCAAGCTACAGTTTCAAGCTAGCTGCACAAACACTGGTTACCACATCTCCCACTGATCACACGGCCAGCACGGATGAGAAATGAATCATAATGTTAGCACTGAACCAGGAGCAATGACAACCCAGAGAGTAAAATTCCTCTGAGATGAGCTCATGAGGACTTATATGTGGAAAAACAGGTCTGTGACAAAGCTCACGCTAAGCTACTGAGACACAAGCTGGCATGTTAGCTATAGCTTGACTCCAACTGGCGGCCGCTGCTCCTCAGAAGAGGCTTACAATGTGCTGAACACAATTCGTGCCTTAATTGGGTAACTGGACAGATTGGGTTCACTCTGAGGTTTATCCAGTGCATGGTGCCAGCTGTATGCCAGCTACAGGTGCAGATGATGCCTTCAGGGTGCTGCTTAGATGCTCAGGTCATTTCCTACATGTCAGATTTTGGCCATATGGGTTTTCAAGGTACTTGAATTGCCTGAAGGGATGTTTTTATGGCTCTCTTTTTCAAGCAATGCAGAGAGGGAAAACTAGGCTACAATAAATAAGGAAAACAGTCGAAGGCAGACAGTATGGAGTAACAATCTTTTCAGTGGATGGCAGACAAAAAATACTTGCATGTTAATACACATTCACATTGTTTATGCATCTTTTACGCTGCTTTTTGTGTCATTTTGGAGCTTGACAGACACAGTCCCCAGCAGTATACCCTAGTAACGGTCCAATTACACAAATGTGTGTTTTTCATTGCATAGGTTTTGTTTGTTGGTTTTAAATACCTAGTTCAAAACCCTCTTAAGTTAGAATAATTTCTGTCAATTCAAAACAAAATATTCAATCCAAAGTAAATGTTCGCTATCATATTTTTGTTATATTTCTTGGGGAAAGCAAGTAAACACTTGCTACAGTAAATATAGGGGTGGTTGTGGCTCAGTTGGTAGAGCAGGTTGGCCACTAATCGCAGGGTTGGTGGTTCGAATCCCAGCCCACACATCTCCACATGCCGAAGTGTCCTTGGGCAAGACACTGAACCCCAAGTTGCTCCTAATGGCAGGCTAGCACCTTACATAGCAGCTCTGCTGCCATTGGTGTATGAATGTGTGTGTGAATGGGTGAATGAGTCACAGTGTAAAGCGCTTTCAATACCGTTAAGCCTTAAAAAGGCGCTATATAAGTGCAGACCATTTACCATATAAAATTGGGTATCGCTGACATAACAGTGAAAACTAAATCCATGGTTCCTACACATTTTCCCCACGGGAAGCATACTGTACATAAGGAGAAAAGCAGGGGCCCTAAAACTGATCCCTGTGGCACTCCATGCATAACTTTAGCTTACATTTTAAATATACTCAAACCATACTAACATACATTCAGGCATGAGTCAACTATATTATAAAAGCAGATTTTAATCAATAATCTGTTATTAGAACAAAGGAATTTTTCATGACAATCGGGTCGGGCATGTTGTCACAGTTTTATTGGGGCAGGTTGTCTCGTGTTTTCTAAATGTTATAAATGTAAACAAATGATGGATACCAGTATTTGTTGGCCAAAACACATATATATATAAATACTGTGTATTTTATTTTTTAATAAAATGTTCCCCCAATGTTCATATGAAACCTACTCCAATGGTTTTATAGCAGGTTCCAATGTGACAACTTACCCCATATAGTGCAATATCATGCCCCCATATCAACAAAAGGCTACAATAAAGTCCCCCAAAAAGGTCAATGTGTGCTCACTGAATATCCTTTATGCTGGGCTACAATGGTGAAAACATTCAATAGCTTTTTTTTGTAGCCAAGACTAAAACTAAACCTATGCTGATAAAAAGGGTGACAACTAGCCCTGGTCTTTGCTATAATAGTAATAAATCACATTTGTTTTCCACAGAACGAAGAAAGTGATAAGTGTTTGGAATAACAAGATGGTGACTAAATAATGACAACATTTCTGGGTGTATTATTCCTTTAATGTCATTATCCCTTTTTCCTATTCACTCTTACAGCACAGCTAAAGTTTCTCAATGGTAAATAAGGCCTTGACCTTGTCAGTCACCCAGCGATACTCTCAGCTTTGGCCCCTTAAACTGACTCTCACAATCTCTCTGTTGCACACTGCACCATTCATGAAATTTGAGTCTATGTGCACTTGGACTCCACGACAGGCCAGAGGCATGGTGCTTTCACTGTGAGTAGAGAAACAGGCCAAATTCTACGATAGTGGGGATTTGTGTGAAAAAGCCAATAACAGCAGGCCTAAGCCCTCCGCTCTCTTCAAGGACACGTAGAGGTCAATGCATCCATTCGCACACCAATTTACATTGATCAGCTCCCCCAGTGTTGTTTATGGTGTTTATCTGCTCAAGTTATCCACTCCAAACCAACTATAAATCACCTAAAGATTCAATCTCAACTGCAAAAAAATAAAAATAGGAGGGAAATAAATAAGCTTGTTTATTCTAGCTGAACTCATTCTTTAAAGGAATAGTTGCCCCAAAAATAACCATTTTAACTTTACTCACCCTCATGTCGGATGACTTTTCTTCCACAGAGCACAAAAGGATGTTAAGAGCCTCAGTTACCTTATCTATTGTTCTTCAAATGATGACTGAGGATAACATTCTGCGTGAACGTCTCCTATTTGTGTGACGCTAGCTACCAGCCCAGGAGTCGCTAGTTGGAATCCAGGGCGTGCTGAGTGTCTCCAGTCAGGTCTCCTAAGCTACTAAACTGGCCGGTTGCTAGGGAGGGTAGAGTCACATGGGGTAACCTCCTCATGGTCACTATAATGTGGTTCTCGCTCTCATGGGGTGCATGGTGAGTTGCATGGATGCCGCAGAGAATAGCGTGAAGCTTCCACAGGTGCTGTGTCTCCGTGGTAACGCACTAAACAAGCCATGTGATAAGATATGCAGAGTGACGGTCTCAGACGTGGAGGCGTCCTCCGCCACCCGGATTGAGGCGAGTCACTACGCCACCACAAGGACTTGGAGCGCGTTGGGAATTGGGCGTACCAAATTGAGGAGGAAAAAAAGAATAACTTTAAATCTAATAATTATGACCTTTATATCTTAAAATTATGACTTTAAATGTAATCATTCTTTGATCTTAATATTACATCTTTAAATCTACTAATTATTATTTTATCTGAAAATATATTTAAATCTAATCATTTAGATTTTATCTCAAAATGTTTACTTTGTATACAATAATTATGATTTCATTTTAAATGTATAGATGAATCCAATCATTTCTTATATCTCAATAACCTTCATTTGTATCTAATTATGCATTTTTAGTTATTTTGAAATTAGGACAATCTCATCATAATTGTTTTTTAAATTATAATTTTATCTAAAATGATGACTTTGAATATAATATTTTTTGAAATATTAAAATGATGACTAAATACAATCATTATTTTTTTTATTTCATAATTATGACTTATGAAATATTATCATTAATATCTAAAAAAAAAAATGTTTTGCTAATAATTATTACTTTTTATCGCATAAATATGTCTTTAATAATTGTGACTCAACAAAGCTTTTTTTTTTTTTCATTTGGCAGATTTTGGCTTCCATACATTTTCAAAACAATGTTCCTGTCATTGCACAGTAGCCATTCATAACAAGACTGTAGATTAAAAAAATATATAAAAGTATTTTATCAATAAAATAATAATAATAATTCTTTCAGATGCTTCCAGATGTTATCTGGTGACAAGCTGTTGATTTTTGCTCAATTAATAATCATATGCTGGTAGTTTCAATGAAAATCTGGAATATTACCAACTTCATTAGGTCTACACTTGTGGTGGCGAAGGCTTGCTCAGCTGAACAACAACTCCTGCTGTGTAAACATGTTTGTTTGCTTCTGAAGCAAAATTCATGCTCTAAAACTACACATTAAAACTCTTAACCTCAACAGAGCACCTCTATTAGGCCAGCAGGCTGCCGTTAGAAAGTAACTCGAACTCAGACTGTGGTCTTTGTGGTGTGTTGCAGATTAACAAATGAACCACTATTGAGAGGAGAGAGAGAGATAAACCGGGTGAGTGACAGAGATTAGAAGCTCAAAAGAGAGTTGGAGAAGATGACATGCCATTGATTGGCACTTTAGATGCTTTAGGCCAGACCTGAATCGGCACTAAAGACTTCGATTGGGCGGGCATTGACCTGGAGCTCTTGATGGAAATGTGATGCAGCCGGGACATGTTTAATTAATGTCCAGCAGAACATGTCTGTTTGGAGATTAACAGGGAGTAGAGGTGCAAATGGATGGGTGATGGGGTGAAAGGGAATGGGACGGATCAATACATAAATTGAACTAACTTGATGACACCAACGATCACAGAACGATAGTGCTAATACTGATCGCATGACTAAACGCTTTAAAAGCTGCGAAATCAAGTATGTGTGCATTAGTGTTGGCAAAGCAGCAAGCAATTTATGAAGGGTGGGGGTAGTTAAATAATAGCTTAGTCGGATTTAACTTCCCTCACAGATGTGTTTTTGATTCACTTACAAGAACCGGCTCATTTGTGTTAGAATCAGATTACGCTGATCACGCTGTATGTTTTGTGCTGTACTGTAGATTCAAAAGAACTGGCTCATAAGAGTCATAAATCTATAGCTTGGCCAGTGTAGTCCAACTCCCAAATGAATAAGTACCAGCTCATAGGAGTCATTTATTTGGTAAAAGTGCTACACTGGTTGTGCTGTAGATTCAAAATAATCGTCTCATAAGAGTCATTATTTGGGAATCGGTCTATACTGACCGTCTTTTGTTTTTCACTATAGATTCAAAAGAATCGTCTCATAAGAGTCATTATTTGGGAATCGGTCTATACTGACCGTCTGTTGTTTTTCACTATAGATTCAAAAGAATCGTCTCATAAGAGTCATTATTCGGGAATCGGTCTATACTGACCGTGTTTTGTTTTTCCACTATAGATTCAAAAGAATCGTCTCATAAGAGTCATTATTTGGGAATCGGTCTATACTGACCGTCCGTTGTTTTTCACTATAGATTCAAAAGAATCGTCTCATAGGAGTCATTATTTGGGAAACATGCTACACTGGTTGTGCTGTAGATTCAAAAGAATCGTCTCATAAGAGTCATTATTTGGGAATCGGTCTATACTGACCGTCTTTTGTTTTTCACTATAGATTCAAAAGAATCGTCTCATAAGAGTCATTATTTGGGAATCGGTCTATACTGATGTCTTTTGTTTTTCACTATAGATTCAAAAGAATCGTCTCATAAGAGTCATTATTTGGGAATCGGTCTATACTGACCGTCTTTTGTTTTTCCACTATAGATTCAAAAGAATCGTCTCATAAGTATCATTATTTGGGAATCGGTCTATACTGACCGTTTTTTGTTTTTCCACTATAGATTCAAAAGAATCGTCTCATAAGAGTCATTATTCGGGAATCGGTCTATACTGATCGTCTTTTGTTTTTCACTATAGATTCAAAAGAATCGTCTCATAAGAGTCATTATTTGGGAATCGGTCTATACTGACCGTCTTTTGTTTTTCCACTATAGATTCAAAAGAATCGTCTCATAAGAGTCACTATTTGGGAATCGGTCTATACTGACCGTCTTTTGTTTTTCCACTATAGATTCAAAAGAATCGTCTCATAAGAGTCACTATTTGGGAATCGGTCTATACTGACCGTCTTTTGTTTTTCCACTATAGATTCAAAAGAATTGTCTCATAAGAGTCATTATTTGGGAATCGGTCTATACTGACCGTCTTTTGTTTTTCACTATAGATTCAAAAGAATCGTCTCATAAGAGTAATTATTTGGGAATCGGTCTATACTGACGTCTTTTGTTTTTCACTATAGATTCAAAAGAATCGTCTCATAAGAGTCATTATTTGGGAATCGGTCTATACTGACCGTCTTTTGTTTTTCCACTATAGATTCAAAAGAATCGTCTCATAAGAGTCATTATTCGGGAATCGGTCTATACTGATCGTCTTTTGTTTTTCACTATAGATTCAAAAGAATTGTCTCATAAGAGTCATTATTTGAGAATCGGTCTATACTGACCGTCTTTTGTTTTTCACTATAGATTCAAAAGAATCGTCTCATAAGAGTCATTATTTGGGAATCGGTCTATACTGACCGTCTTTTGTTTTTCACTATAGATTCAAAAGAATCGTCTCATAAGAGTCATTATTTGGGAATCGGTCTATACTGACCGTCTGTTGTTTTTCACTATAGATTCAAAAGAATCGTCTCATAAGAGTAATTATTTGGGAATCGGTCTATACTGATGTCTTTTGTTTTTCACTATAGATTCAAAAGAATCGTCTCATAAGAGTCATTATTTGGGAATCGGTCTATACTGACGTCTTTTGTTTTTCACTATAGATTCAAAAGAATCGTCTCATAAGAGTCATTATTTGGGAATCGGTCTATACTGACCGTCTTTTGTTTTTCCACTATAGATTCAAAAGAATCGTCTCATAAGAGTCATTATTCGGGAATCGGTCTATACTGACCGTCTTTTTGTTTTTTTTGTTTTACATTGGCCACAATGTATTGCTTTCACCATAGATTCAAAAGAACTAGCTCATTAGAGTCATTCATTTGTGAATCAGACTACACTGGCCATGCTGTGTGTTTCACGCTCTTGGTTCAAAGTCTTACTTATAAGAGTCATTTGTTCAGGAATCACATCATTTAATATTTTAGTGCAGTTTTACATCCGCACCAGTATTTTAAGAATAAAATGGAACCGGTTTGGAGTAAGGACTTGTTCTCGGTTCCAACCCCCCTTATTTTCAAATACTATTAAGTCAGAGTTTGTAATGTTTTGATTAATCTTTGGAAACATCAATACAAGGTTTTATTGATTTTCCATTGTAGTGGGAAAACGATTTACTGTATTTACTTTCAAAATAAATGACAAAACAATGGCTGCACTGACAATGTGACATGGCATGCAAGACATGATCCAAAATCGAACACTTAATCATGCAAACGTTTTTTTGAAATTTGACGAAATCAATGGTCAAGTCATAAAGTAAACTTGCCAGTAATAAAATGGTTGTTGGTGTAATATATTTATTCTGCCTTTCACTCGCAAGGTTTTTCTTTACTCCATTATTAATGCTGCATTCAAACAGCCAGAGAATATTTTTCACTGGCTATGCTTTTTTTCCTCTCCAAGGCCACCCAAACAGCACGCTGCATCTCTGAGAAAACAAACAAAAAAAAACAATATGCGCTGACTGTGATGGACGATTGCATCCAGCAGGGACAGTCCTCAAATCACTTTTTCTGGGACTCACTTTTCCATCCAGAACCTGTTTCATTATTCAGCAGAGCACCTGATGTGCATGTTTCACCTCAAGCTCTTCTGTTTAATCTACATATTATTTTCAGTTTTATAGAAACTTTTCCTGGAGAATGGTTTCTTCCCAATGCTTAGCTTGAGTCTGAATAAATCGGTCCATGTAAACTTGGTTTACCACAAATTCACCATTTTCCAATGTGTGATTATACAACAGGGTGACACATTGTTATAGTTTTCATATAATGAGTATCACACATTTATATAAATTATTACAATGCCAATAATAATACTGGCTTACAAAGGCAAAACAGTAACTTCAAATAAGAAAAATGGCTTCAACTTTTTTGATCGTCCATCCACTTAATCTCACTGATGTTTAGGAGAATCTATTGAGACACTGAAGAGAGATTTTTGTTATTTTCGTCTCTCATCTCCGCCAATAAATTTTTTTGATTGTCTTTGTCGAATCTCTTCATTCCCATTGTATCCTCACCTGTCTTCTCTGGTGTCGATCTCTCTCTCTCTCTCTCTCTCTCTCTCTCTCTCTCTCTCTCTCTCTCTCTCTCTCTCTCTCTCTCTCTCTCTCTCTCTATGTATATAACAATGCAGTGGTGTGATTGGGCTGCAGTGAGTGATGTTGATAGTGAGACTGGCTGGGGGTGAGCCAGACCTCGCTATGAAGTTAATGAGTTGAGTGACCTTCATTTGTGCCTGAAGTAAGACAGAACTGGGAGACATGTGCAATTTCACGGCTAGAGAAAGATCTCGCACTGAGTTTCAAACTATTTCCTACTAATTATTATTATTACTGTTTGCAGAGGCAAGCATCACTATTACTATTGTGGCGGTGACAGCTTAAACCATCCTAAGCTGCTTTTCCTGCTTTTAGCTGTTCTTCCAGTCGGTCTTGGGTGATTTTGTTCACTGGTCAAACTAGGCAAAAAAGCTTGCTGACCAGCTATACAGCCTGAATGCCAGCTTGGTCAGTTAGGCAAACCATCTTAAATCAGCTAAGACCAGCAACCACCTCTGGTCTAAGATGGGGTTTTTTTTCAGCAGGGATTTAAACAAACACCTGAACAAACGGCCCGAAACATACTCAACACAAGTACCATATTTGAACTCAAGTGCTTATAACAACGCAAGCAAGGAAGGACCCGAGCCATATCTAGATACTAGAATTGCATACTTGGGGGTGGGCTTTTTTGAACTGGTAAACAGCCATCCAGAAACACATTTACATTTAATCATTTATATATTGTAACCGAGATCCCACAGAGGTGCATCATCAAAATGACAAATGGATCGTTCTATGAAACGTGGGCTTATGACAGTTTGATAGGATGGTTTAAAGTAAATTTTTGCAAGATTTTAAACTTTGTCAGATTAATGTGTTGAAATGTAAAAAAATTGCAGGGTGCCATCTCATGTTAATGTATTTGAATATATTTAAGGATATCTGAAGTATTTTATCTAAAGCATTCTACTAATGAGACACCTTAGCAACCATCAGAACTCTAGTCAATGCATAGCAGAATGCTAAATTCCACTCAGAAAACATTCTGTTAACCACCCACAACACCCAAGCAAACACTCACAACACTCTAGCAACTGCATAACAACACCCTAGCAACCAGCCACAAAGCTATAGCAAATCCTGTCAACAAAATCCTGTTAAACACCCAGAGAACCCTAGCAACTGCATAGCAACACCCTGTCAACCCCACATAACACCCTAGCAACTGCAAAGCAAAATCCTGGCAACCACCCACAACACCCTAGCAACTGCAAAGCAAAATCCTGGCAACCTCCCACAACACCCTAGCAACTGCAAAGCAAAATCCTGGCAGCTACCCACAACACCCTAACAACTGTAAATCAAAACCCTAGTGAATGAAACGTCCCACCCACAACACCCACTGCAAAGCAACATCCTAGCAACCACCAAGAACACCCTAGCAACTGCTTATCAATGCTTTAGCAACTACCCACAACACCCCAGCAACTGCATAGCAACACCCTGGCAACCACCCACAGCAGCAACTGTAATTCAATACCCTAGTATCTGCAAAGCAACACCCAAGCAACCACCAAGAACACCCTAGCAACTGCATAGCAACACCTTGGCAACCACCCATACAAAACACACTACTGCGAATGAGCGAAGCATTGATAACATTAAAAAATAATTGTTGTTTGTTATTTCCACATATGTTAATGTCATACAGACGTCATGGAGGTGAAAATTGCTTTTTGAGTAGGAAAGACATCAGCAAAATTCTTAGTGTTGTTTGTAAAATTGCTTTGCAGTCGCTCCTGTCCCTCTCCTTCTTTTCTCCTCTTTTGCTTTCAGATCAGTTCAGTTCAGCTTTATTGGCTTGACAATTGGAGTATAGTATTGCCAAAGCATTTTAAGCTCATGTAAATACAAACTGTTTAAAAAAAATTATAATTCAAAAATAAATTCAACAATTGGTAGTAATGAAAATTTTAACATTTAAATCCTAAGAATGATTATATATAATAAAAAGATATACACTGATCAGCCACAACATTAAAGCCACTGATAGGTGAAGTGAATAACATCGATTATCTCGTTACAGTGGCACCTGTTAAGGGGTGGGATATATATTAGGCAGCAAGTGAACAGTCTGTTCTTGAATTTCATGTGTTGGAAGCAGGAAAAATGGGCAAGCGTAAGGATCTGAGCGACTTTGACAAGGGACAAATTGTGATGGCTAGATGACTGGGTCAGAGCATCTCTAAAACGGCAGGTCTTGTGGGGTGTTCCCAGTATGCAGTGGTTAGTACCAACCAAACGTGGTCCAAGTGGTCCAAGGAAGGACAACCAGTGAACTGGCGACAGGGTCATGGGCACCCAAGGCTCATTGATGCATGTGGGGAGCAAAGGCAGTAGCTGAAAAACGTAATCCTGGCCATGATAGAAAGATGTCAGAACACACACTTCATCGCAGCGTGCTGTTTTTGGGGCTGCATAGCCATAGACCAGTCAGAGTGCTCATGCTGACCCCGTGTCCACTGCCGAAAACTCCTACAATGGGCATGTTGGCATCAACAGGTTCATGGAAAAATGGAAGAAGGTGGCCTGGTCTTATAAATTACATTTTTTTTTAGATCATGTGGATGGCCGGGTGCATGTGCATTGTTTACCTGGGGAAGAGATGTCAGCAGGACGCACTATGAGAAGACTCTGGGCAATGTTCTGCTGGGTAGCGTTGGGCCCTGGCTTTCATGTGGATGTTACTTTAACACGTACCAACTACCGAAAGATTTCTGCAGACCACGTACACCCCTTCATGGCAACGTTATTCCCTGATGGCAGTGGCTTCTTTCAGCAGGATAATGCGCCCTGCCACACTGCAAAAATTGTTCGGGAATGGTTTGAGCAACATGACAAAGGGTTCGAGGTGTTGACTTGGCCTCCAAATTCCCCAGATCTCAATCTGATTGAGCATCTATGGGATGTGCTGGACCAACAAGTCCGATCCATGGAGGCCCCACCTCGCAACTTACAGGACTTAAAGGATCTGCTGCTTACGTCTTGGTACCAGATACAACAGGACACCTTCAGAGGTCTTTTGGAGTCCATGTCTCGATGGGTCAGTGCTGTTTTGGTGGCACGATGGGGACCTACAAGTTGAAATGTAGTTTGCCCATTTTTGGTTCTATTTAGGGCTGTATAACATTGCAGTTTGCTTTGGTGGTCAAATTGAGTTTTTGATGTTTTATCGTGAGTATATTTGAGATTTTTCTCAATGTTTTTAGTAATGATTTTAGGGTTGTACCTGGAGTCGATCATGGGTTGAGTTTCATTAACTAAAGTTTAAGAGCCAGTGTATTTGGAGGATGGGAAGCTGGTGGGATCTCATTGGCGAGGAGGGCTTTATATTTTATTGACTGGTGGAGGGGGATGCCAGAATTGAACAGATCTCTTCTGTATTTCAAAGTTTAGGGGTTACACTCCTAATTCAGTACTGCAGCCGGTATTGGAAGTGCCTCCTGTTTACCCCCAAAATATTGCAAATTCCAACAGAATTTTCTACTGCAGTTTTATCCCAATTTTGAAAATTTTAAACTGTTCCCCAAAATGTCACATCCATATAACATAACTGCTTTAATGATTGAGTTGCATAATTTAATCCATGCTTTAATTGATTTAATTTCATATGGCCAAATCGCAATTCAATTGCTTAAAATGCCCTCCGAGCCTTTTCCCTCGATGCTTTTACGGCCAGAGCGAAACCCCCAGATGCACCGATCTCAATGCCCAAATAACTGTGCTGGTGCTGTGCTGGAGGAGCTCTCCTGAAGATCCTCTGCTGTGGGAGACAGCAGGACTAAATCTTTTTTGATTTATGAATTTGAAGGCAGTGTCATGTTGAGCGAGGCCAGGGATACTGGACTGCTCCAGAGCTGCTGCAAAATCATTTATATAGATGTTAAATAGAAAACAACCAACGCCAGCTAACATTAATACATAAACAGGTAGGCCAATGATATGTTGATGATAAATTTTAATCTCACTATGTCACGAAATAAAACGCACACACATAACGGAGATAGTCACTCAATACAAAGGGTGGTTGAATACGAGCACTTAGAACTAAACACCTTTCAGTACACTGAACATCACTCACAAGACATGGAAAATGACATTGATCCTGTGAACAACTTCTTTGCTAACATCAACAATAACTGCCATTATTACACTGATGAACAGTTTAACAGTTCAATCAAGACCGAACAGCAATTATCCATTATCCACTTTAACAGCAGAAGTCTGTATGCCAACTTTCACAGCATAAAACACTATCTAAATCAATTGAAACAGCACTTTAACATAATTGCAATAACAGAAACTTGGATAAATAGTGAAAAGGGATCAGATTTTGAAATTGAAGGATATGAAATGTCTTCTATTAACAGAGTAAATAAGAGCAGGGGTGGTGTGACACTGTATGTGGACAAGGATTTAAATTATAAGGTGGTGGAAAAAATGTCAATGGTGGTGGATAATTTGCTGGAATGTGTCACAATAGAAATATGTATGGAAAAAAAGAAAAATATTATTGTAAGTTGCATATACAGGTCACCAGGTTCGAATATTGACATATTTAAGGACTGGATAGAAGAGACATTTACAAAAACTAGCCAAAAAGTCATGTTCATCTGTGGGGACTTCAATATCGATTTATTAAACCCAAATAATCATAAAATGACTGAGGATTTTCTTATTAATCGTTTGGAACACGTTGTAGGGCTGAGAGGGACGGTTTTAAATTGGTTTTCCTCATATTTAAGGGGGCGTTCAATTTCTGTTAGGGTTGGGGATTTTTCCTCAGGGTCAGTTTCTCTGGATTGTGGAGTACCTCAAGGTTCAATTTTGGGACCTATTCTTTTTTCTCTGTTTTTGCTGCCTCTAGGTCAAATATTCAGGAAATATGGTATATTTTATCACCTATATGCCGATGATATTCAGATTTATTTACCGATTGGAGCTGGAGGATCAAGCCCTAATTTATCCTTGGTTGCTTGCAGGGGCGTCGGACTGGGGGGGTAAAGGGTACCGAGTACCCAGGGCCCGAGGCAGGGGGGCCCCTTAGAAGTCAGTTTTCTATACATACATATTTGGTACGGGGGCCCAGCAAGATGGTTTGTACCCAGGGCCCAAAATTTGGTGCTACGCCCCTGGTTGCTTGTTTACAGGAGGTGACTAATTGGTTACAGCAAAACTGCTTACAGTTAAATGCCAGCAAGTCTGAAGTCATGGTTTTAGGGACGAAGAAGGCTGACAGCGGTTTAACCGATTTTCTAGGTATATGGGAAACATATGTGCAGCCTAAAATAAGAAATCTAGGTGTAATTTTTGACTCTGCTCTTATGTTTGACTATCAGGTTAAAAATGTGGTAAAAAATTGTTTTTATCAGTTAAGGACTATTGCTAAAATTCACATTTTTTGTCTGTTCCTGATTTGGAGACAGTGATTCACGCATTTATCTCCACACGTTTGGACTACTGCAATGCTTTATATGTAGGAATTAGTCAATCTCTTATCTCAAGATTGCAGTTGGTTCAAAACGCTGCAGCGAGGCTGATTGCTGGTATTAAGAAGAGGGAGCATATTACTCCTGTTTTGAAAAGGCTTCATTGGCTCCCTGTGAAATATCGGATACAGTATAAGATTTTGTTATATGTTTATAAAGCTGTTCACGAATTGGCCCCGAATATATCAAGGATTTGGTGCTAATGAACTCTAGTAGATCTCAAAGGTCTTTTAATTGTCTACTGCTCTTTGTTCCAAGAACTCGACTTAAAACTAAAGGAGATCGAGCTTTTTCAGTCGCTGGCCCTAGACTGTGGAATGCTCTTCCCCCTGATATTAGAACTGCACCGTCAGTTGATGTTTTTAAAATTCGTGTGAAAACGTATTTGTATTCTGTTTGTTTTAATTCTTGACTTTGTCATTGCATATTGTATGTATGTTTTTTCTTGTTTTTAGATGTACAGCCCTTTGGTCTACATTGTAGTTGAAGGGGCTATATAAATAAATGAGACTTGAGACTTGACTTGAGGATTTTATCAACACCGTGTTTAGTCTAGGCCTCTATCCACAAATTACCAGACCAAGCAGAATAACTTCTCATTGTGCAACACTAAGAGATAATATATTTACAAATAGTATACAAAACAATATAGTGAGTGGATTACTGATAAACGATATCAGTGACCACATAACAATTTTTATAGTGTATGACAGTAACTACACTTTAAACAGACATGGGAATAAACCAATTTCCAAAAGGGTCAGAACAGAAGAAACAATGGAGGCATTTAAAGCTGATCTGCTAGTACAAGACTGGGAGTTTATTAATAATGAAAAAGATGTTGACAAAGCATATGAAGAATTCCTAACTATATTTAAATTATTATATGATAAAAATTGCCCAATTAAAATATATAGTAGGAAACAAAAACAAAATGATAGACCGTGGATTTCCAAGGGATTACAAAACGCCTGTAAAAAGAAAAATACACTTTATAGAGAATTCATAAAACACAGAACTATAGAGACCGAAAATAGATATAAGAAATATAAGAATAAGTTAACCAGTATTATGAGAACTTGTAAGAAAGAATATTACACAAAACTATTAGATAAGAATAAAAACAATATTAAAGGTATGTGGAACATTTTAAATAATATTATTAAAAATAATACTAGACAGGCTACTTATCCCCATTACTTTATTGATAATGATAAAAATATCAATAACATGGAGGATGTGGTTAATGATTTCAATAATTTTTTTGCAAACGTGGGACCAAACTTAGCTAAACAAATCCCAGTTCCACAAACATTAGAAAGTAGACATAATAACTTAATAGAAAGAAATCCCAGTTCAATATTTCTGACAGCAGTTGATGAAAAAGAAATAATAGATATTGTTAAAGGATGTAAAAACAAACCATCCACTGATCATGATGGAATAGACATAAAAATTATACAAAAAGTAATAGAGGGGATCGCCAAACCACTAACGACTATCTGCAATTTATCATTTCTAACCAGTCACTTTCCAACAAAAATGAAAATAGCAAAAGTCATGCCTCTATACAAAACTGGAAATAAACACCACTTCACAAATTACAGGCCTGTCTCTCTACTGCCACAATTTTCTAAAATTTTAGAAAAACTATTTAACAACAGATTAGAGATATTCCATCCATCCATCCATCCATCTTCAACCGCTTATCCGAAGTCGGGTCGCGGGGGCAGCTGCTCCAGCAGGGGGCCCCAAACTTCCCTATCCCGAGCCACATTAACCAGCTCTGACTGGGCGACCCCGAGGCGTTCCCAGGCCAGTGTGGAGATGTAATCTCTCCACCTAGTCCTGGGTCTTCCCCGAGGCCTCCTTCCAGCTGGACGTGCCTGAAAAACCTCCCTAGGGAGGCGGCCAGGGGGCACCCTTACCAGATGCCCAAACCACATCAACTGACTCCTTTCAACGCAAAGGAGCAGCGGCTCTACTCCGAGCTCCTCACGGATGACTGAGCTCCTCACCCTATCTCTAAGGGAGAAGCCCGCCACCCTTCTGAGGAAGCCCATTTCGGCCGCTTGTACTCACGACCTAGTTCTTTTGGTCATGACCCAACCTTCATGACCATAGGTGAGGGTAGGAACAAAAATTGACCGGTAGATCGAGAGCTTTGCCTTTCGGCTCAGCTCTCTTTTCGTGACAACGGTGCGATAGAGCGAGTGCAATACCGCCCCTGCTGCCCCGACTCTCCGGCCAACCTCCCGCTCCATTGTCCCCTCACTCGTGAACAAGACCCCGAGGTACTTGAACTCCTTCACTTGGGGCAAAACCTCATTCCCTACCTGGAGTACGCACTCCATCGGTTTCCTGCTGAGAACCATGGCCTCAGATTTAGAGGTGCTAATCCTCATCCCAGCTGCTTCACACTCGACTGCTAAGCGATCCAGTGAGAGCTGAAGGTCACGGACCGATGATGAAGACAACATCATCTGCAAAAAGCAGCGATGAGATCCCCAGCCCACCGAACCGCACACCTTCCCCACCCCGACTACGCCTCGATATCCTGTCCATGAATATCACAAACAGGATTGGTGACAAAGCGCAGCCTTGGCGGAGACCAACCCCCACATGGAATGAACTCGACTTTGTGCCGAGGACCCGGACACAGCTCTCGCTTTGGACGTACAGGGATTGGATCGCCCTAAGAAGGGACCCCCCACCCCGTACTCCGCAGCACCTCCCACAGTCTCTCCGGGGACCCGGTCATACGCCTTCTCCAGATCCACAAAACACATGTAGACCGGATGGGCATACTCCCAGGCCCCCTCCAGGATCCTTGCGAGAGTAAAGATCTGGTCCGTCGTTCCACGGCCAGGACGAAAACCGCATTGTTCCTCTTCAATCTGATGTTCATCGATACAAATAAACTACTCACTGACAGCCAATATGGATTTAGAAAAAATAGTTCAACATCACTAGCACTAATGGAACTCATTGAAGAAATCACAAACTCTACAGACAAAAAGAAATATGCAGTTGGGGTATTTATTGATTTAAAAAAAGCATTTGATACAATAAATCATGAAATATTAATCAGGAAACTGGAACGAATTGGGATCAGGGGGGTAGTTCTAAACTGGGTAAGTAGTTATCTAAGAGACAGACAACAATTTGTGAAGATGGGAGATTATTCGTCTGAATGTCTGGGCATGACTTGTGGTGTCCCCCAGGGGTCAGTGTTGGGACCAAAGTTGTTTTTATTGTACATCAATGATATTTGTAAAGTATCTGAAGTATTGAATTTTGTATTATTTGCTGATGATACAAACATATTTGGTTCAGGGGACAGCTTACAGCAACTCTTGGAATTAATCACTTCAGAATTCAAGAAAATAAAACAATGGTTTGACATAAATAGGTTATCAATAAATTTGAGTAAAACTAAATTCATGGTATTCGGAGATAGTAAGTCAAATCATCAAGCACAGATACAGATAGAGGGTGTTAAAATAGAAAGAGTACATGAAAATAAATTCCTTGGAGTGATCATAGATGAGAAGATTTGCTGGAAGCCTCACATAAAATACATCAAAACCAAACTGTCCAAAACTACTGCAGTCCTAGCAAGAGCTAAGCACATACTGGAGCTTAAATCACTTCGCATTTTGTACTGTTCATTATTGTTACCTTATTTGAATTATTGTGTAGAGGTTTGGGGAAGCACTTATCAATATTCACTACAGCCACTAGTTATAATGCAAAAAAGAGTCATGAGAATCTTTCACAACGTTGGATTTGTGATCACACAAATTTATTATTTTTGCAGTCTAAATTGTTAAAAATTCAAGATCTAATCGAATACCAAATTGCAGTGTTCATGTTCAAAGCAAGAAATAGTCTATTGCCTGGGAATATACAAAAGATGTTTTCTGAGAGGGAGGGAGAGTACAATTTAAGAGGAAGGGGAAATTGTAAGAATAATAGATTTAGAACAACAAGGAAAAGATTATGTTTATCAATTTGTGGGGTTAAATTGTGGAATAAACTAAATGATAAACTAAAGCAATGCTCAAACATATTCCTATTTAAAAAAATGTATAGAGAAATTATTTTCAAGAGGTATCAAGAAGCACTGTAGGAGTGCTCCATTGTTTATGTTGATTTTCTTTGTTTGTTTGGTTTGTTATTTTTGGTTGTTTTTTTTTATTTTATTTTTTTTTATGCTGCTTGAATAAGTACAAAGTTGAGGTTAGAGAAATAAATACTTGTCAGTGGTCACAATGATGTGTATGTGGGTATGCATGTGTATGGATGTGTGTATGTGTATGTATTTATATGTGTATATGTGTACGTGTATGGATGTATAGAACAATATGATAATAATAATATAAAAATTGTAAATTGAATGACTGTAAGAATTAAGGGGGTAGGAGTATATAAGTTTTACTTCTTCCTACTCCTTTTCGCACATGTAATAGAAGTATGTCAACAGGAAAGAAGTATATATATATATATATATATATATTTTGCTGCTCATTTGTTTTGTTTTGTTCTCTTATGTTTTTAAACATTGTTTTATATTTTTATATACTTTCTTTTCCATGTTCGAAATAAAGATTTTAAATAAAAAATAAAAAAAAAAATCAAATATGGTTGGACTCAAAATGTATCCCTGTCTCACTCCACGTACCTGCTGGAAGAATACTGTTCTGTGATTTCTCATTTTGATTGCACATTTACTGTTTGCTTATATTGTATTGTATAATAAACTGGTAATCTGGCATACCCGGCATTTTCCCGGTGGGCCGACGCACCTTGGGGCCATTCAGGGGCAGAATGGCCATCGGGAGAACCGATCGGGCCGGTGGGTCGCGTGCCGAATGGGCCGCAATAAACTAAAATTAGCCTCCGTGTTATGCATAACGGACAACAAAACGGCGCCGCAATATGCAGAAAATTACAGCGATTAGAAATTGTCAGAAAGCCTTCTTAGTTATTTTCTTTATATATATATATTTGTTTGTTTAGTTTTTTTTTTTATGTTAAAGAAGCTAATGTTTCAAATATATTACTAAGGTTGTTTGTTGCTAAATTTATTCCAATAATGTCTGGGGTGAAATCAGTGGACATAAAATCCAGCATTTTTAATATAATAAAATTTTTCATGTTTTCTTTGAATTGTTCAAGGTTGGATTGGTTTCATTTGAGTTTTGGTTTCAAAGGAAACAGTTTTTCAGATTTAAGGGGAGGACTGTTGGTCTTTTCCCGTGGTTGCTTCAAGTAATGCACTGTTTGGCAGTGATCAGAAATGGGGAGTTGAGGTCTGACTGTAATAGCACTAATAAAGTTTGGATCAATATCTGTTATTGAATAATCGACCACACTGGCCCCCTGGTTCTGCCATTAATTATGTATAACCCCAAACATTTACAGAGCTTTAACATTTCCATTTGTGTTCACTAAACTATCATATGTGTTCTTGGCATGATAATTGATATGTTGCACAGTGTATGTGACCGTTATTGACAATATTTACATAATCAATTTCCCTCCCAGTCTTTCCATTAAAATCTCCACATATGAGGATACTTCCTCTGGACTGGAAGTGTAAGATATCAGTCTGTAACTTTAGAAAGCGTTCCTCTGGGTAATAGGGAGAGTCATGAGGTAAAGTTTACCCTGGGTAGGATTGATTTGATTTCAAGCCAAATAAATGAATTTTCAGTTTTTACTATTTTAACTGATTTTAAACGATTTCATGGATAAGTTTGTCTATAATGTGTGTACTTATAAATATATATTTATATGTCATGTGAGTTTATATACAGTATAAAGCCGTTCCAGGTTATGTTCAGCTGAAAACTGTGTTTGAGGCATTCTCCACAGTTGGCGCCAGATCTACAGCTGCCTTTCAATTTTTTTATGTGTGATTTGATTGGATGGGAGTCACGAGACTCTCTCTAGCCAATCATGTTGATACATAAAAATTTAATCGGGACAGGAAAGTAGCGAACACAGATGGTGGGAAAATACTGCAGTAAAAGTACAGTTATGACGTGGTTATACATATGATGAGGCCGTCATATCTTCATGATGGGCGAGATGAACGTTTGGAAGAAGTGCACAGAGTTCCACATTTAACGGTATTCACGGATGGAATTATAGTCGCTACAGTCATAATCTTCTTTTGGATTACTTGAGTGGGAGAGGCATTAATATTCAAGTCTTTGTTGCCATCTCGAACGGGATCTTTTTATTTGTTCATAATCTTCTATGAAAACTTTGAGAGCAGGCTCTGATCCCTGGACCATGATAGTGCCATTTTGATACAGGTTCGAATTCAAACTTCTTGCTTCAAAATTTTTTTTGGTATCTTCAAATAATAAGATCTGATCTTTTCGTGGTAAAGGTGAAGTGTTGGCCGAAAGCGATGTGCCATAAAGGGCTGTTTTCAGTGTAAAAGAGCAGGTTGGTTATGACGCTGTGATCATGGTCAGCAAACAGTGTTTAAGGCTACGTCTACATTAATCCAGATACATTTGAAAACAATGTTTACGTTTCAAAACGCTCTCCGTCCACACTAACTTTTTCAAGCGCTTTCCAAAAGTTGCTCGTCCACACTGAAAAGTATGAAAATGCTTAAATCGTGTCACTGAGCATGCGGAAAATCCCCACTGCATATACGGTCTGAAACGCAATTGTTCTCGTGTTCCGTCGCCGGACACCAATTCCGAGTAAACTTCCCTTCACCTTTGAAGGAACGCTATGTGAAGGTTGTACAAAGTGACATGTATTTTTTAACAACGCTATCAAAGTGAGTATCAGGCACAACAGCGCCGATGTAACACAGGCCGCCATCTTGATTGTTTTGGTTGGATAGATCACATGACTATAAATGTGTCATAGTTTTCCAAAGCTTCCTTTTCTACATCGCGAAAACGGCATTTTCAAATGGATCCACTTTGGAGTGCATTTTGAAAAAGCTAAATTTTAGTGGATAAAAACGCCATCTCGGTGTGGACGGAAGGCCAAATGGAGAGAAAAAGATGCGTTTTCAAATGAACAGGTATTGGTGTGGACTAGGCCTAAGGCTTTTCCTTGATCTGCTTCTGTGTATGGAGCTGTCTGGAGTGTTCAGAGCTCTTCTGAGGGTAAAAAAAGGGGCGGGGCCAAGCTGTTGCACTAGCCATAGTCGATTTTGGAACGTAAACAATCAACTGAAGAAAATGTCTTTTTTTTATTTTTGATGTTACACTTAGTGAGTGTATTAAATATATGAAAATGGATAAATAAGCCCAAATAGGGGGATAAAAGACAATTTTTACTGGCTTTGTTGCTTAAAAAAATATCCAGTTGTGTCCAAAACGGCTTTCTATGCTGCTCCTTACAAAGAGAAATGATTCAGCACCGTCTGCTCTTGAAGCGAAGATCACTGACACTGACTGCTTAAAATATGTCTTTACCTCTCTTTTCCTAGGAGTGTTTCCTTTTTAGTTGCTGTTGCTTGACAATTCCAACATGAATATCCTCTTCTGCAGAGGTTATCCTGTGATTAGCTTCTCTCAGACTCCGCTGTGACAGGATAAAAAAAAAAGAGTAACAATTATGTTGAATATCGACAAAAACATTGTCCTAGATGTTGTTTGGATGTGTTATGTTGAATTAAAAAAAATTAGCGATATTTGTAGCAATTTATCTGATGACTGTTCAGTATCACTGGAATTCTCTCTCGGAAAATGCTTTCTCTTTCTCATCATCATGTTATTGATTTCATCTGCCATTCACCATACAACTCAAAGTCTTCACAACTTCCTTTTCGTCCTACACCACAACGTATGCCATTGCATGCTTGTTCTCTCTTATGCAGCCCTCTTGATATTGCTTTTCTTTGTTGCAGCCCCCAAATCCATCAAGGTTATTTCAGCCGGAATTGATTGTGTCATTTCATATTGTAAACGCCACCGTCTTCACCACGCCTACATTTATCTTTATCTCTCTAATCTGTCACTTCCTCTTCGCCGTTCACTCATTCAGACTGTCTCGCCATCTTCTTCCTCTCTTTGTATAAACACTTGGAGCAAAAGCAGTGTTCAAATTACCACTTGCAAAACTAGTAAATTTGTTAGTCAACTAGTAGGTGAGTCAATGTTTACCTAATTTAAATGTCTCTATGGCAGGGCGGGGGCAGTGATTCCACAAACCCGGCCCCTAATTATGCTGATTAAGCCTGAGAGGGATAAAGGCAACCGGAGACTGCAGTGCGACAGAGAGTGTATTACGGGCAGCTGCCCCGACACCTGTGTGTGTTTGTCTTTTTTGCTTTAAGTTTATTATTAAAACATTATTTATATTGTCAAGCCAGTTCTTGCCTCCTCCTTTCCATTGAACTGTGTTACACTGATGCCGGCACCCGGGAAGGAGGAGGGATGTGCCGTAGTAGAGTCCTCGGCACGACCATCAACCCCAACGGAGCAGCCGCGGCCATCCGTCGGGGGATGGAGAAGTCCAGCCAACTGAGAGAGGAGGAACAGCCGCTGACCGCTAGGGGTGGAGGGGCTACTAGCCGACCGCCTGGAGCAGTCAGGACCATTGCCAGGGGCCGAGAAGACCCCTACCAGCTGCTAAAATGTGGCGGGTCAGAGAACCGTCCACCGCGAGTGGGGAGGGGCTCCTGGCCGACCGCCTGGAGCAGGAGGACCGCTGCCAGGGGTGGGGGAGACCCCTACCAGCCGCTAAAATGTGGCGGGGTCAGAGAACCACCGACTACGAGCGGGTAGGAGTTCCTGGCTGACTACCTGGAGTGGGAGGGCCGCTGCTAGGGGTGGGGGAGACCCCTTCTGTCCACCGAAAACTTGGTGGGCCGGAGGACTGCCTCCAATCCACCTGTGGAGGTGCTGCTGTCTTCCACTAGAGGGTGGAGGAGTGACCGAGGACCAAGCGACGGCTTATCAGAGAACTGGCGAGTAAATAATATTTTTTTTCTCTCTCTCTCCCGCTGCCGCTCCGCATTGGCCTTTCCCTCTCTTTTTAAGTGTTATTGAGTTTTTGGTTGGTATTATCACTGTTACAGTGTGTAAGTACCGAGTTTTTTTTTTGTTTGTTATTATTGTTGTTTCCCTTTGCTTGTCCCCTCCCAGATCCAGGAAGACAGGGATGACCTGTCGGCTGACGGGGCCAGAAGGGCACACCGGAAAAGAGGGGTGGGGATGTACGTCATGCCGGGGTCTCCCCGGCCTGAAAGAACAAGAGAGGAATGTGGCAAGGTGGAAGGCAGGCCGTTAATTAGGCCGATTAAGCCCAAGAGGGATAATGGCGACTGGAGACGGCAGTGCATCAGAGAGAGTGTTATGGGCAGCTGCCCGACACCTGTGTGTGTTTGTCTTTTTTGCTTAAGTTTATTATTAAAATATTATTTATATTGTTAAGCTGGTTCTCGCCTCCTCCTTTCCATTGAACTATTACTGTCTCCTTGATGAAATGACCAACTTGTACCAACAGTTTTTTTCAAGCTACTGTCTAGATTTTTTGTCTAGATGAACCGACCTTATATTCGCTTCTAGTTTTTATCAGCCTCTGGACGACATTTCTGTTTGAGGGGTCTCGGAGCGATTCAAATGAACGAAGATCACCTTTGAAGTCCTCCGTGCAGTTTGCTTGGAATGTGCTTTGTGAACACAACACTTTCCAGAGAACAAACGATCCTCCAGAGAACGACGGATCCTTTTAATATTCCCATGTTTGGAACGTGCAAATAAACTAGACTGAATTATTTTCTTCCATAGGGATTTCATAAAGTCCGTCATAAAAGTACTAAACCACAATCCAGTGAAGCATTGTCTTGTCAACACTGACCCAAAGCATTGACTAGTGGTAGAACTTGTTGACTAGTCAGTGCAAACCCTAGAAAAGCTCAATGACTTGCTTGAAATCATCTGTAAATGTGCACCGTTACTCTCAAACTCTACCACTCTTCATTGCTATCCAGGAGCTGTTTAGCAGCTGGCCTTTGGTCCGCAGGATTCTTATTGGTTGAGACTTCAAGGAAATATCTCCTGTCTTCATGTTCTGACAGGTTAGTGGTCTGATTGATGTCTTCCTGAGACAGATCTGATAAACTGACCTAGGTGCTTTGAGCAAAGATGATATTCCGGCAAGTACCGCCTTACAATGCAATCACATAGGCAGAGCCAGAGACTTTATAAAGAGGAGATGGAGCACTTGCAGAAAAGAGAAATTGAAATGCTCAATATGGCGTCTGTACAAATGGAAGTTCTGCCTTTGATAGAGGCATCGGCGGCACACATATGGACTAATTTTATGGTGTTTATTTGCCGTTTTATGTCCTTTTTTGGAGCTTATCAGCTTTTTAGTGAATGGAGAAAGAGCATACAGGTTAAGAAGGCATAAATATACTTTTGGGTGAACAATTCCATTAAATTGACTTTTCTGACACACACATGAACAGTATCTGAATGGCTTCTCATGGCTCAGTCAGAATCAATAGGGCTTCATAGCATGTGTAGATTAAAGTGCAGCATTGGGAAGGAAATTTTGTTCCACTGTAGTAGATAACAGTAAGGCATGTCAGCACATTTCATCCGTCGAATCCAATTTGAAAACTTTCCAGCACTTTTTCAAATCATGCAAGTAAGCTTACCATATTTTGAAACCGATGACCCACAGAGGGACATCATCAAAATGACAAATGGATCATTCTATGAAACAGGGCCTTATGATAGGTACATTTCTGCAAGACTTTAAACATTATGTCAGATTAATGTGTTGAAGTGTTAAAAAATGTAGGCGTGCCATCTCAAGATAATGGATTTGAATATATGTAAGGATATTATATGCCTTTAGAAAGGTAACGGTCTTGACAATAACAGTGTTGACAGTTTTACTTTTAATTTGACATTACAACTCTTTTGCTCAAGGTAGAAAACTACAAGGTGCTATTTAGATATGTAATGCTGATATTACTACAAAGACAAAAATCCCCCATTTAGCCTGAACAGACTGTAGGGGCAAGTGCTGTTAGCGAGCACCTATGAAGGCCGGAACGGTACACAAGAGGGTGTGTGGCCAGCACCACACCCGATCGCTTTTGTCTCCCCAGTGGCGATGTTTTACACACCGCACCAGGTACTCATATTAGGCTGAGTCGACCTAGGGGAGGCCCAGGACCGGTTCAGATAATCGTCACTGGTGTTGGCCATGAGCAGGAATCGAACTCGGGTCGCCAGGTTCATAGCGCTGCACGCTAACTGCTGCACTACCGCTCCCACTGATATTACACACACACACACACACACACACACACACACACACACACACACACACACACACACACACACACACACACACACACACACACACACACACACACACACACACACACACACACACACACACACACACACACACACACACACACACACACACACACACACACACACACACACACACACAATGGTTTTTATACTGTACAAACTTTATATTCTATCCCCTAAACCTAACCCTACCCCTAAACCTAACCCTCACAGAAAACTTTCTGCATTTTTGCATTTTCAAAAAACATAATTTAGTATGATTTATAAGCTGTTTTCCTCATGGGGACCGACAAAATGTCCCCACAAGGTCAAAAATTTCGGGTTTTACTATCCTTATGGGGACATTTGGTCCCCACAAAGTGATAAATACACGCTCACACACACACACACACACACACACACACACACACACACAGTTGTGTTTCCATGTTTTATGGGGACTTTCCATAGACATAATGGTTTTTATACTGTACAAACTTTATATTCTATCCCCTAAACCTAACCCTACCCCTAAACCTAACCCTCACAGAAAACTTTCTGCATTTTTACATTTTCAAAAAACATAATTTAGTATGATTTATAAGCTGTTTTCCTCATGGGGACCGACAAAATGTCCCCACAAGGGCAAACATTTCGGGTTTTACTATCCTTATGAGGACATTTGGTCCCCACAAAGTGATAAATACACGCTCACACGCTCACACACACACACACACACACACACACACACACACACACAATGGTTTTTATACTGTACAAACTTTATATTCTATCCCCTAAACCTAACCCTACCCCTAAACCTAACCCTCACAGAAAACTTTCTGCATTTTTGCATTTTCAAAAAACATAATTTAGTATGATTTATAAGCTGTTTTCCTCATGGGGACCGACAAAATGTCCCCACAAGGTCAAAAATTTCGGGTTTTACTATCCTTATGGGGACATTTGGTCCCCACAAAGTGATAAATACACGCACACACACACACACACACACACACACACACACACACACACACACAGTTGTGTTTCCATGTTTTATGGGGACTTTCCATAGACATAATGGTTTTTATACTGTACAAACTTTATATTCTATCCCCTAAACCTAACCCTACCCCTAAACCTAACCCTCACAGAAAACTTTCTGCATTTTTACATTTTCAAAAAACATAATTTAGTATGATTTATAAGCTGTTTTCCTCATGGGGACCGACAAAATGTCCCCACAAGGGCAAACATTTCGGGTTTTACTATCCTTATGAGGACATTTGGTCCCCACAAAGTGATAAATACACGCTCACACACACACACACACACACACACACACACACACACACACACACACACACACTCACTTCAATTATCAGTTGTTACAATACAACATCATGGTAACAGGGTTGACATTTGAAGATGGTCTCTTTTAACTTTAACTTGTTTTTTAAGAATTTACATTTTCAATGGATGATGATCTCATTATGAAACAGTTTTATTTAGTTTATGAAACATGTCATTACTGGGGACAGATATCATGGTAACAGGGTTGAAGCATAACCTGCACTAAAAAAATTACTAGTAAATTTTAAGGATTAAATATAAGTAAAATGTACTAAACTAAATGACATAATATTGATTAAAATGAATAAATTAAGCATTTCAATTAAAATTCATATTTCAATTAAAATATGATACATTTTTGCAAATGTAGAATTTACTTAATATTTTCAGCTTTAATTATTAATTGTAGAAAGTACTTAAATCTTTTCTGCCACATTTACTTCACCACAAAAAATAACTAAATAATAATAATAAAATATAAAATAATATATTTTATTCAAATCAATCAATTTGCTTTGGTTTGCAAATGACAATTTATTAACACTTACAAACATGTTTCCTAGAAAAATAAAACATATAAGAAAAATAAAACATATAAAATACTGTGTGTGTGTGTGTGTGTGTGTGTGTGTGTGTGTGTGTGTGTGTGTGTGTGTGAGCGTGTATTTGTCACTTTGTGGGGACCAAATGTTCCCATAAGGATAGTAAAACCCGAAATGTTTGACCTTGTTGGGACAGTTTGTCGGTCCCCATGAGGAAAACAGCTTATAAATCACACTAAATCATGTTTTTTGAAAATGTAAAAATGCAGAATGTTTTCTGTGAGGGTTAGGTTTAGGGGTAGGGTTAGGGTTAGGGGATAGAATATAAAGTTTGTACAATATAAAAACCATTATGTCTATGGAAAGTCCCCATAAAACATGGAAACACAACATGTGTGTGTGTGTGTGTGTGTTTAGAAAAACGTCAATAATAAAACATACTATAGTTTGGCATCGACTGTTCATTCTTACAAATGACACCCTTTTTGTAGACTGGCCAAAATGCAACTTACCTAATGAACACAAGACGTTGCAAGACGGAAAAAAAACAATGCATAACAATGCAGTTAAGCGTTTGATGAGATGGTAGATTAAAAATATAAATAAAAAAGGTACAGAGAAAAAAAAAATTGGGAAAAAGCCAGTGAGTGAGAGAGCCGAAGACATGATTAAATTCCAACAATTATTAATGCCTGGGCTTTGATCCATCTTCAAGGCTGCTTACTCTGAGCTGTACTTTTCATCTTAAAAGGTGAATCTCCAACGGCTTTTTCAATCACATATTCAATATCAATAATTTACGCTGCCCTTGGGGAGGGACAGAATTAAGTACATGCTCCTCTGCAGGTTAATTAATTAAAATGAAGCATTGACAAATAGCAACGGGACAAAAAGACATAAATGCAGTTTATTTTTGCCATTTGATGCCTGAAAGCTACTCACCCACAACAATTCATTTCTCCCGTTACCTCTAGAAGTCAACGTGAAACGTCGCGAGCAATGCAAATTTTATGTTGCTTGCAAAATAAAATGAATAAATCAGAATACAAGGCTACTTTTGAATGACCGTGAAAGAAGAAAGTTGGTTTTTGGGATGTGAATGGTGTATTTACACCATAAGTGTTGGGTGCAATCTGATTTCAAAGCAATAATTACTGAAATATTATTACATTTTTATTGTATTGTTTGTCAAAAAGTAGTGCAATGCACCATATTTTAAATTCTTGTTATCCGATATTACAGTTACCGATGTTCAATAAATGTCAATGGAAATGTAAAATGTAAGTCCATTTCTATCAGGAATTTTATGAATATAAAACAGAAAAGTAATGTCTCTCTTTGGCGTAAGTAGAATGGCGGTCCAAAGAAGTTGTACTCAGAACCATCATATCCTAATGGAGATAGGAGTCAGGGGCGAGGAGCCTACCCCCGTGCAGGACGGGACTCAACAGGTGGTGTTGGGGGTGGAGGAGGTTGCCATGTTAGCACACTGAAACAGCAATGTGATAGATTGTGAGCAGACTTATAAAGCAACGGCTTACATGTGATTGGCTAGGAGACAATTAATGTCATTAGTAATGTTTTGTTACCTGACATTGCTACTAAACCTTAACAAAATATATAATATAATTTGACCTTATGAAGTTTGACACATTGCACACAATAAGACAAGGAAACTTTACTTTTAAGAAAGTAAAAAGGTTGACTTTAAACCATCAGCTCTCCGCAGAATGCTTTCTGTTGATTTGTTTAAAATGTTTCAATTTCAAGGTGATTTACAGGCATGAAATGTTTACGGGGAAAGAAAAACAAACAACCAAAGCAACTGTGAACACAAAGTACGGCGTATTCAATTGTGGCAGTGCTAACCGTACGAAGGGTGCAAACTTTGAAACTGAAGATTAAAAGTGAATAAATTGTTCCTCTCTGTAATAAAAACCCCTCCTCCTCCTCCTCCTCCTCCTCCTCCTCCCCCTCCCTCGATGGCTGTGGGTTGTTTACTTCATGGAGTTTGGAGAGAGAATTCATTTAAAGGAAAAGAAAGGCTCCACATTTCAAAACACGACTCTGTGCTTGGAATATGTTCTATCGGTTCCTATAAGCTACCAACTAGTCAACTCTCTTTGGATGCTCATTCGCACACTGTTTTAAGGTTTTAATGGGTGATACCAGAGGGACCCAAGGTCTCCTTTAACTTCTGTACTCTTTAGCTCTTTTTTCATTCCTGAAAGTAATGATAACTTCAGTTCAGCAAGTGAGTCAAATGTTGATTCAGTAACCCCTTTGTTTCTGTCAGGAATGCAGAGAATGACAGAGGCACAGGATCCAAGCACAGAGATTAAAAAACAAGGAGTTTATTAAAATACTAAAATGAATCAAAAATAAACCAAAACACCCACAAGGGAGAAAACAAACATAAACGATCCCGTATGGGACAACAAATAATCCAGGGCTGGGGCAGAGGGTAATGGGGAATCAGGACCGACCAGACCAAATAGGAACAGGGCTGATAAACATGAACAAGACCAACAAACAAGACCGACTAGGAACACACAAGACTGGAAACAAGATGAACTGGCACTGGACAGCAAACATGAATAGACTAAAATAGGGAGAGAAATCAAAAGGTTAACAAGACAGGTCAGGTGTGATTTATGAACTTATAATGGGCAAACAAGGAGGCGGGGTATGATGTAAGATAGAGACACGTGGCGATACAGAATCAAAACAAATCCACGTGCTCTCACAAGACAACAAAACATCCGAATGGCATGAGCGTACATCGCCAAGACAATGAGGCAATATACACTCATGCCAACCATCAAACAAAACGAGAGAATGTGTAGCAATGGCAAACAAAGCAATGCCACGCATTCTCACACTAAACGAAACCTGAGCGTACATCGCAAGGCAAACGCCACACGAGGCGAGACAGACAAACGAAACTCAAGACAGACATGGGACGATAATGCCGGACGAATTTGGTCCTGTCAGACCAAAACCCAGACTGACAGAGTGACGGGACCGTGACAGATTCAATAAACGAATGCTTTGTTGTTTTGAAACAAAACTTGGTGTGTCATTGTGAACTTTGAGGCCCTCGGATAAAAGGTACTTTTGATCTGTTTGTCACATAGACTGTAAAAAAAGATGGACGACGCCCCTTCGCTCTTTTCCATTGGTGAGAACTGAAGCCGCCAGTGTCCTGATATGGCGCTGACATCTTGGGACTTGAGTCTGCGCAGTTGCGATTTCGGGACCAGACCTGCGCAGTAATGAGCAGGAAGTAAAGCCGTGAAATCAAGGCCCCGCCCTCACTCTCGCTGAATCAATCGCGAGCACACGCCCCTGCACTTTTGACTTTTGACTTATGACAGTGTGAAATAATTAATTATAGAAATTTAGATATTAAATTTAAAGCTCCAATCTCCTCAGTCCTCCGAAGATCCCGAAAAAAAGTCAGTTGGTGCTTCAGTGACTACTTCACTCAGAGAACCTGTCAATCACAGCTGTCAATCATGATGTCACAGCACCGTTTTTATAGCATCAAATAAATAAAAACAAACTTATTTTGAAAACAAACACTTGAAATGACATCAACGTGATAGAAACGACAGTAAATGACAGAAACTATCTTTGGAAAAAAGATATGTGAAATGTAATTTAATGGTTTAGTTGGTCTCACGTCCCGTTGAATAACATGGGGAGGCGGGGTTTATGACCTATACTAGGACCAGTCACCGGGGGGCGATCGAGACGTTTTGGCTTCACTTTTGAGGGCTTGTGTGGCACACTTGGTTTGTCACTTTACACTCCAAAAAATTCCAATGCATCATTTTTAATGGTCTTTTAAATGAGGTAATTTTTAATATTTTTTTAAATGTAGTTACGTAGTGAATGAGAATCCCACAAAGGTGAGTAAATCAAACATTTTTCAATAGGAATAGTATTTGGGGTAGAGAGCACCCTTGTTGCTAAAGGGCCCCATAAAAAGAATAGATTTGTAAAGACAAATATTCAAAGTGGGCTCACATTGACTGATCTAATCAAAATGTTTGAGATTGATTTGTCATGAGGAATCATATTGTCCTTGATATTGTGACGTATAAGAGGTCATTCAATTATAAAAACATACTTTAAATTTCAGAACTCTAAACTTAATCCCCAAAGCAATTAAAGTATTTGTTGAAACCAAGCTGCAATAACACCTTGTTCTCTAATTCCACGACTCCCCAAAGTCACTAGGGGGTTATTAATTTGTGACCGCCTCTACAGCAACAACATCAATACCTACTTTAAATCACTGCACCCTTGACCCCGCCTACTGGCACTCAGTTTGTAAACAGAGAGAGCGAGAGAGAGAGCAGGAAAAACAGGCCTAATGTGGCCTACTAACTGTTCTTCAACATCAAAGGGGACCCATCTGGACTATTTTTAATTATTTGTGTATATAAACATGCACTAGACAGACTTCTTTGACGATTGTCATGTATATTGCACAGCTTTAAAATACATGGTGTCAAGTTACAACTCTGAAAAGGAAAAGCTATTCTATTTTATTCAGCTGAGCTACTCGTGCTGTTTTGAGCACAAACACGTCCTACACTCGTTCTTCCACCAATCTGTGCAATGGTCTTTAACCATTTTGATGTGTTTTTCAACAGATGATAAGATGATACTGTCTGTGTGTGCATCTTATTTCACCGTGCTTTGGACTATTTATGTGTGGGGGTTTTTTCCTTCTCATCATGGATTTCTTGTGAACCAGTCATAATATGATTCAAGCTTTGCAAAGAAACTGTTATTGAAAAATGAATCCAGTTTAATTCATAAATGTTTCAGATGTCATGACTGTTTGATAGTTTATGAGTGTTAACAGTTGTGCTTGGGTAAACAGTTTAATATATTCAAATGCAATGTGATGGATGTCCGTTATGTGTAAACCCTAAAATTTAGTTTTATAATGTTGTGGTGCTTTTTCATTCTTTTCCGACTGAGTTTCAAATGTGCCTATATTCGAGTTTACACGATGTTAACCAATCATAAGAGTGGCCATTTACATATTTCAAATTGGCAGTAAAATCTGACAATACTGGAATCATAAATTGTGTTTATTTACCTCAGATTACGCAACAACAACAACAACAACAACAACGAAAATTCCCGGCTTGTATAACTAGTGCATTGTCGAGTTGATTGACAGGAGATATCTGTATCTAAAAGATGATGGGCTCTTTTACCTGTAAGGCGGGACTTCCTTTTCTACATCCCTTGACCTTTGAGCGTTCCCATTTCCTCCCATTCACGCCCCGTCTCTGCTAGATAGTCTCGGAGTTTAAAGGAGGTGCTTGGGCCATAACCGTGTGTTTCAGACAGAGGGCCAGAAACAAGGTGGAAAATTATCATATTTTACAAAATATAAAACTTTATTTAGTAAATAAAAACATAAAACTATATATCATATCAGCAGCAGTACGCATGTGTGACATAATTTTAATGTTATGTTCATGTGAGAACAGACGCACGTGCGACACACTCGGTAGAGCAGCGCTGTTTACAACTGAGTAGGAGGAACGCTGTACAGAAGCTTAGTTGGATTTGGTTTAGATTTGTATCTGTTTGTTTACTCACAATTGGGTGTTTGTGTGCTCATCCTGGATGTCTCAACCGAGATAAAAACTTGAGATTACGTCCGAACATGCCAATGCGAATATGACATACGACAGACCATGTGAACTCTGGCCTCTCGTGAATGAGCATATGGCTGCTGAACTAAAGTGAATGATTTATAGTTAAAAGTTAAATTGTCGTTTCACATTAGAAGACATTAATCTAACCACTGCAGTTGTATGGATGACGTTTATGCTGACTGTCTGTTCTTATTGGAGCTTCAAAGGTTGGATCACTATCCACTTGCATTTTAAGGACCTACTGAGCAAAGACATTTTTCTACCTTTCTTTAAATGTGTTCTGCTGAAGAAAGAAAGTCATACACACATGGGATGGCATGAGGGTGAGTAGATAGATAGACTCTTTCTTTATTTCAGTGACCCCCAACCCTCTCTATTTGGGTCTATCTAAAGGACAGTGAATACAAGTGAATGTCTGCCGCTTGTGTCATGCCAATTAATGCGGAAATCCTTAGGCATGTGTTAACACAGATAGAAAGCAGCAATGACATCTCCATACATTTCCATACTAAATAGCCTGGAGATGCCTTTCTCTCTCTCTCTCTCTCTCTCTCTCTCTCTCTCTCTCTCTCTCTCTCTCTCTCTGTGGCACTGCCATAAACTCTTATTGGCACGCACACACACACACTATTGGCCCTGGAGCACAACTTTGAACACTGCAGAGCATCCTTTTGCTAAAGAATGTCTCCCGAGGAAAGATTGCGTCATGGTTTGTGCCCACTGATCCTGCGGTTCTGTCAGACTTAATGGTCCTATCAAATTCACAAAAATAATTCAAATAAAAATTGCATCAGTAATTTAATTCCAGCGGGCATACCAAAGGTAGGAATCTTTTTTTTTAGGCCTAGATAGTGAATTTGCACTTGATTTAAAAGAAAGCACTTTAAAGGATTATTCCGGGTTCAATACAAGTATAGCTCAATTTGTGGAATAATGTTGATTTGCACAAAATTGTATTTAGACTCATTCCCTCCTTTATTAAAAAACAAAAAGTAAAACCAGCATGAAGACACTTATGACGGAAGTGAATGGGGCCAGTCCATTAGCGTTAAAATACACAGTCACAGACATAAACATTATATATGTTAAGGCAATAAAATTGTTTACTAACCTTATCTGTGTAAAGTTATAACCAATATTACAACTTTTTTGGCTGAACCCAGCAGCACCATACTCCGATGAGAACAAAACTTGTCGATCATTCCTGTCACAAAGCTCTCTGGTTTTTGCTCTCCAACCATCATCTTTTCCCACTGAGAATGCCAAAGTAGCTTATGTCATTACACTTCTCTCCGGCCGGGCTTGTGAATGGGGAATAGCGGTTTGGGATAATGGATATCAGTGCCACGGGCACGGAGGCAGCGAGAGTGCTTTCGGAACTTCATCATGGCGACAGGTCAGTGTCGGACTACTCTACTGAATTTCGCACTCTTGCTGCATTTTGCGGATGGAACCAGCAGGCATATTGGGACCAGTTCCTGAATGGGCTTTCCGAGCAGGAGTCGAGATTCATGATCTGGACTTCCCCAAATGCCTCAATAATCTAGTTGATTTGGTCATCAGGGTGGATAATTGCCTTGTAGTTCAACGGAAATATTGCAGAGCTGCTCCATCTAGGGAGGTCCCTATCTTGTCTGCCTGTTCTCCATCACTGGCCAGCCCATCAGAACCCATGTCAGAGGAGGAACCCATTCAGGCTGGGAGAGCTCAGCTATCTTCCAAAGTAGATTACAGGTGTTTACAATGGTTTGCGTCTTTACTGTGGATGACCGGGTCACACTGCTTCCTTCTGTATGGTAAAAGACCCAGCTCACCAGTAGATAAGGGGTTACTGGTGAGCGTTACCCCTCTGCATATATCCCCCAGAAGCAAGACTTTTTGGTCACCTGATCACCCTCAGCTCCAGTGGTTTTGGGACATCTGTGGCTGGTAGCTCACAGCCCTCATTTAAACTGAGCAGACAGTTCTGTGTTGTCTTGGAGCTCGTTTTGCTTATCTCCATGTCTTGTCTCAGATTGCTCTCTTCCCAATCTTGCCTTGTTCTGTGTCTCAGCAGGAACCAGCAGACCTTACTGTGGTACCCGAGGTCTACCACGATCTGAGGACTGTGTTCAGCAAGTACTGGGCTGCGTCTCTACTGCTGCACCGCCCGTATGACACTGCGATTTATCTACTACCTGGCACTTCTCTGCCTCAAGGTCGTCTCTATTTGCTCTCTGCTCCGGAGAGGGAGGCCATGGAGAATTACATCAGTGATTTTCTGGCAGCAGGTATAATTTGTCCCTCTTCCTCTCCGGCCAGGGCGGGGTTCTTCTTTGTTGATAAGATGGATGGCTCCTTAAGTCCCTGTGTAGATTATCAGGGGCTGAATGACATAACGGTGAAGAATCGTTACCATTTACTGTTGATATCATCGGCCTTTGAACTCTTGCAGGGGGCCACCGTCTTCACGAAGTTGGACTTACGTAACGCTTACCACTTGGTCCAGATAAGAGAGGAGGACGAATGGAGGACGGCCTTTAACACACTTACTGGGCACTTTGAATATCTTGTTATGCCTTTCGGCCTTTCCAACTCCCCGGCTGTCTTCCAACTTCCCAATTAGTTTTAATTTATCTTGACGATATTTTTCTTTTTTTCTAGTAATCTCAATGACCATGTCCAGTATGTCAGGCGAGTGCTTCAGTGACTGCTGGAGAATAATTTGTTCATCAAGGCATAGAAGTGTGATTTTTACACACAGTCGGTTTCGTTCCTGGGGTTCATCCTTTCGCCTGACGGAATCCGATTTGACCCTGCTAAGGTTAAGGCTGTTATTGATTGAACAACTCCAGATACTCGCAAGGCGGTCCAATGCCATTATTGCTGGGGTTTTGCCAATTTATGAAGAGAATCCATTCTGTTTTTCATGTCAAAAATCAAACATGTTGTTCGTTCCCCTCTTCACCTCAATACTCCCGTTCCTCTGCCTCCCCATCTATTTGGGGAGAAGCTGGAATCTGGCTCGTGACATCCTGGATCCTGCCCTCATTGATGAGTTTCATCGGCATCGTGGTGGACCTTCGGGAGGATGGGGAGGTTGGGTCTGCCTGTCTTTTCCTGTGTGTCTGCGTGAGGCTGTTTTTCCGTTATGTGTTTCCTTTTGCCGCATGAACGGCACGATTAGCGTTTCCATGGGTTCACTCATTTGCTCTGTTCACCAGCTGATTATCGTCACTTGCATCTTGTTAAGCTTGTCTATATACTGTATACCCTCATGTTTGTGTCTAGTGCTAGATTGTTAATTTGTGTTAGCATCTCAGTCTTGCAGGTCAGTCAGTTGGTCTTGTCCTGTTTGCTCTTTTCGGTTGGATTATTGCTTTGTGGATCTTGGAACTACTCAACTTTGGCTTTCTTACCCTGTCATCGCTGTCATCATTTCTCTGCCCGGGTGTCCCAAGTTGGTCATCAGTGTCATCATCCTCACCACTGCCATATCGTCACCTTCCTAAAATAATGTCTTACGTCATTTTTCAGGTTTTTCAGAAATTTTTCCAGAGGTGGCCAGCATCATGAGGGGATGATTTAGGAAAAACAAATCATTTTTGTCCAAAAATGACTTAGGACATTATTTTAGGAAGATGACGATATTGAGTTTCAAGTGCAGTTTTATTTACAGTGCTGGCATCCAAATGTGAATTCAATACAAAACATACATAAATGACTTGACTTGGCTGTTTCAAACAACATTATACCAACAATACTCAAAAAGAGACAATGGCAAACGTAAGGGCTTAAATACATGGACATGACATAGACAACCAATGACGAGACTAAACAAATGAATATGATAACAAGAGTAATAAACAAGATCCAATTATATAAACAGAACCGATATTAAGATTACAAGACACATACCACAAACCAGATACTCACATGACCGGAACAAATGAGTGGAACAGGAAATCACATGACAAGAACTCATGACCAGAAACAGGTACAGGAAGTAAACTCATTTCAAAATAAAAGGCATGAAAACAAAACTTGAACAAAAACACATTTAAACATGACAAGGTTTCTATGCATTTTTATGACAGTAATATCATGTTAACTGGTGTAATGTTTACATCTTGTACCTACAGTGTACTTGTACTATTGTATTTTAGCATTTATTGACTAGCCCTTTTAACTTCCATTTACCTCAATTAGCATGTTTACATGCACACCAATATGCTGATTATTCCCAAAAATGTTCTTATTTAAAAAATCTGACAAAGAAAGAAATCTGTGTTTAAATGAGATTTAAAATAATTGTGTTATTCTATGCTTTTGATGTCAAAACCTGAAGAGACATGCACTCAACACGTGCGCACACTGGATAAGTCAGCGAATAAACTGGAAAAGGTGTTTACGCATGCGCTAAATTGGTGTAGTGGGCAACAATCTACCCATGCCGACCGTTTTATTCGTACACTCTTTATGACCTCACACCGATAAAGGAACTGTCACGTGTGCAAGAACGTGCACGTAAACTAGCTCAATGTTACCACTTTGTTTTAGTAAACAAGGGGCAAGTCAAATTGTCTTTTGCCATACATACTGTTAATTGAGCTTCACATTTACTGAACCCAGAATATTCCTTGAAATATTTTTTCAGGGAAAAGCAGCTTACCTTAAAAAAACCTTTAAACAAATAATAAATATATATATATATATATATATATATATATATATATATATATATATATATATATATATATATATATATATATATTACTCAAGCATCCAGTCACTCGTGGCAACTTTACGACCACTACAACTATCCCGTCTCGCCTGAGGACAGTGAGTAATGTTCTCTCTCATTTGTGTTTTGGTCAGGTCCTTCAAAACCACCAGAGCTGTAAGAACCCATGAACCAGGATGGCCTCGACTTGCCTGCGCAATAGCGACATCAGAAGTGGTGGTGGCGTAATGGGCTAAAGCACATAACTGGTAATCAGAAGGTCGCTGGTTCGATCCCCACAGCCACCACCATTGTGTCCTTGAGCAAGGCACTTAACTCCAGGTTGCTCTGGGGGAATTGTCCCTGTAATAAGTGATCTGTAAGACGCTTTGGATAAAAGCGTCTGCCAAATGCGTAAATGTAAATGCAGACGTGTTTGGCTGCGCACATGCAAAGGAATATTGTGAATGGCGGTATCCGAACCCAACAATTCAGGAAGCATTCAAAGGCAGAAAGGCATTTAGACACAGGTCAAATCCAATGTCTGAAAACAATCCTGTTTACTAAGATACTTTCATCTGGTTGATATATAAAGAGAGCATAGATGTATCCTTCATAAACTTATGATTCAGTTTTGACCATATATATTTGTTTGGTTATCTCTAAAGCACACGTTTGTTTTTGAGCATATGACGATAAGTTACGGTGTCTTAGAAGTCAGTCTGGATTCAGTTTTGGATTCAGGCACAGCGTTTGAGAACTTTCATGGCACTCTCTGCTCTTGGAGGAGTATTGTAGGAGTAAGGGAATTGCAACAGAAAGATGACAATGATGAACCTAAGCAGGTCACAGAGACAGTCAAAATTCTTGACACTGATCAAAAGAAGTGAATGCATTTGAAAATGTCTCAAGCAGTCGCAAACAACATTGAAAGGACGAAGGACACCAGCTTTCAGATAGCAATCTTGAAATGCAAATCATGCTAAGGCTGCTCTATTGAAATGTTCTCTCTCTCTCTGAGAATTACATCAAAAAGCAAACAGAAAGAGCAAACAAGTGACATCTCGTTCGGAAGGTACACAAACAAATGGAAGCAAAGACAATCCCAATGAATGATTTTAATTAGACATGAACGAGAGCTGTTTCAATGACTGCTGCATGAATACTCAATAATACTCTGTGCAACTTTTTGAAGTCTGTCATTTAACACAAGATCGCATTAAATGATGCTATACGGACCATTAATGTGTGATAAATGCAACGTAATAGGACTACAAATGATTTCAATCTTTGGGAAAGCACATAAGATTTCTGCACCATTTCACAATTGATTTCTCTGACAGATTGCCGAATGAACATACTGCCGCTCTATTGTGCTACGACGAGACCCACGCTTCTGAAGAACAGCACAGCTCTTAACACTTTCAATAAATCAGATCTTACATCTGAATTAGAAGTCGAATGTTATTCCATTTTATTATTAAAGGTCTCGATCAACAAGCCTGCACAGCACAAGCTATTATCTCTTAAGGAGACGTCGTGGATATACACACTGTGCAGGGGGAATTCAGGTCAGTTTGGCCATTTTTTGACGTGAATTTCCAGGTTTAATTTGAGTTTCTTTGTGGCATAATGTCTTCTGACACAGAATATAAGCTAATTTGTGGTTTCTGTACAGCACTTACAATGCAATGAGGCAGAATTCTCGAGGTTTATAGAGCAGAAATGTGAAACTTGTACTTTTGTCATAGCACTTATTTGTAAAAAACAAGTGTGCAATGGGGCTGAACGCCCCTCGGGTTAAAATTGTTGTAAAACTGCAACAATACTTTCCTGAACACCTGTTTGTCACTGTAAAAATCTTTAGTTTTAAAGTGCATCACATGCAAATGTCTAAAGTTTGATTTTGAGGTACCTTGATCTAACATTTTATTAAATAATGCAAGCTTATGTAGCTAATGAGAATCGTTGAAATGATCACATTTATTGGACAAAATAATTAATTGTCATTTTCCATTTTTCAATAAAAGGTCGATAAGTAAAAGGAAAGTGTTTGGGGTAAAAAAAGACCCCTTGTTGCAGAAGCTAAAGGCCCCTCAAAAGAACAGATTTTTTTAGGCATGTTTAACATAGGCTCACGTTGACTAATCCAATCACTACGATTGAGATTGATTCATTTTTTAGAATACTTGAGATGTTACGAAAAAGCCAAATGTGATTGAAATGAATAGGAAACGGAGCACCCTCTTCTGAATTAATTTAGAATACGCATTATCTTCATTTGTTATACTCAAAAGAAAAATAAGACATTTTGCTCCCTCAACAGTTCAGTGTTTGCCGAAGTTAACAAATCTTTCCTAAAAACTTAAACACATATTTTGGCCTATTTTTAATATTTATGCATTCCAATTTTATTACAAAATTCCATCAAAATTGAACGGTGTAATGTTTAACTAAATTAAATTAATAAAACTAAAACATTTAGTTTTCTTTTATTAAAGATAATGCAATTAAATTTGATGGAATTTTGTTATTATTATAATTATTTTGTGTGTGTATATCGCTTTATCCAGCATCTTTTTTTAATACATTTTAATCCAAGCAACATTTTTCTTTATATATATATATATTAGGGCTGTCGATTTAACACGTTAATTCAGTGCGATTAATTTGACAAAAAATAACGCGTTATCGCACCATAATAAGGAAGAGTCCTCAGAAATGCAAGCTTGTAGTACCACCTGTTTACTCCAGAGGGCAGTAAGTGAAATTTCAGCTTTATGAGCAACACGCGAAAAATTGCGATTGACAGCCCTAATATATGTTTTTTTTTATCTTGATGCATTTTGCAACCAGAAAAAAAATTCACATTTTCCTTAAGGTGTGACTTTAGCAGTGTTGGGTGCGCCCGATTACAAGTAATTAGTTACTGCAATCTGATTACTTTTAGTCAAAAAATGTAATTACATTTTAAAGCCTTGTAATCAGATTACAGTTACCGACTTTCAATGAAAGTAATTACTTTTAAGTTCATTACTTGTGTTAAAGTAATATGATACATTTAAAATATGAATGTGTTTCTGCAACTGAAGGGTGTGCGACAATTAATTATATGTGGAAAAAAAAACTTTTCTGGGAAAATTGATTTAGAAATTAACTTAAAGGTGAACTCAGTAATTTTCTCCTCATTTATAAAAGTTTAACTCCAAGACACAAATTGTAATTTTGTTTTATTTTATTGTTGTTTTTCAACCCAATGAATAATCCAGTGAATGTTTCCATATAAACAGAATATGTATTATGTATATGCTGTCATAAACAACAACAACAACAACAACAACAACAACAATAGTAGTTGCAGTAGTTTTTAAAATGCTACATGTCAAGCATGTTATTGTTAAAAATGTTAATATTTTTGACAAATTTTTCTTAAATATGCATTTTTATTATTTAATTGTAATTGTCTTGTTATTATTATGCATTTAAAAATTTCCCCCATCCATTTGCCACAACAAAAAATGACAATTTCTGCTCAAAACTAGTCACGTTACTTAAAATGCACTCCTATGTTCACTTAATTGTTATGTCATTATAAAGCAAAGTGATAAACTCAAATGTGATTTCCCTCTTTAAACTTGTGAGTTTAATATTTATTATACTATTAAGATGAAAATATACTACACAGTAGTGCTCTCTAAACAGAGAGCTATTAACCACTAATGTGCTTGCCAAATACTCCTTCCCCTCCAATACTGCAGTACACTGAGGCCCTGTCCCAATACCCACACTCGCGGTCATGGCCACTTGAGTGGGCGTGCACGCGACAGGCAGTAAGTGCTCGAGACTGTCCCATGTCTAAAACAGGCCAAAGCTCAGTGCACTTAACCCGCACTAAATTCACACTAGCGGAATAGGCTAACTGCATCCCAGAGTTCATCACGATCAGGAGCCACACCCATCCTACCCGAGCATCAGTGTATATTTTCTTTTCAACATAAGTGAAACAGTGAAATGTACGTGAAGCATATATTTATTTTAGTATAAATGAATATATTCAACATTATATAAAGTGTTTGGGATGACTTAATAGCAGCATCATAATTACAAAAGTTAATTTATGTGTATATTTATATTTGTTATTCTTCACACCAAATAATCACATAATTTTGTTTGTTCTTGCCTTATACTGCTGGTGATTTTGGTCATTTATCAGCCAATGTGACATATAATACAGTCTAGTAAATGTTGTTTTTAAAATGTTAAAATGATTAACTACTACCATGGTTTCTTTCTCATCTTTATGTATGTAAAATACATGTTGTAATGCTTTTTATTTGTTGTATGTAATTATGGACAATGCAATTTTACAGTTAAACATATTTTAATATGCAAATAATTGAATATATAATAAAATAATTAACTTTTACAATTATTTTCAAACAATAAAAACATGATAAAAATGTACTTACATATTTTCTATAGGACAACACACTTCCAACAACCAGTAGTGCATTAATAAATGAAAAGATGGGTAAAAGTTTCAGTTATTTATTATTTTAAGTAGACTACAACAGTCAACACTACCAACAATAATCAGTCTTCAGCTGAGTAAAAATACAAAAACATCTGTCGCACCAACATCTTTAAGTCTCGACGTGCAATCAAAAGTCCTCCACACACTCGTAGTCTTCACGTGTACTTGCACACTAGTGATCATACACCGGAAATACGTAAGAAAATTGGATAAGTAGGCAAGAACAAAACCGCAAGTGGGGATATTGGGACAGAGCCTGAGTGTGCTATAAATCACCTCAGATTTATCATAGCGCTCTTGTTCTCTCCGCCCCTCTGTGCGCTCGTGATTGGCCGAAGCGTTCCCGCCCCCTTCCTTGTGTCCCGCTGATTGGTGGAGGGCATTTCTCCTTGAGCTGTCAATCACCGGTTTCTTTCGGGCTTCGCTCTCTCAAGCCCCTTTAACTATGCACAGTGATAACGCGACGCGTCAGACCAGAACATCCCTCAAAAACCTCCACAACACTCTTTATCATCTTCCCTGAAGTCTTTTCCTCCTCTTTGGATTGCTTTGTCTTGCATCTAAATCCTGAGTGGGAAAATACTAGTATTTTTTTTTTTTTTTTGTATTAATTTATTTTTGCGTGAAGGAATTATTTATGTGTCCTTTGGCACTCCAAACGCCAACAGATTGTGTTCGGTCTCCTCGCGAAGGGTCACTTGGGAGAATCGGTTCACTTTTGACACACTTGGAAGATTGTGGACTGCGGACGTTTAATTGAAAAGGATAAAAAAAAAGGGCGAACGACTGTTTATGCGTTTTAATCTCCTTAAAAAGATCACAACGGACTGTTGCTGCAAGGACAGTGAGGGAAACTCGAAACATGAGTTGCGCAATGTTGCGACACGCACTCGCAGCTTGGCTGTTGGCATTGCTGTGGCAAGGTAAGTTGGCATTCCTCAAGCGTTCCTCTACACGGGGCACATCATGCACAGTAGATCTTGCCTTATTCTTTTGCTCGGACCTGGACTGGAATACTAATGCGGTTCTGGGGGTCTACCTGCCAATGAATCACGCGTGTGTGTCCACGCAAGGGGTTTGTTGTGTTCTCGGCGTGCGCGCGCTTGTGTGTGTGTGTGTGTGTGTGTGTGTGTGTGTGTGATGAGAATCAAATCATAGAGACAAGTGCGTTCTACAACATACGAGTGCTGCATATCAACACTTGGAGAGAAAAAAACAAACAAAAAAAAACATCAAGACTGCTTTCCTCGCCTTTTCTTCTCTCTGTGTGTAAGAAGTCTATGTATGCACGTAGAGATCGACCGATATTGTTTTTTTAATGACCGATAGATTATTTGTATATATATATATATATATATATATATATATATATATATATATATATATATATATATATATATATATATATATATATCATATCAGACATGCATAACCGATTTTTAATTATTGTATTTTGGCTTTTTATCGCAGTAAGGGAATAATCACTAGACGTTAACAATATAATGTATATGACGTCATAAACAACAATAACAATAGTTGCAGTAATTTATCTTAAAATGCTACGTCAAGTATGTTATTTAATAAAAAGTATTTTTAATATTTTAAATATTTATAAAATACGTATTTTTATTATTTAATTTAAATTGTATTACTATTATCGTAAATGTAGCTTAAATTGCTACATTTCTGTTATTTTTTTACGTAATTTAAATTATTTGTATTTATTATGTAATTTAAATTATTATTATTGATTTAGCTTAAAATGCTACATGTCAATCGTTTATTTTCTGTATTAACTACCATTTTTATTACTATAACATTATTATTATTGTTTAAAAATAATTATTATGTTTATATGTAATTGTTGTTGTTGTTTGTTAATTTAGCTTAAAATGCTGCATGATAAGAATCATTTTTATTAATATATAAAATATTAAATATTTAAAACACATTTTTATTAATTATTAAAATGTACATTATAATAATTACATCAAAAGTTGAATACTTTATGCAACCAAAACATACTATTTAATTAATTTACCTGGGAACACCTGTTCCCTGTTGTATGCACAGTGTTGTAATATCATTGTTGGGTGCTGTTCTGTAGAAACCCACCAGATGGCATTTATCAGTAGAGCCGATATTCAAAAACCCATTATTGACTAGGTAGAAAATGTGAATATCGGTTAAAAAAATCTCTGTCTAAGTGATCGGTCTATCTCAACACGTGTTTACTTCGCACTGTTGAAAGTGTGATTCTCCTCGAGGGTGGATGATGCAAAACGCTTCCGTACATTTCTAAAACTAAATGTGAAACTGGCGTGAGCAATTATATAAATCTCATGATAAAACCCACAGAGTGAATATGATGTATTGCTGCAATTTTGGCACTAATATTGGCCTAATTGTTGATGGATGAATTAGGAATTAGTTGGATATGTCTGAGTACTCCTAACTCTATCTGAATGCTTTTCTAGGACGGTTGTGCTTGGCGAAATGGTTAATCTCAGAGAACTGATGAAAACCAGACATATCTGGATGATTCGTATGGATTCGGAGTAGTCTACTATTGTTGTATTATTGATTTGTCAGAGAACACTGGGGCATCAGTCAGGGAATAATAGCATTTGGTGTGCTGTGAAGAGAGAAAAACCTGCTTTGAAATGATGTTTGATTCCACTTTTCAAACCCTTTACCACGATGAACACAAATTTAATCTTTCTTACCCTGCAGGGAATCTTTTTTTCACACATACGCCAGAGCACTGAGGAGGAACTCAGGAGCATCTAGTTTGCCCCTTGTGTGCACCAAAACACGTTTCAGTATACGTATATTAATGCCACCTTGTATGCCCGAAACACATTCTTGACAAGTACGTGAATGCAACGCTTTCTTCACCCTCATACTCCTATGATGTTCTTTCTTCTGTGGAAGACAAAAGAAGATGTTTAGCAGAATGTTATCCTCATTCACCAATCACTTTCATTCCATTATTTTCCCATAGAATAAAAGTGATTGGTGACTGAGGCTCACTCGAAGGACGATGTTACAGTATCGAGCTTGGGTAGATAGAAGCCTGTGCTTTGTATTCTGGTATTAGCCTGAAATGCATTAGCCAAGCATTTGCGTAGAGAATGTTTTGAACGTACTCTATCGCCCCCTTGTGTACTGGAGTTTTTTACGTCACAACAACGCAAGAGCACACGTTAAGTATGTATGACAGGACCGCACACTTGAAACATGTTAGCAAAGCATTCGCATTTGTGTAGAGTATGTTCTGACCATACTCTATCGCCCCCTTGAGTCCTGTAGTTTTTACCTTCACTGCAACGGAAGAGCACACGTTAAGTATGGACGACAGGACCACGCACTTGAAATGCGTTGGCCAAGCATTTGCCTTTGCGTAGAGTATGTTTCTGAACATGCTCTTACGCTTGCGACTGTTAGTATGCAGATCGATACTTGATGTCAAGCATGCAGAGTATGTTGTGGCAGACCTACATTTACTTCTTGTAAGTATGTTCAGACCATCTCCTTGAATACTGTAGTTTGTTACCGCTACAGCAATGCAAGAAAACGTGTTATGTAAGTACGGCAGGACCTCACACTTGAAATGCGTTGGCCAAGCATTTGCATTTGTGTGGAGTATGTTTCTGACTGTACTCTATCGCCCCCTTGAGTCCTGTAGTTTGGTATCGTCACAGCAATGCAGGAGTGCATGTTAAGCATGTACGTTTGCGTAGATTATGTTTCTGACTGTACTCTATCGCCCCCTTGAGTCCTGTAGTTTTTACTGTCACTGCAACGCAAAAGCAATTTGTATTTTTCTGACCGTAGGAGTTTCTGAACATACTCTATGTAGCGTTTGCGTATTTGTGTATAGGATGTTTCAGACCGCCCCCTTGAATACTGTAGTTTGTTACCGCTACAGCAATGCAAGTAAACGTGTTATGCAAGTACGGCAGGACCACACACTTGAAATACGTTGGCCAAGCATTTGCATTTGCGTGGAGTATGTTTCTGACTGTACTCTATCGCCCCCTTGAGTCCTGTAGGTTGGTATCGTCACAGCAATGCAGGAGCGCATGTACGACAGGACCGTAAAACTTGAAATGCGTTAGCCAAGCATATGTGTTTGCGTAGACTATGTTTTTGATCGTACTCCTATTACCCCCTTGAGTACTGTAGTTTGTTACCGCTACAGCAATGCAAGTTGCATGTGTTAAGGATATACAACAGGACCGTGCACTTGAAATGCGTTATCCAAGAATTCACGTCTGTATACTTGTGTAAAGTATGTTTTGGCCTTAAGGTTTACATAACCAAATCACCTGTTAATCATTTCCATTAGTGTAGGACAGTGCTGCTGATGTTCAGATCAATGTATGATTAAGTTTACAAATCATACAAGGTGGATCTGTTGAAGGACATGCAACATTGTGTGAGGGAGCAGAATTGTTTAATTTTGTGTCGGCTTGTGTTTTGGTTGGTGGGATGGTTGAACGAGACGCCCAGAGAGCTCATAACTCCCACAGACTCAACAGAGCTGGTGATGTTTGCTCAGGGGAAAATCTGTCTCAAACTCATTATGGTTTTTATAACGGTCACAATCCAGCACCAGGGAAATTGATTAAGCTGGCTGACCACATCATTTACACCCGGTTCAGCTGGACATTTTCCCGCTTTCTCTGCCATTAGGTGCGCTTAAAGTTTAAAAAGCAAAATCTTAGTTTATTTTCTGTGACCTCCAGACTAAGAAAATATATTTTAGATTACCAATAATGAGTAAGCTTCTAATAAATAAAATATTTTGACCATGCTAACCAAAAAACAAAAAAAAAAAGATCCACGGTTTGTTTGGTTTTCAGACTAAGAACAGATGAATCCCAGAGATTTTTTTTGCACGGACAAGATCATTTTATAAAAAAATTTATTTCTTCGTATTTTCATTTGTACATTTATTTAATACAAGGGCTGAGCGGCAATAATACTGCACACTATATGCTTTTGCTATATCATGTTTTAAATCAACTACCTCACTATGTATTCATGCAAGTGTAGTTGGTTGTGTCATTTATATGGTTAAATGCAGTAGCGTCTGGGCAGCTGGTTATCTGCCCTGCTTTTGTACCCTTGAGCAGGTCACATGACCTTCACATCAGTACAGCATGGCATTACCATTTCCCCTTGACCCACTACAACTGTTTTAAAAACACAGAGGCTGCTTAATGGCATTTATGTAATCAAATAAAATATGGCCTTGACTAACCTAGTTTGCTCAGACAGAAAATTAAAAATTTTAGAGATGCAAATTGTGCCCTGCATCAGTTATAATTCTAACTTAAGTCACGAATCGATATCTTTTTAAATGTCATTCGGACTGGAGAGAGACATTTGTTTTGTTTGTGGATATTTTGGTAAGACATTTAGTTTGTGCAGTGAATGCTAATTACACTACAATACAATAAGGCATTTATCACATGTTTTGATTGCTTGGTTCAAAGGAGAAGATGCCAATTCTACTGTTATTGAAGAATTTGTCTTTTTGGCTTTACCCCCAAAACTTTACATGTACAAAACGGCACATCCGATACTGGTATTGTATCAAGAGGATTGATACTCCTTATAAAAAAAATAAAAATGAAATAACATATCGATATTAAAGGAATATTCCAGGTTCAATTCAATCTTAGCTCAATTGACAGCAACTGTTGCATGATGTTCTGGGCTGGACTGGTAATCTGGCATACCGGGCATTTTCCCGGTGGGCCGACGTACTTTGGGGCCATTCAGGGGCGGACTGGCCATCGGGAGTACCGAGCAGACTGGTGGGTTGGCAACGGAATGGGCCGAATTGTCCATGATATGGTAAAATGAGCTGCCGAGTTATGCAGAACTGACCACAAAACGGCTCTGCGATATGCAGAAAAGGACAGTAAACCCCCACCCCCCCCAAACCACCTACTTTTGGGCCAGTTGCTTGGTAAAATCCCGGGCCGATTTCTCTTCCCAGTCCAGCCCTGATGATGTTGATCACCACAAAAATGAATTTCCACTTGTCCCTTTTTAAAAATAAATAAAATTAAAATAAAAAAATCTGGTTTACATTGAGACACTTACAATGAAAGTCAATGGGACCAATTTGTAAACATTAAAATACTCACGTTTTAAAAATTATAGCCACAAGATGTGAACAATATGTGTGCTAACAAGTTTTAACCTGTGTAAAGTTATAGCCGATTTTACATTTTTGTTGCCATGACGACATAAACCCGTAAACCTTAAAATCCCAAAACGACCATAAAAACAATGATTTAATGATGATTGGATCTGTATGATTGGATCTGTTTCTCCTTCTACTCATTTAAACGCACAGAAATGGTGAAAGACACCAGCAGTTGCAGAGCGCAGTTACAGCGCTCGTTCATTATACATTTAATCCAAATAAATCTGTTAAAATATTGAAAATGTTCTGTAGTTGTTACGTTTACATCCACACCAATATGCTGATAACTCCCTGACTTGGCGAGAAAACCGTGTTTACATGTGATTTGCAATAATCGCGTTATTTTGACGTCAAACCGCGAAGAGTCATGCGCAGAACACCCGCATGCATTGGAAAAGCCGGTGAGAACACCGGTAAAGGTGTTTACATGCCACACAAAATCGGTGGAATGGGCAAAAATCTACACGTGTTGACCAGCGCAAGAACGTGCAAGTGCATGTAAACGCTTATTATACGTAATAAGCGGCAACGTGTGTGGTAATGTAAATGCAATAAATGGCTTTCATTTATTGTTGTAAGGTCAAAAACAGCTTAAGAATAAATAGGTCAACACAGGTTGGTGTTTGCCCATTACGTCAGTCCTGCATTGCATGTAAACACCTTATCCGGTGTTCTTATCGGCTTATCTAATGCGCGCACGTGGTTTTGCCTCCTCACGGTTTGACGTCAAAAGCAGAGAATAAAGCGACTATTTCAAATCTCATGTAAATACGGGTTTCGTGCATTCAAGCTGACTTTTGGATATTATCAGCATATTGGTTTGCATGTAAACAGGCTCGCTGTTAAATGGCTAAACTGGCCTATTTTATCATCAGAAATTAAAATGAAACAAAAAACTATTCAATGGAGGAATCGGTATTGGCCGGATAGTGATGGTAAATGGTCTGCACTTATATAGTGCCTTTTTAACCTAATTTAACCGGGTCACATTCACCCATTCACACACACGCACACCAATGACGGCAGAGCTGCCATGCAAGGCGCTAGCCTGCCATTGGGAGCAACTTGGGGTTCAGTGTCTTGCCCAAGGACACTTCGGCATGTGGGTCGAGAATCGAACCACCAACCCTGCGATTAGCAGCCGACCCGCTCTACCACCTGAGCCACAGTGGCTAGTGCTTGGTATCAGAAAATAAGTGGGATCGTCCATCCCTAAACGGCACTAATGATGGCCTGCTGCAGATGTATTCGCAAGTATGTTGCAAACGGTACCATCAAAATATGAATTTGTCGTTCCAAGTCCATATGACTGTCTTCCCGTAGAACACAAAAAGAGATGTTTGGCAGAATGTTAGCCGGAACGTTTGGTGGAATAGTCACAATTTGCTTTCATCTTTTTTTCCATACAGTGAAAGTCAATGGTGACGGAGGCTGAAATTCACCTAATGACAGAATTTGAGTGAACTATCCCATTAAGTTACAGTTATAGATTTTCAATTAAATTTAGCCTCCAAATATCACCAAAATGTAACTGTTCCCAGCCACTCAAATCAGTGTGATTTCAGTGTCAACATTATTGACGAAACTTCAACAGAAAACCTGAAATCATGTGTTGACAGGCAGCAGAGAGCAGGTACACCTGTCGTTCAGTACATCATAACCGATTCTCACAGCTGCGGTAGGTGGGTCAATGTTTATGATCCATATTTGCTCATTTCCCTCCCTCTTGGACCAAGACTGTTGACAGGCAGAGAAAAAGCTATGAGATCCATCCACTGCCACCAAAAACAGATGCCACGTCTTTCCAAACTGGCTCTCTTTCTGAACTACAATGCGAAGCTCTCCAAGCCTGGCCCGCAAACGGTCTCTGTGAGTTTCTGGAGCCTATTGGTTGCTTTTCTAAATTTCTTGTCTTGTTGTCAGCTCGTAGTCCATCAAACCTGGCCTGCATGACTGGTGAGAAGGAACTGTTGATGTTATCGCAGTGCTGGGGTGGGCTGATTCACTAGTCGGACGACGAGGCACTGGGATTCAAGTCCGAGGTTGGGCGTGTGCTTGTTACACCTGTTGGAAACCGTAGTAACCGATTGTGGTGTTTTTGTAATCTGGACATTTTGAAATATTAAGCAAGCTGTAGAGGATTTCTAAAAATTTTCACCAAAGTGTTGACCATTATGTGACATGCCTTTGATAAATGAAAGATGACAGAGCTTGTCACTTGAACTGTGATCACAACCGCTGGTGTCATAGCTGGAGGTAAGGACATTGGGTTAGGGATAGCTCACCCAAAAATGAAAACTCTGTCATCATTTACTCACCCATGTCATTCCATTTGACATTTTTTCTTCCAGTAAAAAATATTGATTTTCCCGATTAATTCCTTAATTGATTCTTAAAATCCCATGACTAGTTTGCGTGGTTTGGGCCCTGTTGCTTATATATAAAGCAATATTTTCACAATGGACCAAGTTAGAAGATTCCCTGTAACATTTTAAGTGATTGATATATTAACATTAGCCGACATTTAAATTAGAAGCCTAATTTGTGTGCTTTCCGATTGACTGTCAAATGGTCTTTCGTTTATGTAGTCTGGCGTAATAGCGTTGGGAGACCACAAGGGGGTGATATAAAATTTATTGAAGCCATGTCACTGGTAGGACAAGGCAAAGGGATCACTATACACAAATCTAGTCACCATACACAAAAGTTACAAAGGTTTTTGTACAGCAAATGAACAACTGACGTTGATGTGTTTGCAGGTTAGTGTATGAAACTGGTGTAACTGTGGAAACTGAATGATTAGTGATGTTTATTATGCAATTTCTCTGTATGTAGCCTTGAAGAGGTTTCATTCAAGCTTTCAAACCACAAAAAGACATACTTTTATGAAAATGCATTGTGTAGGCTATATAAAAGATACATTTACATCATATATATAATCCATTGATGGCTAGAGTGAATAATGTTTGTCCTTTGATAATGGTTTGGGTCGAATTCTATGTCAGTTTCTCACCGTGGTGCTGCAGAATTTTAAGCTGCCTCCGAGTAGCTGGGAGTCATAGGTGTGTCATATGTTTCCATACCTTCATAGAAAATAAATATGTTTGATGAGACAAAGACTATTTTCAACGAGGAGCCCTATTTAAATATGAAAAATGCCAATATATATATATATATATATATATATCAAAAATAAAATGTTTATGATTATCGATACGTGAAAAGGTGAAAAAATTATATCTGAATATTTTTCAGATTTGCACATTTCAATTTCATAAATTGATCAAATTGAATTGGGCAATATTAAACTAAATTAAATTAATAAAATGCAAAAATTTTAATTTAATTGTGTTAAAGATTACACATTTCAATTTGATAAACATTTGTTATGAAATTGAAATGCGTAAATATAAAAATATTCCTAAAATATTTTTTGAGAGTACCAAAAACGAATCAGAATTGAATTAAGAACTTGTGAATCAGGATCAAATCAAATCGTGAAATCCATATGGATATCTTGCCAAACAAATGGAGAAAATCGAAGAATATATTGGCAACTTTTTTTAGAAATGAAAGTTAATGTCAAGCTCCATCATGCAAAAATATAATAAAATATGAAACATTATGTTACTTTAATAATATCCGTACTATTATGTTATAATAACATTTTTATTAGCAATTAATCACGTAATTTTTCGTGGTCAATCCAGATTAATTGCACATTAAAAGTGCTTAAATTTGAATCTAAATATAATTATTTTCCTGTCAAAATGCATTTACTTACTACTTGTGAAAGAAAACAAAACAATATGTAACAATATAATGCTTTATTAACATTTTACAAACAAAGCCATCCACAGTATAAAGATAGAAATGCACTAAAATAGCACCAATTCAAGTAACATTAAACATTTCCCAAAGTGGGAAGGTTGACTAATTTTGGTTAAAATACAGTGAGGAAAATAAGTATTTGAACACCCTGCTATTTTGCAAGTTCTCCCACTTGGAAATCATGGAGGGGTCTGAAATTGTCATCGTAGGTGCATGTCCACTGTGAGAGACATAATCTAAAAAAAAAATCCAGAAATCACAATGTATGATTTTTTAACTATTTATTTGTATGATACAGCTGCAAATAAGTATTTGAACACCTGAGAAAATCAATGTTAATATTTGGTACAGTAGCCTTTGTTTGCAATTACAGAGGTCAAACGTTTCCTGTAGTTTTTCACCAGGTTTGCACACACACTGCAGGAGGGATTTTGGCCCACTCCTCCACACAGATCTTCTCTAGATCAGTCAGGTTTCTGGGCTGTCGCTGAGAAACATGGAGTTTGAGCTCCCTCCAAAGATTCTCTATTGGGTTTAGGTCTGGAGACTGGCTAGGCCACGCCATAACCTTGATATGCTTCTTACAGAGCCACTCTTTGGTTATCCTGGCTGTGTGCTTCGGGTCATTGTCATGTTGGAAGCCCCAGCCTCGACCCATCTTCAATGCTCTAACTGAGGGAAGGAGGTTGTTCCCCAAAATCTCACAATACATGGCCCCGGTCATCCTCTCCTTAATACAGTGCAGTCGCCCTGTCCCATGTGCAGAAAAACACCCCCAAAGCATGATGCTACCACCCCCATGCTTCACAGTAGGGATGGTGTTCTTGGGATGGTACTCATCATTCTTCTTCCTCCAAACACGGTTAGTGGAATTATGACCAAAAAGTTCTATTTTGGTCTCATCTGACCACATGACTTTCTCCCATGACTCCTCTGGATCATCCAAATGGTCATTGGCAAACTTAAGACGGGCCTTGACATGTGCTGGTTTAAGCAGGGGAACCTTCCGTGCCATGCATGATTTCAAACCATGACGTCTTAGTGTATTACCAACAGTAACCTTGGAAACGGTGGTCCCAGCTCTTTTCAGGTCATTGACCAGCTCCTCCCGTGTAGTTCTGGGCTGATTTCTCCCCTTTCTTAGGATCATTGAGACCCCACGAGGTGAGATCTTGCACGGAGCCCCAGTCCGAGGGAGATTGACAGTCATGTTTAGCTTCTTCCATTTTCTAATGATTGCTCCAACAGTGGACCTTTTTTCACCAAGCTGCTTGGCAATTTCCCCGTAGCCCTTTCCAGCCTTGTGGAGGTGTACAATTTTGTCTCTAGTGTCTTTGGACAGCTCTTTGGTCTTGGCCATGTTAGTAGTTGGATTCTTACTGATTGTATGGGGTGGACAGGTGTGTTTATGCAGCTAACGACCTCAAACAGGTGCATCTAATTTAGGATAATAAATGGAGTGGAGGTGGACATTTTAAAGGCAGACTAACAGGTCTTTGAGGGTCAGAATTCTAGCTGCTAGATAGGTGTTCAAATACTTATTTGCAGCTGTATCATACAAATAAATAGTTAAAAAATCATACATTGTGATTTCTGGATTTTTTTTTTAGATTATGTCTCTCACAGTGGACATGCACCTACGATGACAATTTCAGACCCCTCCATGATTTCCAAGTGGGAGAACTTGCAAAATAGCAGGGTGTTCAAATACTTATTTTCCTCACTGTATAATAAATGTTGCATATTCCTTGCAATATGTATTGTACAGTATATCTTAAATTCAAATCCCCCACAATATTAATCTGCCGGTAGACTGTGGCGATCCGCTTTTTTACAGCAATCGTGAAGCTGCGTTCATGATTCGCATCAATGCCAGCATCTGTCGCTTTAAACTCCACATGAAAAGCGCTTGCAAACAAAAATGTCTCATTCTGTGTTTTTGGTATTTGTTAAGACTTGGCGTGCTTCTATGGTAATTAAAATGGACCTTACATACGCTGAAAAATGCGTCCCATCTAGCTTGTTATGTACATAAAATAGTGTTAAGAGCTCCTTTATCTATAATTTGATAATGTGTTGTGAAATGTGCGTCAGTGTAATGTCTCCGAGCGGACACATCGCAAAGGTTCCGCCCTTCTAACCAGTGTTTATGCTGGTTTATGCTGTATTAACGGAAAATGTGTTATTTGCGATTTAAGACTAATTAACATGTTAAATATTTTAAATGAACTGCATGCATTTATGCATTAATTTTGTCATCTCTAGTTATAATATTATGTTATATTCTGTGTAACACAAAAGAAAATTTTCCAATAAATCATAATGCAGCTCTTTTTTTTACACCGCGACAGTTCATAGTTCATGTCTACGACTGTCAAGCTCCAAAAAAATGACAAAGAAATCTCCATATGTGACGCTCTTGTTCGGTGGGTGCTCTAACAAGTTGGCTAAAGGCTACAGCCTCTAGTGTCAGTCGCTAGTGCACCTCTTGAGAGGGAGGTTTTTACACACTGCACAGTTATCTACCAGCTGGCTCCCGTTACACTCACCCCCCTAAACCTCACTCCCATCCGGGTCACGGCACCAATGTGACGCTCTTGTTCTACCCGCTCCGTACGGGACTCGAACCTAGGTCTCCGGCGTGGGAGGTGGGTGCTCTAACAAGGAGAATACACATAGAAGTAGTCAACATGATATTTAGGGCTGTGTCGATACAATCAAATATCAATATATTGTGATACTTTTGATATATATGATATTGTATCGATATTTTAGATCCATGTATTGATATTTATATTAAACTATTTGTGTATTCCAGGCGATACACAGTGCTATTGATATTACACTACGGCAAATTGTTTTGTCTCTGGAATAGACCAAATTCACTGTCATTATATGGAAACTAGGGCCATGTACATTACTCAAAATTTCTCCATTTGTGTCCCACAGTACATTGAAAGTCATACAGGTTTATAACGATGTGGATGCGAGTAAATGATGAAAGAAATTTCCATTTAAGGTGATCCATCCCTTTTATTCACCTTTGGCTTTATAGAAATCCTTCAACCAGAAATATTGTACAGGCATTTAGATCAGCTGCAATAAATAATAATTACTGCATGCTGTCTACATTATGAAAATTATCATCATTACAATGAACCTAAGAGACATGGAAATGAAATGGGTTTCCAGTAGTGTAGGATAGCTTCTCCGACCATGTTTAATTATCATCTCTCTTCCCTCCCTTGCCCTTCTCCAATTCCCAGCTCAACCCCATGCCCGCCTCACACATGAATATGTCCGGAAAGAAATGGCCTCACTCTAATAATAATGAAAAAAGCCCCATGTTTTATTTAACATAGCAGAGGAGAGATCATTCAAGTGGCATCAGAGAGGATGTAGAGGCAGAATTAAGTGGGGTTAGAGTCACGCTCACACGGCGTCTGCTGCACTCAAAAATATTCTTGTCACACGAGCAGCCATGTGTGGCATAAATACGTGTCCGCATGCTAAGTGCAAGCAGAGGTATGAAACTCTTTTACTCTTATTTGTGCCACCTGCAATATTAAAGTGCTTGCTGTAATTCAGAAAAAAAGTTTATATTTGGTCTGTTAAATCAATGCGTAGATTTATATTCTACAATACCAGGAAGTTAAGACCCTTCCGCTCTGAACATGCTACACAACTGCTTGTTTAGTCACTTTAGTCATAACTAGACTGGACTACTGTAACGCTCTCATTGCAGGCCTTCATGCATGTGCAATTGGACCCCTGCAAATGATCCAGAATGCATCAGTACGTCTGGTCTTTAATGAACTAAAGAGAGCACATGGTACACCACTGTTTGTAATCTCTCCACTGGCTGCCGGTTGATGCACGTATTAAATTGAAGGCTCTGATGCTGCATACAGAACAGTCACTGGGTCTGCTCCAGCATACTTAAAATTATTTCTGCAGAGCTACGTTCCCACCAGAAGCCTGTGGTCGGATAATGAATGGCGCCTTGTTGTAGCAACACAAAGAGGCACCAAAACACTTTCCTGTACCACGTTGGTGGAATGACCTTCCCAACTCCATCCGTGAAGCTGACTCACTCTCTGTCTACAAAAAATGGTTAAAAACACATCTTTTCTATGAGCATTTAACCAGTCACTAAATAAAAATAAAAACAATTCTTGTTGCACTTTATTCTGTCTTGAATACTATTCTGATGCTAGTGAAACTTTGTAATACAGAGCTTTTCGTACCACTGTCTCCTTAAGATGATTCGCTTATGTGTTCCTCTTTTGTAAGTTACTTTGGATAAAAGCATCTGCCAAATGAATAAATGTAAATGTAGTGCAAATAATTATGAAAAACATTATGTGATCAAATTAAAGCCTAATTGCCCCCTGACCCATACGTCACCATGTGCCGCAAACTGTTTTTGAGCCTCTGAACAGAACATTTAACTACTGAAAAAAAAAAAAAAGTTGAACTACTTTTAACTTGAAATGGTATCTTAAAAACCCGCCAATCATGGCACTTTATGAAAAGATAGCGCAGTGTGTATGTGAGCGGGTGCGTGTGAGCGTGTTTGTGAGCGTGAGCGAAGGCAAGAGAAAGCAGAGAAATTGCATGTTGGATTATGTGTGTTGCGTGTGTGTGTGTGTGTGTGTGTGAGCGTGAGCGCGCGTGTGTGTGAGCGTGAGCGAAAGCGAGAGAAAGCAGAGAGATTGCGTGTTGGATTATCTGTGTTTGCGGCACCTCGTCAGCAGAAACATTTAGTTTAAGTATGCATCTCAGTGTCGCCATTCTTGTATATAGCTTTACCGTTGCTACACAACTGTTGTGGGGGTTTGTTGACATCGCTATGTGTCAGACTCGCTAGTATGTAAGTGGGGAAAAAAGTGTGTGTCTGTGTGTGGGTGAGAGAGAGAATGAGAGGGGGAGAGCGAGTGTGCTTTCCATAAATATTAAAAGTGGTTTTGTATTATATAGAAACTTTTATTTTGCTAGTTTACATCAAGGCTCTGTTTGTTAGTCACGACTCGAGCATCTATGTGTGTGCGTATGTGTGCGTGTGTGTGTGTGTGTGTGTGTGTGTGTGTGTGTGTGTGGTTGTGGATGAGAAGAGGGCAAAAGTGAAAGAGAGCGAGCGCAAGGGTGCCTTTCATCTGAAATTGTAATAAAATTTGAATATTTAAATTTGGCGAAGTGATATGGAACTGTTATGCGGTTAAGAACCGGAACTACTTCATAGTTGTGCGTTTACTGGAAAACAGTTGCACACCTTAGAATGTCTGTCAACCAATCAGAATCAAGCATTCATCAGACCCGTGGTGTAGCTACTTTTAATTTGAAATGGCATCTTAAAAACACGCCACTCATGCCACTCTCTGAAAAGATAGCACAGATGCAATGCACAGACGTGTTCAATGTGAACCATAAGGCCTCGTACACACAAGAAATTAGTTTTCCTTCACCAAAATGAAGCATTTCGAAAACGATGATGTTAGCAAACAAAAACAGAATAGTGTGTCTACATCTGACAGATTGACAAACTTGATTGATGCGTATGATATATGTGATTATTTGCAATTAATCTTATTAATTATCACCATATCATGTAGAGTCCCCCAGCCACTTTGGGTTGCATCAGGGAGGGCATCCGGCGTAAAACCTGTGACGAGTCAAATATGCGGATAACGAATGGTCCGCTGTTGCGACCCTACGGGGGCAGCCGAAAGAAGAAGAATCACCATATCATGTAACTGATTCAGTTACATTACATTTGTAATCCATTGACGGCCCTAATTTATATTCATACCACTCTGTAAACATACAGTGAGATCTTTAATAGAAATAGTATTGATGAAGAAACATTGAAAGAATGTAATTAGGGTCTTTGAGATGTAGTCAGTGCTGTGCGGAGAGAGCCATTTGGTGAATGTGTGAGCGTAGATGGAGACAGAACCGAGATTAGAGTGAACTCTTTGTCCTGAGGTAGCTGTAGGAACAAGGGTCCTTGCACTTTCCCTGTCCTCATTATGGCAGACAAGGTGCTCGGCCAAATCAATGGCAAAGGCTTAGACACTAATGCCACCCGTACCTCGTAATAGGCACATGTGTGTCTGTGAGCTAGTTTGTACTGTTACGCCACACTGAAAGTAGTCATTAGACCGTGTCTGTGTGCATGCTGCAGACCATACAGTGAGTCCCTCAGTGCACAAAGTTAATGGCTGTAATTTTTAATACGGAGTTGTTATGCCATAGCAGACCTATAATAAAATACAAATTATGGGGATTTCATAACAGCAGGGTGTGAGGACTGAACTATGTTTCCTTTAGCTGCTTCTACTGCTATGCGTTACGACTATTGATAAAGAACCCAAATTCGCAACGTTTTTCAATGGTTCAACAAAGCGCCATTTTTCGTTGGGAACAGTTGCTAAATGGTTCTTGTGACGAAGCAGGTGGAGAATGGGGATCTATATGCAGCAGTTTATTCAAAAACAAAAGAAAAACTCAGAAGAAAGCAAAACAAGGGAGACCTGGCACAGAGCATCCAAAACATGCACCATAGGAGGCTCTAGAGGAGGAGCCCGGGAAGGCTCGGGAGGTGGAGCTGAGGAAGGCTCAGGAGGCGGAGCTGAGGGAGGCTCTGGAGGCGGCCACAGGACAGGGACTGGGTCAGGGGGCCTGGGAGGAGGCCACAGGACAGGGACCGGGTCAGGGGGCCTGGGAGGAGGCCACATGATAGAGACAGGGTCAGGAGGCCTGGGAGGAGGCCACAGGACAGGGACCGGGTCAGGAGGCCTGGGAGGAGGCCACAGGACTGGAACAGGGTCAGGAGGCCTGGGAGGAGGCCACAGGACTGGAACAGGGTCAGGAGGCCTGGGAGGAGGCCACAGGACAGGGACCGGGTCAGGAGGCCTGGGAGGAGGCCACAGGACAGGGACCGGGTCAGGAGGCCTGGGAGGAGGCCACAGGACAGGGACCGGGTCAGGGGGCCTGGGAGGAGGCCACATGATAGAGACAGGGTCAGGAGGCCTGGGAGGAGGCCACAGGTCGGGAACCAGGTCAGGGGGCCTGGGAGGAGGCCACAGGACAGGGACCGGGTCAGGAGGCCTGGGAGGAGGCCACAGGACAGGGACTGGGTCAGGGGGCCTGGGGAAATAATCAGGGAAGGAGAACTAATCAGGGGAAAACCAATCATAAAATGAAACTACAAAGGACTACAAAAACCAAACAGGAAACAGGAACTAAACTTCAAAATAAAAGCACAAAAACAAAAGACAACAGAGAACATGACAGTTCTTTGGAGATTTATAAGTTGCTAGAGGAACGGTTATGTCATTCCAAACCCATTTGTTTACTTTAAAAAAAAAAAAACACACACACAAAAAAAAAAAAAATTTCTTACTAAGTATTTTGTTTTGTTTTCCTGTTAAAGTATCGACATTTTTTTTAAAACGAGATATATTTATTTGAGAAGCAAAATTACATGTATTGTGTTTTTAAAAAAAATAAAAACAAATACAATTTAGTAGTGTTTATTTGCCAATGCGTAAGAAAATAACATTTGATTTAAATGGAAAACAAGTTTATTTTTGATAGTTTTGTCTTGATTTTCTTTTGCTAGATTTCTCTTTGATCTTTATAAAGAGCCATTTTGTGTTTAGTTCGTATAGTTTGGTTTGTAAATGGTTCTTTAGTTGCTAAATGGTTCTTAGAAGACTTATTAGTACTTAAAGGAATAGTTATGTCATTATGTAATCACCATCATGCCGTTTCCAACCCATACGTTGTTATTTGTTTTTACTGTGGAACTCCAAATTTGTATTCTTAAAGGGATAGTTCACTCAAAAATGAAAATTCAGTCACTGTTCATCCGCCTCTTTGTTGTTATAAACCTATATGACTTTCTGTCTTTTTCTGAACACAAAGGGAGTAATTGTGATTAAATGTTGTGTTCAGTGATGTCATACAACGGCAGTTTATGGAGACCACCTTTTCAAACTTAAAAAAAAAAACAAAAGTATAATTCAGAAGTCTAATAAATTATTCCATGAGACTCTTGATTGTCATGAAAGCGTACGATAAGGTTTGGTGAGAAACAAACAGAAATATAATGTATTATTAAACTGTTCACTGACTGTTGATCTCCTGTGCGCATTCATAATAGGGCAACGAGAGCAACAGTTCATGTCGCCCCCTCGCGACATTGGGGCGTTCAAGCGAAAACTTAAAAACAGGTCCTCCACAGTAGTTGTCACGGTACCAATATTTCAGAATTGGGTACAAATACCAGTGAAATTTCACGGATACTAATTTTGATACAATAGGGAAAAATGGCTAATATGATAATATGCTATTGAACACAATCCTTTAGCCTATTTAAAGATCAATTTCAATGTAAATAATCAATTAAAATGTTATATGCATGTTTCTTTCAAGTGTTTCTAACACGTGTTTGTTTGTTTTATTTTTTATCCAAATTTCTTTTTTTTAATAAATTTTTTTGTTTTTGTTTTAAAGTTCAATTTAATTATCAAAATGGTGTTTAATATTTTTTTCCTTAAACTTTTAAAAACTTTTAACAAGTAGAATAATAGAACAATTACTTATCAATATACTATAGCATTTTTTTAACAAACATTTATTCAGTACAAAAGCACTCTTGCTTGTGATATACTGCTTAATCTTTATTATTTTTACAATCATTATTAATAATTCTTTTTTATTATTATAATTATTATTTTACATTTTACTATACAGTTATAATATACTATTGTAATTTAATATAATATGTATTTCTGTTGCAATTTCTTCAGTTTCAGGCGTTTAACTTTTATTATGAATCGTGCATTTATTTTGACGTGTGTTTTTGATGTAAGTTTAACTTCTCCGGATAATCAGATCGTATATGGCCCAGTGTGATCGCCAAAGTGCAAATGCTGTGATTTAACTGTATAAATTATTTAAAAATAATGCTTCAGAGTGGATTAGTGCTCTGCTCTGTCATCTCATACATCATGAATGATTCTCATCGTCTGTGGATTTTCCAGTGTATGAGCGGTCTGCTTCACACATTCATTTAAAGCTCATGCAGTTCCTACAGACTAAGATTGCAGCATTTCATGGTTTAATAAACACAATAGGACATATCACAATATTAAATTGATTATTTGTGCATTTCAATGTAAAAGGAGAAACCGAGCACGTGCTAAAATAAGCGTGTGAGCATTTGAAAGCAGTCGTGTGTCATTAAGACAGTGTGCGTGTTCCGAATTAAGTCTGTACTACCGGTACTGTAGAAATACTGATATTGTTACATCTTATTATTTTAGTTCCGACTTGGTGCCGAAGTAACAGTACTTTTGACAACACTAATCCACAGCAATAGCAACAACAAAGCACAATACAGCTGCACACAAAACAGAGAACAGAACTTACTAAACATGTCTGAAGAATTTGTAGTCAAAGAATTTATGCATTTCTATGCCCAGCCTTATTTTTTTGGACCGGAGTTCACAGGGAATGGAGCTACCTGCGGGATGCCGAAAATAGATCGGCTTTTATTGCATGTTGACTGTGGAAATCTGTAGCCTCTATGCTTCTGTTGGATTTCGAGTACTCCTTTAAAAAAAAAAACAAGGCTGGGCATAGAAATGCATACATTCTACAAAATTTTCAGACACTGGTAACAACACAGGGGTGAGTTCGTTTTTGGCTGAACTACTTCTTTAAGAATATTCATGCAACTTTTTACCTTAAAATAACACCGTGACCACATCTGTCAAGCTAAAAAAAAACACCATTAAATATCATAAAAGTAGTCCATACAACTATATATTTAAAGTTTTCTGGTGCCATACCGTAGGTATGTGTGAGGAGCAGAATGAAATTAAAGCTGTTATTGGCTGAAAATAATAATAATGACAGATCTGTCCTTGTATGGAAAACAGCTCCGTGAAGATTCTTCTAAAATTCCCCTTTTGTGTTCCACACAGATATAACAGCGTACAGGAAGGACATGAGGGTGAATAAATAATGACATCATTTAAGATCATTTTCTGATTGCTTGAAAATCACATCTGCACATTCACAGCTGCAATATCTAATTAGTGGCAAAACAAAACAATAACAAGAATGGCAAAAACTGTGGTTGTAACCTTTATTGGTGACTTTCCCTACTGGAATTTAACAACGCCTGTAGCTTCTAGCTAATGCCATATGTCGATCTGTGCTGATGCAATTGACATGTCTGTTGTCGTCACATATAATGGTGTGGCGCTGATAAGATTCTGATCTCTCTGTAACCTCAAATTGAGTCTTTTTTTCATGGAACACACCAAGGAGATAAGGGCTGCGTTTTTATAAGCAAGGCATAGCCAAGCTAAAATCCACTCATTACCACGGTAACACATATAAGAGCCAGCTTATTAGTGGAAGGTCTAACTGGAATGACGTTGTAACAAGAGGGATACAGCATATTGCCCGGATCCTTAATAATGCAGCCAACTCGCAACACTGACCTTTAGATTATGTACTGCAAAACCACTCATAGCTTTATATTCTACATCAGGAGCTCAACCGGTTGGTCGTTGTAACCCAAAAATGTCCACACGTCTGTTCTGAAAGGGTCATGAACTACAGGTGGAAAACAGTGCTAAATGCTAATAATAAAATGCAACTAACCCAGCCTGATCTCATAAGTATTGATATAATCGTTTTTTAACATGTATACATACATTTTTAATATGCATTAATGTTTTCACATATTTAAATTTTATGCATTTGGCTGACGCTTTTATCCAAAGCGAATTACAGTGCACTTATTACATGGACAATCCCCCCCGGAGCAACCTGGAGTTAAGTGCCTTACTCAAGGACACAATGGTGGTGGCTGTGGGGATCGAACCAGCAACCTTCTGATTACAAGTTATGTGCTTTAGTCCACATATTTATAGTTTTTAGAGACGTAAAATAAGAATATTTGAACAAAATAATAATAAAACCACTTTTTAACAATATAACATATACACTTTACGTAAGAATAGTTAAACTAAAGTTAACATGTTGATACGCACCCCCTTTTTGAGCACAAGCCATGAAAATGACTTGGTTGTAAATGGTTGTATTTACGGGACCCTTTGGAGTATGGACACAAATGTATTATCTTTTGAAAGAAGACACTTTGGGCTTTATTTCTCAAGTTTCAGAATTAATATATGTTGTTATTTTTTTAAAGTTAGAGAAGCTGAAGTTTATAGTAATGGAAATATTTTGTGCTGAACATGTTTTAATTATCTAAAAAAACAATACTAAAAGTGCCAAGACAACCCAGAAATACAATGTTCTCAAAGCCACAAGTCTAAAGAAGTTACGTTTCAAATCTGAAGATGATCGAACAATAAATGAGGTTCCTGCAGCTAAATCTCTGGAAGAGTGCAGAGTAAAATTAAGGCTCCACCATTCAAGACGACACAAAATATGACTGCACTGCTTGGCTATTATGAATAAAACTACGCCACATTTTTTTAAATAGACTTTGGCGACGGCTGGTTTTGTTTATGAGACTCTAATATATAAGATCATATACAGTTTTACAACATGAATGCTGCTCAGATTGCAGTTTGTTGAAGAACGATGACGAAGGGTAATTCTTTCAGGTGAGATCTCATGTAAACAATGGAGAATATATCAATATTTTTCAGATTTATCACTTTTATGGACAAAACGTGCTATTGGATGTTTTTAAATGAACGCTTCTCATGGACGATTGACTCAAGTGTGTTGAACTGGATTCATCTGGTGATCGAGTTTTCATAATAAAGGTATGAAGTCCCGTTTTGATATTGCATGTTTTTATTTGTACTCCTGGCACAAATAACTAAATTGCTGTTTCTGGAGCATTGCTATCGTGAAACAAAGATCGGATATTTACTTTTACATTTACATTTACACATTTGGCAGACACTTTTATCCAAAGCGACTTACAGTGCACTTATTACAGGGACAATCTCCCGGAGCAACCTGGAGTTAAGTGCCTTGCTCAAGGACACAATGGAGGTGGCTGTGGGGATTGAACCAGCAACCTTCTGATTACCAGTTTACCAGTTATGTGCATTAGACCACTACACCACCACCACTCCACACAATGTCAACATTTATAGATGGTAAATGTAAGCAGAGTGACGTCACTACCATGTGCGGGGGGATTGCGTATCAACAGGATAACTAAACGTATAACTGTGTAAGTTAGGGAAAAAAAAGGGTGTATTTATTTTTAAAAGTGACTTTGTCTATAATCGTATTGCTGTTACACCAAATTATAACCGCAAGAAGCCACTTGAGTAATTGCGTTAAGGGTTAGTTCATCATTTACTCACCCTCATGCCATCCCAGGTGTGTATGACTTTATTTCTCCATCAAAACACATTTGAAGAAAAATAGAAAAATATACAAGCTCAGTAGGTCCTTATAATGCAAGTGAATGGTGATCAGACCTTTCTTTTTGTAGCTTCATCAGACAGTTAGCATAAACGTCATCTATACGACTCCACTAGTTAAATTAATGTCTTCTAAAGCAAACGATCAGTTTTGCTGCAAAAAAGATCAATATTTAAGTCATATTAACTATAAATCATCACTTCTGGTGAGCAGCAATACGCGTGTGTGACATAATCGCGTTGGTATGTTCACACGAGAACAGACGCACGTGCGACACTCCCGGAAGAGCGGCGCTGTACAGAAGCTTTGTTGGTTTTGGTTTAGATCTGTATATGTTCATTTACTTACAATGGGGCGTTTGTGTGCTCATCCTGGATGTCTCAAGCGAGAAAACAATGTGACATTACATCTAGGGCTGCAACTAACGATTATTTTGATAATCGATTAATCTTCGATTATTTCTACGATAAACCGATTAATCGGATACAAAATGTAATTGTATTTCTGTATTACTGATATGATAAAGTCCAAAAGGATTTGGTTTGATTTACATTGCTGAATTCATGATTCTATACTCTCACAATAATTTTGAACAAAGCCCGAATCATGAAAAGTTACGTTTAAATGTATTATTATTATTACTTTCAGGACATGTGCGAAACAGTTCAAAACGTATCAAAAAGTGCCCATCATTAAAGAGTAAAGTTATCCATCAGGGATGGAGTGGGACAAAAATGTGAAAAATGTCGCCTTGTTACAACTTTTACTTCCTCTAGATAGTCAAGTTTGATCGTCTTCTTGGCGCTCCGCCAAGGGCCGCGAGGAGCCCTGGCGGGGCCGCTCCGATTACCTCAGTAAACCATCCAATTGGTAGTAGCAACGGGCGGTGTGTACAAAGGGCAAGGACTTAATCAACGCAAGCTTATGACCCGCGCTTACTGGGAATTCCTCGTTGATGGGAAATAGTTGCAATCCCCAGTCCCGATCACGAGTGGGGTTCAGCGGGTTACCCGCGCCTCCCGGCGCAGGGTAGACACACGCTGATCCACCCATTGTGGTGCGCGTGCAGCCCCGGACATCTAAGGGCATCACAGACCTGTTATTGCTCCATCTCGTGTGGCTGAACGGCACTTGTCCCTCTAAGAAGTTGGACACAGACAGCAAAACTGAAAAATACTGAATTATGTACGATGCATATGCTTGTACACTGACATATGATGACTTTATTTGCATGTGCATCATCCTCCTGTCTGCATTTTTGCTAGGCATACTTTCGGTTTGCATAAATCGGTATGTATCATCTAGGGTCACTCATGCACGACAGGTATTATAAGCTTTGAAGACATACCGCTTAGCAAGAAGTTCATACCAGTATCCAACTGGGTCTGTGGCTGTATCGCATAATCGCACCTACCGTTCAGTATCAGATATTAAATATAGGATATTCCCGAAGGATAATCCCCGTGTCGTACACCTCTTAATTCATAATCAGTGGTTTCCAATGATAATTCATTATGGTTGTCATCTACTCGGCCTGCTGAGCACAACGTGCTGTTCAGGTGCCGCAACTGTAGCATCTACAAAAGATGAATAAATTCAAATATCACTTATTTACTTCTCCTGTAATTTAATAAGGATCACCCATTGCCTAACCCAAACTTACACAGTTCTGCCCTCTCTCCACATGTCTTCGGATCTGAGACCAGAACTCGGCCTCCTTTTATGACCCTCTCTTCCTAATGGTTGATGAATAACCTATGACGAGTCATATTCACCTGCAGTGAAGCAATATGTCTTCTCAAGGGACTCCATATGCAGAAGCATACACCAGCACTCTTCAAAGCCAGAGCAAGATCACTTCTGCCCCCAGAGTTACCTTGTCGGCTAACTAATATAATGGATTGAATGTCGGTTTTCAGCAGCATGTATCTTAGACGTTACATCACACCTACTTGCTGGGAAATCTTGGATTGGAGTCTTGACTCATGAGTAAACGTGCAGAGGGAGCAAAGGAGGGGGGCGCCAATAGTAGCTCGTATAAATGTCGGAACCGGGATATCGGCAGGACCCAGTCTGCTTGGATTTAGGGGCTTTAAAAAAAATGCCTTGCACACACTGCTAATTAGGTCACGTAGTGTATATCCTGTATTATACAGTCTTTAGGTCATTAGATTTAAACAAATTTGGGTACACATTTTTAGTGCACACAATAGGGCTATACTGCTAGCTTCATGTGTCTAATATCCACGTCACTGTAGCCCAAGTGTCTGGTGGCTAGTTCTGTTGGGCAGGGGGGCATTTTCTCCTCAGGCTTGTGTTCATCTTTATTCAATAACGCTATTTTGGGGTTTAACTGTTGTGTTCAGCAGTAGCAGCATATCTCAACCGCAGCAGTGTATCGACATGAAACGAAACCTGGCGCAGTTGTCGAAAGACATCCATCTAGCTAGGGCTGGACTGGGAAGAGAAATCGGCTTAGGATTTTACATAGCAAATGTCCCAAAAGTTGATGAGTGGGGGGGGACTTGCTGTGCATGACACCACGGAGACTCACAGCATGTGAAGGCTCATGCTACTCTCCGCGATCCACGCACAACTTACCACACGCCCCAGTGAGAGTGACAACCACCAATCGCGACCACCGGGTGGTTACCCCATGTGACTCTACCCTCCCTAGCAACAGGGCCAATTTGGTTGCTTAGGAGACCTGGCTGAGCCAAAAGTTGTTGAGGGGGGTGGGGCGGTGTTCGCTATCCTTTTCTGCATATCGCGGCGCTGTTTTGTGGTCCATTCTGCATAACATGGCGGCTCATTATAGCTTATCGCGTGCGTATGCAGATCTAGTCCGCCAACACCAAACCTACTCTCAATACCATTTACACAATAAACTATTTTGTCAAATCTACTCGAGAATTGTCCTAAATTAATTTCCATTTTTGGGTGAACTATCCCTTTAAGGCACATACACTCACCTAAAGGATTATTAGGAACACCTGTTCAATTTCTCATTAATGCAATTATCTAATCAACCAATCACATGGCAGTTGCTTCAATGCATTTAGGGGTGTGGTCCTGGTCAAGACAATCTCCTGAACTCCAAACTGAATGTCAGAATGGGAAAGAAAGGTGATTTAAGCAATTTTGAGTGTGGCATGGTTGTTGGTGCCAGACGGGCCGGTCTGAGTATTTCACAATCTGCTCAGTTACTGGGATTTTCACGCACAACCATTTCTAGGGTTTACAAAGAATGGTGTGAAAAGGAAAAACATCCAGTATGCGGCAGTCCTGTGGGCTGAAAATGCCTTGTTGATGCTAGAGGTCAGAGGAGAATGGGCCGACTGACTCAAGCTGATAGAAGAGCAACTTTGCCTGAAATAACCACTCGTTACAACCGAGGTATGCAGCAAAGCATTTGTGAAGCCACAACACGCACAACCTTGAGGCGGATGGGCTACAACAGCAGAAGACCCCACCGGGTACCACTCATCTCCACTACAAATAGGAAAAAGAGGCTACAATTTGCAAGAGCTCACCAAAATTGGACAGTTGAAGACTGTAAAAATGTTGCCTGGTCTGATGAGTCTCGATTTCTGTTGAGACATTCAGATGGTAGAGTCAGAATTTGGCGTAAACAGAATGAGAACATGGATCCATCATGCCTTGTTACCACTGTGCAGGCTGGTGGTGGTGGTGTAATGGTGTGGGGGTTGTTTTCTTGGCACACTTTAGGCCCCTTAGTGCCAATTGGGCATCGTTTAAATGCCACGGCCTACCTGAGCATTGTTTCTGACCATGTCCATCCCTTTATGGCCACCATGTACCCATCCTCTGATGGCTACTTCCAGCAGGATAATGCACCATGTCACAAAGCTCGAATCATTTCAAATTGGTTTCTTGAACATGACAATGAGTTCACTGTACTAAAATGGCCCCCACAGTCACCAGATCTCAACCCAATAGAGCATCTTTGGGATGTGGTGGAATGGGAGCTTCGTGCCCTGGATGTGCATCCCACAAATCTCCATCAACTGCAAGATGCTATCCTATCAATATGGGCCAACATTTCTAAATAATGCTTTCAGCACCTTGTTGAATCAATGCCACGTAGAATTAAGGCAGTTCTGAAGGCGAAAGTGGGTCAAACACAGTATTAGTATGGTGTTCCTAATAATCCTTTAGGTGAGTGTACCTTCACATGGCGGAATTCTGCAGGCGAAGACGACGTTGAACGCAAATGAAACCAGCAAAAAAACGACTTGCCAAGCTGCCTCTTTTTAATGCTGCACTTTATATTTTATAAGATATATACTTTATAAGATTTCCTTGTCCATTGTGAATATTCAGTGTCTCTGTGTATGAAGCACCATCCACACAGAGGTCACTGCCAAAACAAACAACAGTGCGGCAAATTAGTCAAAGTTCACCAAATTTGAACTCCAGGTGAAATCTGCTAGGGGAAATTCTTTGTGCAATTGCACGGATTCCCGTTGAAATGAATGTATTCCGCTAAAGGAATTTTCGTTGAGCTACCACGCAATTTGACACTCGTACAAGCCTGTCAATGTAGTTGATTATGTAATGCAAACGTTAAAATGCTCTCTCCTATAAATAACATAAAGCAGTCCTACTAAATATCTACTGCGGTCCAAACGGCAGAGCAAATAGAGTGGTGGTGGCGTAGTGGGCTAAAGCACATAACTGTTAAGCAGAAGGTTGCTGGTTTGATCCCCACAGCCACCACCATTGTGTCCTTGAGCAAGGCACTTAACTCCAGGTTGATCCGGGGGGATTGTCCCTGTAATAACTGCACTTTGGATAAAAGTGTCTGCTAAATGCATAAATGTATATGTAAATGTAAAATCTCGACCAGACACATTTCTACAGTGTATACTGTCATACCGCCCATCTGTAATTCGCCGTAATGATTTTACTTCTAGATCAATCAATCTTGCACTCAGTCTGTTGCCAGTCTTTGCCACTTTTCACCACCTCCGCCCCCCACTTGCCATCTGTCTGTTCTCGTAATCAGTTTTTGTTTACAAAGCCTCTCTCCACTCTGTCCATTCCATGTTTGCCCTCTTGCATCCCTCGTTCACTTTGAGATGGCGGTTGTGGAAATGTTTCCACCTGCCCACGTGTTGTTCTTTCTTTTAGTAACTGCACTGTTCCATTTCCCTTCATAGACAATCTTGGCTTGAGGAAAAGCCTTTCAGGGGCGCAGCTGTTAAAATATTTATTGATCTGAATTTTTTTTCTCTCTTGTCTCTCTCTGCTTTATTTATATTTGTCTGTGTCTCTTGCCCTCCTTCAACGCAATGCAGCAAGGTTCATCGCTGCCAGCTGTCAGATATGAAGTTGGGACTCAAATCTTCGACACAAATCTCTTATTTACCATGTTGAACTTTCTAGTTTCTCGACAGAAGTCGAAAGCTGCATGTGGATGAACTGACTGTGGTAGAGGCTTTGACAACTGCCTGCCAATGGAGGGGGTTTGTCCATATTTTTGTCTTGTTTGCCAGTAAAAATATCTGATCATCCTTAAAACGAGTCAAATTAATTTGAGAAGCAAAATTGATAATAGGACTTGTATTTAGAGAGTATATCCTGAATTAAGGTTACTTGTATGGCAAATGTTTTTTTTTCTTGCTGTATGCATAAACCATCAAATGTTGTTGGATTTATGCATTAAAAAAGAAGAAAAACATATATGTCAATAGGGTAAGAAATGTATGCCATTGGATTACTGAATCCAGCTACACTGCAAAAAATCATTTTCCTTCTCAATATTGTTTTTGTCTTTTTGTCCAGTAAAAATGTGATCATCCTTGAAACAAGATACATTTACTTGGCAAGCAAATTGGCACAGGATGTTATGTCTTGTTTTCAGAGAAATCTGGCAAAAATGTAGAGGTTTATGCTTCAAACCAGAAAAAAAAAAAAAAAAAACATTTTGCCAGTGGAGTAAGAAAAGAAACATAATTAAAAATGAAAAACAATAAAATTGTACTTAACGCATTGGCAGATTTTTTTTGTCTTTTTCCCTTTTTTAAGAATAAAGTTCACTCAATTTATTTTAAGATCTTATGTCATTTTGCATCTCACTTAAATGTATGTTGTTTTAAAGATGTTTAAAACTTTTTACTGGAATACAAGACAAATCGAAAATGTCGAAATGCTTCAAAACGTCTGATATTGCCAAATATAGTGCATAATTGACTTCAGTTTCAGTCTGTTCCTCACACAAAGCCATCGTATAGCCAGCCTGATCTCATGAATATTTATAGCTATTTATACGTTGAAATTTGTAACATATAAACGTGCATGTTTGTACGTTTGTATTGACACTGAAACGTACAATATGGACATTTGAAAGCTTCTAAAACGGAACATTTTCGATGTATTTACAACTTTACAATGTAAAATATCGCCGAATATATTACAAATATATTTGAATGCACAAATCGATCAGTGGCGCCTTTAGCTGTACAGCCGTGCGCACTGTGCGTACCATGAGCGCTCCGACTGACCTGAGAAACTTTTACTCTCAGAATATTTCATAAATTGTCATAAAGTGTGTCCCATATTTCTATTGGCTGTTTAAAAGAACTAGTGATGCCCAGTTTGCGATGAATAACTATTTTGAGTTGGTCAAACAGTGGAAATTTACCTACAATCAACAAAAGGCTGTTTTTTTGAGAGGTAAATTTGAGAAACTTCAGCAAGTGCTGTGTCATGTGAACGAGGGGCTGTTTTTGCATCCACGCATGCTTTTTTTTTCAATCGTTTTCAAGGTTAACCTTGGCTAGATTTATACTGTCATACCTGGACAGGTAATCTGGCATACCGGGCATTTTCCCGGTGGGCCGGCGCACTTTGGGGCGGATTAGGGGACGACTGGCGATAAGCTATATTGGGCCGCCACGTTATACAGAACGGACCAAAAAGTGGTGCCGCGATATGCATAAAAGGACAGCGAACACCGCCCCACCCCCCTCAACAAGTTTTGGCTCAGCCAGGTCTCCTAAGCAACCAAATTGGCCCAGTTGCTAGGGAGGGTAGAGTCACACGGGGTAACCACCTCGTGGCCGTGATTAGTGGTTCTCGATCTCAATGGGGGCATGTGGTAAGTTGTGCGTGGTTCGTGGAGAGTAGCATGAGCCTCCACATGCTGTGAGTCTCTGCGGTGTCATGCACAACGAGTCACGTGATAAGATGCGCGGATTGACGGTCTCGGAACTGGAGGCAACTGAGACTTGTCCTCCGCCACCCGGATTGAGCTGAGTACCACGCCACCACGAGGACCTACTAAGTAGTGGGCAGGAATGGATTGGGAAGAGAAATCGGCCTGGGATTTTACATGGCAACTGGTCCAAAATTTGTTGAGCAGGGGGTGGGGTGTTCGCTGTCCTTTTCGGCATATCACGGCACCTTTTTAGCTTATCGTGGCCCATTGGGCCCGTTTCGCGGCCGACCCACTGGATCCCTTGGTTCTCCCGATGGCCAGTCCTCCCCTGATCGGCCCAAAAGTGCGTCGCCCCACCGGGAAAATGCCCGGTATGCCAGATTACCATTCACAGCCCTGGTAGTGTGGGAATTGGGCATTACAAATTGGGAGAAAATAATTCTAATTATTATAATTCTATGGAAATCTTTTATGGTGTTTTGTTTTTATTTTATTTTAATTTTATAGAGCTTTACATGCATGTCCACCATTTCGTTTAGAGGAAAAAAGCGGTATGAAGATTAATCAGAATGCTTATTTAGTTAAACAAATGGGTTTGAAACAACTTAAAGGTGTGTAAATAATGACAGACGTTTAAGGTGAACTGTTCCTTTAACATTATATTCAGATAATAAAGACTGACTCAGGCTCAGATTTTGAGGATTAGCCCACGAAAACCTGCTAAAAGACTTTGCCTTTGTCACACTTGCACCTTACAGCTTTTGTTCATGTGAATTGGGGAATTTTGCCCAAATGGGATCAATTTTAAAGGCGTGCACCGTGTTTATTTATTCTGTTAAAGAAGCTGAGAGACGTGGAGGAATTTGTTTTGGGGCGGCAGTGTGACATGCTCTTAAATTGTGAGAGAGGACGAGATCTCACGACTTGATTGAGCGCCTGTATTACCCTAATTTGGTTCGCAGTTAGACGGCAGTGTGTTATCGTGCCACTAATGTGGTGTTTGGGGATATTTCTCTGTCAGTGTCTCGTGTTCATTATCAACTGGTGCCGATGAAATTCCTTATAAACATGACAAGATGAAGCCAAGACCGAGGATATGTGAAGGGCGTCTTTAGCAGTGCAAAGCATAACGTCTCTGGTGTCAGTTTAGAAAGTCTGACGTCTCCGAGCTCTGTAATGGGAAGATGTTTGGTGCATGACTGTGCAAATTCATGTCACGTGCCTTTCACAAATGTTCAATTTGAATAACATTAACCAAAAGGGCAATTCTTCAGCGTTTAATTAATATCTTAATGAATTCTGTTGCATTATGTCCTGTTTGTGTGAGCGAGATATTCATGGTTAATGAAATTTTCTTTGATTTCCCAATGAAACCGCCCCAAGTGCTGCACTGTATTTGGAGTCCTGCCTGTGCACACAACTTTTCACAATTTAAAATTAATTGTTTAAATTGCACCCTCCAATTAGTTAATTATTTGCTACTTTATTTCTGTGATTTGCATAATCAATTCTTAATAATTACAGTATATAATTCTATATTTATTAGAATTGGACCATTTTTGACATTAGGTGAATCTCACAAAACCTGTCAGAATATGTACCCCACGAAAAAATAAATATATATATATATATATATATACACACACATACACACACACACACACACACACACACACACACACAGGCCAAATGTTTGGATTAATTTACAGATTTTGCTGTTTCGGAAGGAAATTGGTCATTTAATTCACCAAAGTGGCGTTCAACTGATCACAAAGTACAGTCAGGACATTACTGATGTAAAAAACAACACCTTCACTATTTGACAAAAGTCATTTTTCATCAAATCTAGACAGCATCCATCACTCCAACACCTTATTCTTGAGTAATCATGCTAAACTGCTAATTTGGTACAAGGTGTGTTAAATGAAGCTTAACATTGTTTTTGTGTTTGTTTTTGAGTTGCCACAGTGTGCAATAGACTGGCATGTCTTAAGGTCAATATTAGGTCAAAAATGGCAAAAAGAAACAGCTTTCTCTAGAAACTCATCAGTCAATCATTGTTATGAGGAATGAAGGCGATACAATGCTTGAAATTGCCCATAAAACTGAAGATTTCGTAGAAAGGTGTAACTACAGTCTTCATAGACAAAGAACAACTGGCTCTAACAAGGACAGAAAGAGATGTGGAAGACCAGATGTGCAACTAAACAAGAGGATAAGTACATCAGAGTCTCTAGTTTGAGAAATAGACGCCTCACATGTCCTCCGCTGACAGCTTCATTGAATTCTACCCGCTCAACACCAGTTTCATGTACAACAGTAAAGAGAAGACTCAGGAGGACTTATGGGAAGAATTGCAAAGAAAAAGCCACTTTTGAAACAGAAAAACAAAAAGAAAAGTTTCGAGTGGGCAAAGAAACACAAACATTGGACAACAGATAATTGGAAAAGAGTGTTACGGATCTTAACCCCATTGAGCTTTTGTGGGATCAGCTAGACTGTAAGATGTGTGAGAAGTGTGTGACAAGACAGTCACATCTATGGCAAGTGCTACAGGAAGTGTGGGGTGAAAGGTCAAGTGCTACAGGAAGTGTGGGGTGAAAGGAGTATCTGGACAAACTAACAGCTAGAATAACAAGGATCTGCAAAGCTGTCATTGCTGCATGTGGAGGATTTTTTGATGAGAACTCTTTGAAGTATTTTAAGATGTTATGACTTTTTTTTTTTTTACAACAAAATCTGTACATTATTCCAATCTTATATTGACATTTAATGACAAGTTTCATTACTTTAAAGTGATATACTGATACTGAACATTATACTGAATCATTAATTATCTATCTGTCTGCAGTATATAGTATTCGAATTGTAGTATTTGATGAACTGACTTTAATACGCATAAATAAAAAATAAATGTATTACTTTATTTTTCTTTTCTCTATAATTTTGCCTTTTGATTAGAGCAGCATCTAACAATTATTTTGATAATCGATTAATCTAACGATTATTGCACCGATTAATCATTAGCTCTTAAATTATTCTGCTTGTGTCCAACTTAAAAAGTTGTATTAAATGTGGTTACTAACAATAAAGAGAACACAATCATCTTTTAAAAATACCTCTAAATGTATCAAACATATTTGTATTTTTAAAATTATATTAAAAATTATCAGATAAAATGTTTTTTGCAGTAAAGCTGCTAAATTAAATGTGCATTGTGTTAGAAGAGTTATAAATATTTCTATTTGAAAACAAGCCAAAACAAAAACAAATCTAAAATGTGATTGGGTGAAGACTTTTATGTTCACTTCAACCCATTATTAATAAAGCTGCGTATTGCCAATATTCGTCACGATAAGAAATGCACAGTGACGCATATTATGATACAATAAGTCGTGAGCAATCACGTTATAATCTAGCTGCATTAAGCGTGCGCGCTTGAGGGATGAGCGTCCCCGTGACAGAGTGTGCCTCAGACGGGTGCGGTTTCAGTCTCTCCCCCTTACATCGGGACATTCGTGCAACTCATAGAAGAGGCGTTGACTGCACAGAGAAATGCCACTTTCGGAGTTTGTAGTTATTTACATGATCTGCTTCCGTATTATTTGAACTTTAATAAAGCTATAATGCATTAAATGCAACCGCTTATTCCACAACGAGAGTGCTTCTGTATTTACTTATTTTTTATTTTTGAATAATTCCCTTGTACTTTGTGATCTACTTCACCTGAAGCTGGTTATAAACATCAGGCGCGAACTGCAGTGCTGCTCTCGGGCATCATCGTTAGAGTTTAACGAGATCTCATGTTACGTTAAATGCGATCAAACGACTATTCGACAACAAACATTTTTGTTGACAATTTTTTTCGATGTCGATATCCATCCACCCATCCATCTTTAACCGCTTATCCGAAGTCGGGTCACGGGGGCAGCTGCTCTAGCAGGGGGCCCCAAACTTCCCTATCCCGAGCCACATTAACCAGCTCTGACTGGGGGACCCCGAGGTGTTCCCAGGCCAGTGTGGAGATGTAATCTCTCCACCTAATCCTGGGTCTTCCCCGAGGCCTCCTCCCAGCTGGACGTGCCTGAATAACCTCCCTAGGGAGGCGGCCAGGGGGCATCCTTACCAGATGCCCAAACCACCTCAACTGACTCCTTTCGATGCAAAGGGTCAGCGGCTCTACACCGAGCTCCTAACGGATGACTGAGCTCCTCACCCTATCTCTAAGGGAGAAGCCCACCACCCTTCTGAGGAAGCCCATTTCAGCCGCTTGCACTCGTGACCTAGTTCTTTCGGTCATGACCCAGCCTTCATGACCATAGGTGAGGGTAGGAACGAAAATTGACCGGTAGATCGAGAGCTTTGCCTTTCGGCTCAGCTCTCTTTTCGTGACAACGGTGTGATAGAGCGAGTGCAATACCGCCCCTGCTGCCCCGATTCTCCGGCCAACCTCCCACTCCATTGTCCCCTCACTCGTGAACAAGACCCCGAGGTACTTGAACTCCTTCACTTGGGGCAAAACCTCATTCGATGTCGATAATGTCGACTAATTGTTTTAGTTAACATTTTTATCCACACTTCAATGCATATTTTGTTATTTTGATTCGATAATCAAGTATCTAAATTGAAGCAATGGCATGCAAAGAAAAATTTGACTATTTTGAAACGCGTCCCTTCAACATATACATCTCGTCTCGAACTTCATATCTTGTGAATAATATTAAACCTCATTTGGTAAAGTAAATACTGCATATACAAACCCCCAGTGAATATATAGGTTATAAAAAGCTTAATTTGGTGAATAATTAAATCCAGAGCATTTACCAGAGCAAATTCTCCGCCATTTCAAAATAAGAGTCCCCCGGTGAGTTTCAGGCTTGTTTATAGGTAAAAGTCCCACATTATGCACCAAATATTCATTTTTGTCTGATTATTATTGGGATTTTTGTCCAACAATAAACTATATCTGGGATTTTATTTATTTTGTACTGTTGTAGCCTCTGAGTCTGTGCCTGTCATGGTAAGGAAAGACCAAGAAAATGTTTATAAATCATTATTATTGGCCTTTTTCAACACCTCACATTTTGATATAGGCAAAATCCATCGGCTGACCTCCACTAAAAATTTCTATATTGCACTGCAGTAATGACAAAAATAAATAAATAAATAAATAAAATACCTCGCAAAACATTTGGATGCATTACGGTAATAAATGTTAATTGTCAATTAAATAATGGCAAAATGAAAAAAGAAAAATCTTTAGAAGTCAAATCTTTTTTAAATTATTTTATATCAAATATAAAATTATTTTTATGTGGAATATGTTTTGTCAAATAAAATGAATTGCTATAAAATATGAATAGAAAGTGTTCCTCAAGAACACTGTCCTGATGTTTGACAGCTACACCAACTCAAAGCTACAATAACTAGCAGACACTCGCTCTCTCATGACCTTTTGTATGAGCCACACACATTCACATCCATTAGCCAATAATGAGAACTTTACAAAGGCCAATTAGCTGCCTAATGTTGAGAAAAGCTATCATGATGCAGTCACAATTTTGCTGACAAGTCAATGATGCAGTGGATACAATGCGCTTAAAATATTTGCAGAGACAGATTTCAGCTTTTACTGAGATTTGAGGTTTATTTGCATAATTATGACCAGGGCTTTGTGACATCATGCCCCAACAGCTTCAAATGTTGCTCATCCAATCAGAAATATGCATTTCATTATATGAATCTTTTGTTTTTAACTCAATTGTTACATAATGTGAAGCTGTTTTTGCTCTGAAGACTTTTCACTCATTTGTTATGAATAATCTTATATCCATCAAATTCCAAACAAAATGAGTATTTAAGTATTTAATTCCCTTTTTTATCTAAAAAGAGGCATCACCAAATGCATTCATTAATATAAATACAGATCACTTTTCATTGAATTTCCAGCAGAAATATTGTGATAAAAAATATTCACACCATCAGTCATACCAATGTCTTTGATTTTGGTCATGCCGCCCACTCCTAATTATAACACAGAGGCCATATTGAATTTTCTGTTTCATTTCTATTCTGTCTCTACATTGCCCATCAAAACCCTCAATGAAAATCGATCTGTTTACCGCAGGTCTCTTAATTCAGACATCTGATATATGTATCGATTCTATCGGGTAGTGTTGAGAGACGGAGGCCTGATCCATCACGCTTAGCTTACATTGACACAATGACATTATGAAGCACTCTGCAGTAAAAATAGAGATTCAATCCATAGTGTTTCAGCTACCACTGATGATTCCAGGCCTGTTGCACACTTCCCACGTCTACAGCGCATAAACAAAATTGACGTAACAGCAAGTGCATGTTGTTCTTTCTTAGCAACAGAGTTTCTGCTGCGGTAAAATGCAAATTGAATCCATATTTATGGCAATATCTACACATCCTTAAAACAAGTTACATTGAATTGTCTAAGATAAGACTTTACAGGATGCATTACCCCAGTTTTTATTGGCTTGTTGGTGTCCATTAAGTTCCCAAAAAAACAAGAAAATAATAAAATCAGATGACTTACCATTTTTAAAGTGCAGTCAAAAATAGCTCTTTGGCTGAACTTGGTTCTACATGTATTACATTTGTTTTCTTAACTTAAAATATCTATGTAATCTCATCACACTGTGTAGAAGATCCTAGCTGAATTGGGTAAACCCAACTAAAGTAGTTGTGTCAATGATAACTCAACAATAACTCCCATAAATCTCTTATTTCTTTATGTACTAACTAGTGAAGTGGAGTGGTGGTGGCGTAGTGGGCTAAACCACTGAACTGGTAAGCAGAAGGTTGCTGGTTCGATCCCCATTTTGTATGAACTGTAAGACTAATGTCTTTGAAGTTCATCCTGGATTAACTGCAGAAGTTCACATTGATGCATTGTCCTTGTTAATTGGCTGATGAATGCTTTTGTTGGCGATTAATTGTTAGTCTATGTATTCCATTGTAAGAGTGTAGTCCATCATTAGACCAAGGTGATGCAGGCAGAGATCAGTGAGGTGCATCGCCGTTCAACCGGCCGGTAAATTCGGCGAGGTCTATCCTAAGTCCAAGGTTCAGGCAGTGGCATATGATGTATCCCGTGTCTTATGGTTGGAGTTGGCATCAGTTCATCCTCTGAAGTCCATCATAATAGACTGAAGTGATGTTTGGCTGGCACTGGGTGTGGTTTATCATCACTCAGCAACATGTAGCAGTCCCAGTCTGACACCAAGCAGGAATGGAGCTGGATCCGGCCGGGTTCTGATATGAATCCCAAGGTTGAGACATGGAAACAAATATAATAATATTAGCGTAGATGCCATTCAATTTACTAGCTGGTAGATAGCTGTGCAGTGTATAAACCTCACTCTCCTGACCTCAAGAGGTGCTCTAGCGACTGACGCTAGAGGCTGTAGCCTTTAGCCTCCTTGTTAGAGCACCCGCCTCCCACGCCGGAGAACTAGGTTCGAGTCCCGTACAGTGTGGGTAGAACAAAAGCGTCACACAGACTTAAACTGAGGGAGTGTGTCTGCATCCCGAACAGTGTTAGGGAGATTATTCCATTGTTTAGGAGCCAAATAGGAAAAGGTTCTATGTCTCTTTGTGGATTTTGATAGTCTAGGAACAAGAAAGCATACTGGAAAATGTAAACGCCCTGGCTAGTTTCATCAATGCTACATTAACACCACAAAAAGTATTCCTGTAGTCCCAACTTCATTTCACTAATTTAAATGGATAGAATGCAATGAAATCAATGTGCCACAAAATGTTAGAATTGTGTTGATTTATAATTGGAGTGGTGGTGGCGTAGTGGGCTAAAGCACATAACTGGTAATCAGAAGGTTGCTGGTTCGATCCCCACAGCCACCACCATTGTGTCCTTGAGCAAGACACTTAATCCAGGTTGCTCTGGGGGGATTGTCCCTGTAATAAGTGCACTGTAAGTCACTTTAGATAAAAGCATCTGCCAAATGCATGAATGTAAATGTAATTAAGTAAACTGAACAATCAGTAAAACATTTTTTTGAGTGCATTTAATTCACCTTTAAAGTAGACATTATAAAGGTTTGTTTTATGCTTAAAATAAAACAAAAAACACTATTTGCCAACGGTGTGAAAAATACTGCTTTTGTATCTTGTTTTTAGTTTGCTTGGATATTTTTCTACGGAGAAGACAAAAGATACTAATTAAGAGTTTTATTTGTATTTTTATGGGAAATAGTGATTTGGTTCTACATTGACTATTTCCTTTCATGACGGCCATAAATTACAAAATGGTTATCGGGAATGAGCCACTGAGAATAATTGCAAACTTGATTGTCATGAAATCTCATTTACATGAGGAGGGGAACCACATTTACATCCAAATGGTAATTACTATACAAGGAAACCAGACCCCAAAGTATAGCTGTAGAAACCGTTAAATCATCTGGATTCAGTATGTTGCATTTTCAAAGGATGAGCGAGTCGTTCACTTCATTATTTAATGTTACTTCATGTGTCGATAAGCAGGTTTATATTCCAATTTACCGTATATCCTGTTGAAGAGATTAACAGAAGAATTAATGTAAATGCTTTTATAAAATCTATAAAATAGCTTCACATTTCTGCCTTTAAACCCTCCAAAAATGGGCCCCCATTCACTTCCATTGTAAGTGTCTCACTGTAACCTTGATTTTTGCTATTTTGCTATCTGGTCCGAACCGCCAAAACTAGCTTTAGATGTGTCTAGCTTTAATACGCAGACGTCTCAACGCAAATGGATGTAGTTTGTTTACTGGCATTGTTCAAACCGTGCATTCGAATGCCAGAAAGTCCTGCTGCTTCCTGGCTGGGATTTCAAATGCTGCTTCAAAACAAACATAACAACAGGTTGTGAATTTAAATCCATATGAGGGCTGCATGATGATGACAAAACTCATAATGGTCGATTACTTCCCTTGATAATGCAATTCAGTCATTTTGATTAATAGAATCAAATTCTTATCTTTGTGTGGGGCATCTGATGCCACGTTCTTTGTGTAGTCAACACATCCAAAACAAGCTGAGAACTTGTTCATGAATGACTTTATTGCTGCTTTATACATCAGTAAATCAAGACAGCGGCTAGACAGTCAACTAAAGTGTTGATGGGTTAATTGAGGCAGCTGTAATTGTAATCTTGATTATTTTTTGATTAACCGTGCAGCTCTAATACATATTGTTTTCTTTTAGTACTCAGAGATAATCGGTCATTTGTGGTCACCATTTATAAAGTTGTGGCCGACCGTTGTTATCATTGTTCTTCTCTTTAAATTATTGAAATCTGTACATTGTAAATCTGGAGATTGTATCGATTCCTTATTTTATCGCCACAAAGCTTGGAATGATCGATAATATTTCATAAATCATTTGATGATTAATGAGTTGGATTGTATGAAGTTTACTATATTTTTGGTAACACTATACATTGAGCCATTTGTTAGCTTAGGTTAACTACATTTGTGAACCTGAACTATCAATGTCATCTCATGATTGTTATGAAAGCATAAGATGAGGTTTTATGCAATCTAATATATTATTTAGTGTAAATGTTCACTGACCGTTGATCTCCTGTGTGCGTTCATGATAGGGTCCCCTCGAGACATTGGGGCGTTCAAGCAGATATTAATTTGTTAATTTAATAACAGGTCCTCCACAGCAATAGTGACATCATAACACAACACATCTGCTCACAAAACAGAGAACAGAACTTACTAGACACGTCTGAAGAGTTTGAAGTTGAAGAATTGATGCACTTCTATGCCCAGCCTTTTTTTTTAAAGATTTTTGGACCCGTGACAGTTCACAGTGGACGGAGTTATTCACGCAATGCCGAAAATAGAAAACAAGCGATCGATAGAACGTACCGGTACTCTTCACCGCTGGTTAGGACAAAAAATCAACTTAGGAAATGAACATAGGAAAGATACCTTTTATCGCATGTCGTTTGCCGTCATGTTAGGATGTGACGATATGACTGGCTGCCTGTAGCATGCTCTCTGTTTTTTGTTTGATTTCAGAGTACTCAGTTAAAAAACAAATAAGGCTGGATAAGGCTGATAATTATTTTAACTTATTGTTCAGCAATATTCTCTTAAAACTGTTGCTTAAAAGAGATAATTCAGTTCAGACTAACATCCGCTATAGTGCCATTGCGGCAACGGATAAACAATATTTTTACACCATTTTTTTTTTTATGTTGGTTAATGTTAATTTCAACATATACATTTTGTAAAATGAAATGTTATTACATTTTTAAAGTTGAAAATTATATATTAGTTAATGCATTATGAACTAACAATGAACAATGGACCATTAACTAAGATTAATAAATGCTGTCAAAAAATACTGTTATACGTAATACATAAACTGATGTTATTAAATGGTACTATTCCTCAACATTAGTAAATTAATTCGGTCAATGTGAACAATCAATGGACTGTATTATTTTTATTGTATTTTATGTATCTTTTTTCATGTTAATTTTGTAACTAATGTCAACATATAGAACATTCAAATGTAAAAAATATGCATTATTATATGTTGAAATTAAAATTAGCCAACTTTAATAAGGGCTGTATTGATCATTGTTAGTTCATGTTAACTAAGGTAATCAGTTCACATAAACTAACAATAAACGATGCTTTTACAGCCGTTATTAATATTGATTAATGTTCATTTCAACATAAAGCAATACAAGTTTAACCCTACTATTGCATTCAGAATCTCATTAATAAGTTCATAACTGTTCATACATGTTAAAGGACTGATATTTGTGGCATGTTAACTGACAAATGTCTAAATATAGCATAATATACAATTTATATTAACATCGAATGTGAGAATTATTAGAAATTTGAATGAGTTTCCTGTTACTCATAACTGCTCAATAACAATTTATGAAATCAACGTATTTTTTTTTTCAACTAAACATCATCAAAACAACCGCACAACTCAAGTATACAACATTAATACTTATTTACTATGTTTTTATGTAAAATCTATTTTATGTACTGCTGTTCTGCATCAGACGGCTACAGAATAAAAATATGGATTATTTCCTCTTTCAAGCTCTATTTAGACTGTGTGCATGTTTTGTCTCACACAAAAAAGTGTGTGAGACAGTTTGGGAAAGAGGCAAAACGTCAGTGAAGTCTTTATAAGTCAAATATAATTCATAAACGTACCAAAAAATCTAAATAATATCATGTCTAAAGCTACAATTGATCCCTAGGTCAAAACTGACCCGTGAATGCAAAATATGTATTATTTGGTTTTTCTAAACAAAAAAACAAAACAAAAAGGTCTTAAACAATTTTATGGAAAAAAAAAAAAACATCTGAAAAAAAATATATTATGTGTATTATGATAGTCTTGACCATGTCACAACTTTTGGTTCCCATACTAAAGATATATTGCATTTAAAAATGATAATCGACCTCTCCCGGGTCAAAAATGACCCGAACACAATAAGGGTTACATTAGTTAATGCATTATGAACTAACATGAACTAATAATGAACAATTGTATCTTTATAAATAAACATAAACCAAGATTAATAAATGCTTTAAAATATTGTTCATTGTAAGTTCATGATACATAATGCATTTACTAATGTTAACAAGTACAACATTATTGTAAAGTGTTACCCAGTTTGCCAAAAGTCACTTTTAATGGGACCTTTCATCTATTTTCTACATCAAACTTTTCATTACAAATTTGTTTGTTGATTTGATTGTCAGTATTTGCCAATGCATGTGTAAGTTTTCAAATGTGTATCAGAAACTGACTAGTGGTTCATTAATACCAAATCTCCCTTTCATTGCTCGGGCCATGGCAATACCATGATGGGCTCCTAAAGTGGATCGCTGGAGTGATAAGTGTGCTTACTCGGACCATTCTCGCGGTCTCCGTGTTTGCTGGTGTGGCAGCTTTAATCACGGTGGCGTCTGAGGTTTTATCCCTGCGCTCTTCATTATGCCAGAGTCAAAGCACTTTCGCACCCAAGTTAGTGTCATATACGAGTGGCATCAGTGTTGTGTAATGCACTCAAGGAGTTGCCGTGCTGGGCACTCGGCGCTAATGTTATGCCTCATTGCAGGGCGACTGCACATTTATTAAATTGCGAGGTTGCACCAGTTGGCCTGAGATGTTTTGATAGCCCTCTATTGGGTGATTTGATGTGTTTGTGTGTCTACAGTCTGGTCGGGTAAACATGGCGCCTCGGGTTGCTTTTGCAGCCTGACTGTCTCCCACCTGCGTACCATTGTGGCATCCAACTGCAATCAAACACATTTAGTGCTCCGAGCGTTCATTCAAACTTAACCCAAGTCCTCAGACTATGAGTTATATTTTATGACAATTATGGTGTATAGAATGTGTAAAAAAATTATAATAAATAAATATACATTTATATACAAATATTTAGGAAATTATCAAAATGTACCCAAATGATACATTTTTAAATAAAATAACCAAGAGTTTATGGTAAAAAAAAATAAAAGATTCATTACATTTGAATGATAAATCTGGCACCACTGCAAAAAACATCATATTACGTAAGACTTAAAGTGATAGTTCACCCAAAAATGAAAATTCAGTCATTGTTTACTCACCACTGTGTTGTTATAAGTCTATATGACTTTCTTATTCTGAACAGAAAATGTTGTGCTCAGTGATGTCACAATGGCAGTTTATGGTGACCACCTCTTCAAGCTTCAAAAGAACACAAAAGTATAATTCAGAAGTCTAATCAATTATTCCATGAGACTCATGATTGTTTTGAAAGCATATGATGAGGTTTTGTAAGAAATTTAGTAAAACTGTTCACTGACCTTTGATCTCCTGTGTGCGTTCATGATAGGGCACGAGAGCAACAGTTCACCCAGTCCCCTCGAGACATTGGGGCGTTCAAGCAGATATTAATTTGTTAATTTAATAACAGGTCCTCCACAGCAATAGTGACATCATAACACAACACATCTGCACACAAAACAGAGAACAGAACTTCCTAGTTTGAAGTCGAAGAATTGATGCACTTCTATGCCCAGCCTTTTTTTAAAAAAGGTTTTTGGACCCGTGACAGTTCACAGTGGACGGAGTTATCCACGCAATGCCGAAAATAGAAAACAAGCGATCGATAGAATGTACCGGTACTCTTCACTGCTGGTTAGGACAAAAAATTTAAATATTAAATGAACATAGGAAAGATACCTTTTATCGCATGTCCTTTGCCGTCAGGTTAGGTTGTGACGATGTGACTGGCTGCCTGTAGCATCCTCTGTGCTTTTTGCCAAAATATGGCTGGATAAGGCTGATAATGATTTTTACTTATTGCTCAGCAATTATCTCTTAAAACTGTTGCTCCATCATGACAGTACTTGGCGTAAAAGAGAATATTCAGTTCAGGCTAACATCCGCTATAGTGCCCATTTCGGCAACGTTGAGACTGCAACATGTACTTGCATTGTGCTATAAATTGTGGTCTGAAACCTTTTAGAAAGCAGCAATGTAAAAAATCAAGTTTGCATTGTTAGAAGCATCTCCGTTCACTTACGTAGAGTATGTTTCGGCATGTTCTATTGGTTTCTGGTGGCTGCATTCTGGAGTCTTCTGGGAGGGTTACTGATGTGGCGATGTTCTGTAGGCGACGAGAACCTTATCCTCACATCTGACCATGTAATAAGAGCTGTCTGTCTCCAAACGACATCCCCTTCACATAGAGGTTAATGAGAATGACACGTATATTAATACCGCCAGTATTGCAAAGCCTGTGAGATGTGTTTGAATTTGACATGAGAGGAGTACTTTCGAAGGCAGGTACTGAGGTCACACTGTTGGTCGGGTCACTAACATCCACCCTCACCTTTAATACATAATGAACATACGGCCCACTCCAACAAAAGATGCTGTCAAAATCGAAACGACGTTTGCAAATTACAGATGACAAAGTCAGCACTTGTGATGGCTCTACATGAAGGAGAATTATTAATGGAAACAGACCTACATGCTAATCAGTGATGGTACTAGAATAACTGATTGGAGGTGTTTGCTTAAAGGTGATGTGAATAATTTTTCCCCTATTCCAGTTTAATGTGGCAAAACAGCAATATGCAAGCCATTTTTAGGTTGACTTCCTAAAGGGTGTAAACATGGGGTATGTTACAGTCAGTGTTTGGTATTGACGGCTGTATTCACAAACGGGTGCAGTGCAAAAACATTCTTATTGAGTCTCATTTTCTTGGGAGAATATATAAACATCCTTAAAACAAGATCTTGAATATAAGTGTAGTTTGTTTTGGCGCACTGGCAGAAACCTAACCATAACCCTTTTAGGCGTAAACTATTAAAAATGCAAATTTGATTATAATGCCGATTCATCTTGTTTTAAGGATGTGTTGATGATTTTTATGGAGAACTAGCCAAAGAAGGAGCCTGATGTCTTGAAAGTTACGTAACTGTGGAGACATTATGGCAAAATTATAATATCTGGCTCCTAACTCGTACCACGGCAGTTCTGAAGTCAAAATGTCCACTGTATGGCGCTAAAAGCGAGTACGATTTTTGTTGTTGTTGAGGTTTTTAAGATTAACAGTCTATCGACTTTTAAATGCGCTAAACCTTAAACCTAACCGATATTGTCATTAAAAGCAAATGTGAGATAAAAAAGTCATTTTGTGGTTCTTCTATGTCACTTTCGGCTCACGTGTCCATAAAAAAATAAAAAAACTATTGACAACTATCAGCATAGATTTTTGTAGATACACCGATTAATCTGTAAACCCGATATATCGGTCTACCTCTACCATCAATACTCCCCCAAATATTGTCCCAACTAGCCTAAGAAAGTTGTCTGAACGAACATTTTCCTGTTAAACAATTTTGATGATTTGCGTGTTCTTAGCATGCATTGCAACATTAATAAATTATACGGTTAGTGTTATAGGTTAATTTTTTGCTGTTTATTGTTTATTTATGCTGGTGTTGTTTTTTGACACTGTTAGCCATTTGTTGTGTGGTAACGTTAGTAGCTCATCTTTTAGCTAAAAGGTGCCGTAAGCGATTTTAGCCATTCTAGAATTTCCACTAACTGAGCCGTTGGATTAGCCACACCCTTCTTTCCAAAACCCGCCCTCCAAAAATACCAAAATGAGCTTTATTGAGGCCGATATCAAGCAGAAACTGATTTAAAAAACCGTGGTGAGTTGTGCGTGGATGCTGCCGAGAACAGCGTGAAGCCTCCCCACGGTAACGCGCTCAACAAGCCACGTGATGAGATGCACGTATTGGTAGTCTCAGCGGAGGCAACAGAGATTCGTCCTCCGCCATGAGGACCATCACGAGGACTTGGCAATTAGGCCTTCCAAATTGAGAACATTTAATAATCTTACTCAAGTCAAGTGGTTTTGATTGTCGTTCAACCATATACAGTTAGTACAGTACACAGTGAAACTGGACAACGTTCCTCCAGGACCATGGTGCTACATAAAAACAACATAGGACAAACACACATGAGACTACACAGACTAAATAACATACCTACATAAAGTGCAAAAAAGTACGGGACAGTACAATAAATGACTAAAAGGAACAGGACAATGGGCACAGTGGGAGACAGAGACAGTACACATTTGTAATCCGAGTAGTGCAAAAAGATGACACTTTCTAAAAATGCCAAATGTAAACATAACATACTATGATATAGTCCAGTCCAGTCTCTGAGTATTGAAGAGTCTGATGGCTTGGGGGAAGAAGCTGTTACACAGTCTGGCCGTGAGGGCCCGAATGCTTCGGTACCTCTTGCCAGACCGCAGGAGGGTGAGGAGTTTGTGTGAGGGATGTGTGGGGTCGTCCACAATGCTGGTTGCTTTGCGGATACAGTGTTTGATGTAAATGTCTTTGATGGAGGGAAGAGAGACCCGATGATCTTCTCAGCTGCCCTCACTGCATCATATTGCCTTTATTATTAACTAATTTATTTAATTATTTAAACTAATAATCTGCCAGTTTGCCTGAGATTTTTGTGTAAGTGAATAAAAGTCACTGTTGTAGCGCCTCTAGTGGTCATTTCCCCAAGAAATACAGTATGTAGGTATAGTAATGTGATTCAATGAGACCAGATAGTACATTTTAGTTGTGTAGTGTAAAATGTTCTGGTTTCAAAAAGAAAAGGGAAAAAAATCTTATTGTTTTGAGCCAGAAAAATATTAATAAATATAAATTTTACTTTATTTTCATATCATTCATTTAATTTATTTATTTATAAAGCACTTGTAGACCAAAGTGCTGAACAATCAGGGAAAAATAGCATAACAACATAAAACAATAAAACACATAAAAGCACATCACACTAACCAATCCACCTGCAACAGAACATGCTTGATCACCTTTGAGCTTTAAGTGTGGCGATGGAATAGCAAAAAGTGACGTGTAAGCTGATCTTAACGATCTAGAAGACCAGTAAGAAGTGATAAGATCAGAAACAAGCAGGAGCCATTCCATGCACAGCTTTAAAAACGTATAGACGGACCTTATATTTATCCTGAACTGGACTGGCAGCCAATGAAGAAAGGCCAATATTAGGGAATCGTGGTCCATCTTCTTCACATTCACGAGTAACCTGGCCGCAACAAATTAACTTGATAAATGATATAATCTGAGAGTGTGTCCCAGTCTGCTTCCTAGCACCCTATTTTGTGAGTCAGTATATCATGAACACAAATTCAGGCACTGGCAAGGGTGTTCATCCACTAAACATTGGGACACTTATGACTCTGTAATTGACCTGCGACACGGTAACAAGCTTGTGCATTAAAACACAGCTGGTATTTATCAACATCATCGCTGTATAAATGACTCAATTGTGCAATTTCGTAGTAGATATTAAAAAGTACAGTGTTGTTATAAAAGATAAATGACATAAATAAAGCAATAAAAATATAAAGTGTGTTTTTAAACTTTTTCTAAGAGCTCTACAAAATGTTTCCTCAGCAGGAAACCGATGGAGTGCGTACTCCGGGTAGGGAAGGAGGTATTGCCCCAAGTGAAGGAGTTCAAGTACCTCGGGGTCTTGTTCACGAGTGAGGGGACAATGGAGCGGGAGGTTGTCCAGAGAATCGGGGCAGCGGGGGCGGTATTGCACTCGCTCTATCGCACCGTTGTCACGAAAAGAGAGCTGAGTCGAAAGGCAAAGCTCTCTATCTACCGGTCAATTTTTGTTCCTACCCTCACCTATGAAGGCTGGGTCATGACCGAAAGAACTAGGTCGCGAGTACAAGCGGCCGAAATGGGCTTCCTCAGAAGGGTGGTGGGCTTCTCCCTTAGAGATAGGGTGAGGAGCTCAGTCATCCGTGAGGAGCTCGGAGTAGAGCCGCTGCTCCTTTGCGTCGAAAGGAGTCAGTTGAGGTGGTTTGGGCATCTGGTAAGGATGCCCCCTGGCCGCCTTCCATGGGAGGTGTTTCAGGCACGTCCAGCTGGGAGGAGGCCTCAGGGAAGACCCAGGATTAGGTGGAGAGATTAAATCTCCACACTGGCCTGGGAACGCCTCGGGGTCCCCCAGTCAGAGCAGGTTAATGTGGCTCGGGATAGGGAAGTTTGGGGCCCCCTGCTGGAGCAGCTGCCCCCGTGACCCGACTTCGGATAAGCGGTTGAAGATGGATGGATGTCATTATGGATGAAAGACATTATATAAATAGCATCTCTTTAAAAGATGAAATAAAGCTTTGACTTTATAGTTTTACAGTTGTGCTCGTCTTCTAACGACTTGAAAGACTTCAGAAGACATGACGACGTTTCCTGTAAGGAAACAAAGTGAGCAACGACGCTCCCTGGTTTTTACAGTGCATTGTGGGACATGTTAGAGAGCAAAAGTTTCAGTGCACTGGAACACTTTTACGATTCAGACAGCCCTAGTAATGGCCGACTCAGTGGATCAGTGCCCTGACTACTGAAATAGGGAGTTGATTGATACGCACTCTGAGTTATGTATCTTAGAAGATATTGTCCCCTTAACTTGCTTCAATGCAGTTAGTTTTTGTTAGTAGCTTGTAATGAAGCATGACATATCTCTGCCTTCCCTACGAAGGTGGAGGCGGGGGCCGGGTTAACAGTTCACGGAAGGCTTTAATTGGACACACTTTCACTTGGACACAACATAACGGCTTTTCAGCACACACACACACACACACACACACACACACACACACACACACACACACACACACACACACACACACACACAGAGCTCTGTGTGTTGATCACACTGTTGGCCTTCCCAGCACAACGCAGAATACACACGTTCATCGGCTGCATGCATCTCTCTCTAACGGGTGTCTCTGGCTCCTCTTTATCCCTCTCCCAGCTGAATGGGGGAATTCGGCACCAGGTGTCCATCCTTACGGCCCAGCCACGCCCTCCTTGTCACATGAAGCTAACTACTTTCTCAAAAGGGCAGCTTGACTATAGTAGTACTATTTGAAATTATGAGTAAGTTTAGCTTAACACACTACATTTTCGAAGTAGCTTCCCCAACATTGGACTTCAGCACCAGACCGTGGTGGGTCTCATATCTTTTGGACTGGACCAAAGTTCGTCCTCTTTTTCAGATGCATATTGTAAATCCTCCCAGGACCTCCGCTGTGATTCCTTTCCTTGCTTTCTCTCCCCACCCCTCCAGACGTATCACAGGACCAGCCGCTGCTTAAAAATTCATTTGTGTGGATTTTGGGTCATTAAAGTGCAATCACTTGGGTTTCTATAATGAAATCCAATATTCATGAAAATTGATTTTCTTGGTCTTTTTTTCTTCTCTTGCCATCCTTGGCTGTTTGCATGCATTTGTTAGCTTTGGTTAAGAATAACATTCTGTAGGTTAATGGCATCCTGTACAGCAGAGCCAATTATTCCACATGTTGGCGGCAAAGACGGCTAATCGCCTAATGTTTGATGCCTCTGGTTAACCGCCTACAATATTTGAGATGTGAGTGAATGTTCGGTCCAGTTGAAGGGCTAATGTATATTGTACTTATTTCCAGATGACTTTCCTATAGAAATAAATAAAATCTGCAGCATTTAGAGTTGCCAATTGCTAGGGGAGTCTGAAAATGGTGTGCAATTGTGCGAAGGTGGCGTAGGAGTAATATGAGCTAACTCAAGTGGTTTTCTCTGTTGTAAGTCAGCTGAACTGACAAAACTAGTTAATCAGTTGGTGTAAAGATAGTCTCTGCCTCAGATAGCAGATATTGCATATACCAGCTGAAAATCACCAGTTTCTTCAACCTGATCACAGGTACCCTAGGATTGGGACTTTCCCTCTTGGCACGATTGTTAGCGCGTTGCTGTTAACAGTTCAATCCCCATTCAAACGAGGAAGTAATCCTGTTTGTATAAACAATCGCAAGCGTGATAAGGAGGTTGCATTTTTATCCCTAACATTGAATTTTGTCTCAACTATTGGTTATGGTTAGATTTGGGTTTTAGTTGGGGTGTATATTGAATAAAATAAACATTCCTCTTCTATGTTTTACACCCTGTTCAGCTGAAAACAACTGGCTTCTGGCAAACTCTCCTGGATATAAATGGATGTCACGCTTTGTTGTGTTGTATGCTCTGAAACACTTACCGCTTTAGCCACTGGAGGCAGTGTTTTCAAATTCAGTCAACGTATATCGATTTCAGCTAAAGGAAAATCGGCACACACTGGCTGATTTTTATGTGAGATCAGACTGGTTCCTTTCCAGTCTTTGAAAAAAGTTGTGTTAACAAGGTACCAGGCTGGTTCAGTGATTGCTTTTGAGGAAGAAATAGACACCGTTTTTGTTTGAGGCACTAAATTAGCAAGTAAATTAAGTAATCACAAGCAGATCTGCATTTTCCACTTTGTTTTGCTTTGTAAAATAATCGTTATTTATTTATTTTGAGTTTGATTGGCGTTTCCTGTGTAATTGTTTGGGTACATCTCTGGTGCAATTATTTTTTCAATTTGGGTTTTCTTATTATAGAATCAACCATTTCAGATAAACCCACCCCTAAATGACAACTAAAACAAAATGCGATTGATCACTTTGTGTCAATCGGATGTGGGCGAATCTTGGCCAGAATATTCTTCAATGTGGATCAAACTTTATGCCAGAAGTAGAAAGTCTGGCTATGCAATATGAGAGTAAAATAGACTCATCCACATCGTTTGAAAACTCGATTTTAAGTTTTGTAACGTCATCGTTTTCCAAAGTAAGCAATAATGGAGAGTGGTTTCGAAACCTTTAAATTTTCGGTTGAGGAAAAAGCTTTTTTTGTGTGGATGAAAGGCGTAAATGTAGTTGAATTAATGTGTTTTAAAGCATTTAGCATTAACCAGTTTTATTCAGTTTAATGCTGTTGTATCAACCATTTCACATGAGCCCATCCCTAAAGGACAGCTAAAACAAAATGTGATTGGTCACAATAAGTGTCAAATGGCCAGAATATTTTTCAATGTGGGCCAAACTTTATGCAAAAAGTCAAAAGTCTGGCGATGCAAAACTAGAGTAAACTAGACTTAAAGTAGCACAAGTCAATCACAAGCAAAGTTTCCATTACCAAGAATAAAAACAGAACTTTTTAACTAAATCGGTAAAACTAGCTTTTTTTTTTAAGCATGTAGCATTAACCACATTTCCATGGACTTGTTATGCAGTGCTCATGTGAACCTTACATAACAGAATTTAAATGATCTAGACTGTTAAAAGCAAGACTCTTCTAAATGCAAACACTAAATCTCAAAAGCCCCAGTGTACGAATGATTCCACATATGATAGCAATAAACAATGGCATCTAACTGGGCGAAAACATCGACAAAAGAGTTCATTTTCGCAAAGCCACCCCAATGATAACAACTCCCTTTTCTGCCATTAAACATCTCTTTTCTCGTCTACTTCTTTGACTGCCTATAATTGGCCTACTAAAGTACAAATCCATATTGTTCGCTCTCTGCCATGGCTTACACTCGGTTACGACTGCTTTGTGTTTTGTTGCAGGCCGGCTGTAGAATACTACAGCACAATTGCATACTTCACTGAAGCAGAGGAGGTGATCCGCTCTCAGTGTCTCTGATTATGTTTTATCACAGTCGTTTTTCATTTGTCGTCATCCCTGATCAAATCATCTTTACCATCGCTGGGCAGACCAGAGAGCCAAGAGCGGACTTTCAGAAATATGCTCTGGTCAAGCTCAGGCACTTAAATGTATATTTAATATTCATTATAACTTGTTTATTTATACAATTACAACAGGATGGAAATACAGAGCTGAGGTTTTCCAAGAGCTACTGCTCGATGAGGGATTAGCGGTCATGTTTGATGTGGAATGGTGGTGGCGTAGTGGATTAAAGCACTGAGCTGGTAAGCAGAAGGTTGCTGGTTTGATCCCCAAAGCCACCACCATTGTGTCCTTGAGCAAGGCACTTAACTCCAGGCTGCTCCGGGGGGGATTGACCCTGTAATAAGTGCTCTGTAAGTCGCTTTGGATAAAAGCATCTGTCAAATGTAAAATGTTAAACCGTTAGCTTACATGAGGGTGTCGATTTTAAAGTGGTTTTTATTTTTATCTTTTGAAATTTTGATATTATTATCCACAGAAAGGAATGTTTTAGAACAAGGCAAATGGATTAATACCACTAAAACGTTACAGAATTGATCAAATGCATTGTTAATAAACGCACTGAAGTTTGCACTGTGGTTTTCCCTCAAAAATGGAAGGAACCGGCTCTTTTAAATCACCAGTTGTTTAGAGAAAGGAAAAAAATGAAACGCCTTGAATATGTCATAATCAGCAAAATGGCAAAAATGGCATCGATTTAACACCACATGTTCACTTAATTTGGCCATAGTGATTGACAGGGACAGATTATCAACCGGGCCAATGGGGCCAGTGCCCAGGTGCCCTTGACAACCAGGTGGCCCTTGACTGCCCGGGGGTGCCCTGGGCTTTAAGGCTGCGTGATCTAGAATAACGACAATGAAAGTCAATGGGGACAATTTTTGGAGGGTTTAAAGGCAGAAATGTGAAGCTTATCATTTATAAAAGCACTTACATTAATTCTTCTGTGAAACCTCATGTATTAAATGAGCTGTAAAGCTGTTTAAATCTTAATTTTTACGGTTTAAGGTTGTAGTGGTTATGGTGTAACGTTACAATGGCAGTGTAGTTGTAAAATATGGTTTTAACTTTACTCAGAAAAGGTTAGTAAGTGATTTTACCACAATAAAATCATTTAAACACTCATATTATTTACTTCTTGTGGCTACACATTTGAAACAGTGAGTATTTTAATGTTTACGCATTGGCCCCCATTGACTTCCATTATACTGTAAGTGCCTCACTGGAACACACATTTTTGTTGTTTTTTTTTTTAAATTTCACATATGCTGTCTATTGAGCTAAACTTGTATTGAACCTGGAATATTTCTTTAATTATGACATTGTGATGCAATAAACCAGCTAATAGTTTTTCCATCTTTAAAATGTGTTATTTTAATATCCCCCCAATCTACTAACATGTATCATATGAACATGAAAATGTACGGCATAACAGGAATGAACCATATGTTTGTTTTTTTGTCTCTTCACAAGCACCTTATGCATTTTTCTTTGCCTACATATCTTTCAACTCTCTTTCCGCCTCTCCCAGGCCACATTGGTCACGGTGAGGCCGAGAGAAGAGCTGGCAGCGCTGCACGGCATGGAGTTTTTGGAGTGCAAATGGAGGTACATAAAAAAAGGGGCACCGAAACTGTGTCAGTAGATGTGTGTGTTTTGCACAAAATAAAGTGTGTAGCCACACATGTGTATCAGTGAGATAGAAGAGTGCTACTCTACTGGTGGGTCGCAACACAAAAATGGTTCACAGGTCTATTCTAATAGAGTTGCAGACAGAAGGAAAAGTAAAAAAATATGTGGAAATAGTAACCCTAACTATATAATTTATATACCATTCTACTTATTTCCGAAGAATACATGCAATTAAATCAAATTGTTAAATGATATGAATGTCTTTGAAGTAGTTTAAGAAGTTATGAACATTTATTTCAGATTTTAATAGTAATTTTTCACATTATTAATGTCCTGACTGTACATTTATTCACCAAAGTGACATTCAACTGATCACAATTTCGTTCCATAACAGCAAAACCTGCACATTATTCCAAACTTTTGGCTACATGTGTGTGTGTGTGTGTGTGTGTGTGTGTGTGTGTGAGTGTGAGTGTGTGTGTGTGTGTGTGTGTGTGTGTGTGTATTTATCACTTTGTGGGGACCAAATGTCCTCATAAGGATAGTAAAACCTGAAATTTTTGACCTTGTGGGGACATTTGTCGGTCCCCATGAGGAAAACAGCTTATAAATCATACTAAATTATGTTTTTTGAAAATGTAAAAATGCAGAAAGTTTTCTGTGAGGGTTAGGTTTAGGGGTAGGGTTAGGTTTAGGGGATAGAATATAAAGTTTGTACAGTATAAAAACCATTATGTCTATGGAAAGTCCCCATAAAACATGGAAACACAACATGTGTGTGGGTGTGTGTGTGTATGTATATATGTGTGTATGTGTATGTATATATATATATATATATATAGCAACAACCAAAACACGAGATATATATATTTATTTATTTATCTTTTCAGTAAAATAATGCAAAAAAACATTTGTAACACTTCATTTGGATGGTCCCAAGTATATATTTAACTGACTATAAGTGACTTATCAACTGGCTTGCTATAGTTAGTGAACAGTGTTTCAACAAACATTCATTAGACGATCAATAGCCTGTATAACAGCAGGAAAATAACAGCTTATCGACTGACTTGCTATAGCTAGTAAACAGTGTTTCAACAAATATTCAGTAGACTAACAATAGCCTGTATAACAGCAGCAAAACAACAGCTTATCGACTGACTTGCTATAGCTAGTAAACAGTGTTTCAACAAATATTCAGTAGACTAACAATAGCCTGTATAACAGCAGCAAAACAACAGCTTATCGACTGACTTGCTATAGCTAGTAAACAGTGTTTCAACAAATATTCAGTAGACTAACAAAAGCCTGTATAACAGCAGCAAAACAACAGCTTATCGACTGACTTGCTATAGCTAGTAAACAGTGTTTCAACAAACATTCAATAGACAAACAAAAGCCTGTATAACAGCAGCAAGATAACAGCTTATCGACTGACTTGCTATAGCTAGTAAACAGTGTTTCAACAAATATTCAGTAGACTAACAAAAGCCTGTATAACAGCAGCAAAACAACAGCTTATCGACTGACTTGCTATAGCTAGTAAACAGTGTTTCAACAAACATTCAGTAGACTAACAATAGCCTGTATAACAGCAGCAAAACAACAGCTTATCGACTGACTTGCTATAGCTAGTAAACAGTGTTCCAACAAACATTCAGTAGACTAACAATAGCCTGTATAACAGCTGCAAAATAACAGCTTATCGACTGACTTGCTATAGCTAGTAAACAGTGTTCCAACAAATATTCAGTAGACTAACAATAGCCTGTATAACAGCAGCAAAACAACAGCTTATCGACTGACTTGCTATAGCTAGTAAACAGTGTTCCAACAAACATTCAGTAGACTAACAATAGCCTGTATAACAGCTGCAAAATAACAGCTTACCGACTGACTTGCTATAGCTAGTAAACAGTGTTTCAACAAACATTCAGTAGACTATCAATAGTCTGTATAACATCAGCAAAATAACAGCTTATCAGCTGACTTGCTATAGCTAGTAAACCGTGTTTCAACAAAAATTCAGTAGACTTTTAGTAGCCTGTTTATAGATCTCTATTAATGACCTACTTACTGTACATTATTGTTAAGAACATCAGTTCTTTAAAAGGTCATTAATAAGATCTATTAAAAAGATCTATATACAGGCAACTGAATGTCTACTGAATGCATGTTGAAACACTGTTTACTAGCTATAGCATGTCAGTCGATAAGATGTTATTTTGTCTGATCATTTCAAATCATGTAAATGCAGGTTTCTTACATCATTGTTCTTTTTTTGTTGTTGTTTTTTCAGACCCTCTGTTTTGATGTTGCTTGTGAGAAACGTCTCTAGAGATGCTCTGGATGTTTAAAAGGTCGTTTTAGGACAGTCGCCAGTTCAGTGGAGTTGCGAGTCTGAAGTTACATTAGTGTGCACACTAACAGCACTAGCCTCAGGCCTGTCTCTCATCTCACATGTCTCTGGTCTGCTATAGAGACAAGAGGAATAAAGTCATCACGCCTCCACAGAAAACCAACCAGCGCCCTATTAACAACTCCAATCTAATTGGCTGAGATTTCTGACAGGCGGTCGACTGCAGTGTGAGATTTATATTCTATAAATATATTGCAGCAGGATATCGCTGCCCTAACCACAGCAGACACATGCCAGATGGATACAAACAACTTTTTGTGCAGAACATTACCGAAACTGGGAACAAAGTCCCTTTCAATTGATCCAGAAAGAAACCAAAGACCAAAGGGTTTATTGTAGTAGATTTTCTAAATATTAAAAAATAAATACAGTTTCTGCTCAGCACGAACCAAAATATAAAATGTGTTGTTTTTAATCTCTGCTCATTATATTATAATTTTATTGCAGTTAGCGGTGCAGGTATTACACTCTTTTGCTTGAATATTACAAAGAGCTGCAAAAAAATAAATAAAAAGCAAACTTATTAAAAATTAAACAAGCTAAGTAGGAGAATTTACACTTTTGTAAATGCATAAACAATAGCTAAAGTGCGATTTACCAGCCTAATATATGGAACAAACACTTGGCCAGATATTGCATTAGTATGAGTAGGGCTGGGCAATATGGCAAAAACTATTTTTATATATATGTATTTTTTTTTTTAGTCTATTGACGATATTCAATATACAGTACATCTCGATAAGTATTTGCTCTGAATGTGATTTTAAAGTTGGCTGTCTTGTCGGGCACTTCTCACGCACCTTACAGTCTAGCTGATCTCACAAAAGCTCAATGGGGTTAAGATCCGTAACACTCTTTTCCAATTATCTGTTGTCCAATGTTTGTGTTTCTTTGCCCACTCAAACCTTTTCTTTTTGTTTTTCTGTTTCAAAAGTGGCTTTTTCTTTGCAATTCTTCCCATAAGTCCTCCTGAGTCTTCTCTTTACTGTTGTACATGAAACTGGTGTTGAGCGGGTAGAATTCAATGAAGCTGTCAGCGGAGGACATGTGAGGCACCTATTTCTCAAACTAGAGACTCTGATGTACTTATCCTCTTGTTTAGTTGCACATCTGGTCTTCCACATCTCTTTCTGTCCTTGTTAGAGACAGTTGTGCTTTGTCTTTGAAGACTGTAGTGACACCTTTCTATGAAATCTTCAGTTTTTTTGGCAATTTCAAGCATTGTATTGCCTTCATTCCTCAAAACAATGATTGACTGATGAGTTTCTAGGAAAAGCTGTTTTTTTTGTTTTTTCATTTTTGACCCAATATTGACCTTAAGACATGCCAGTCTATTGCATACTGTGGCAACTCAAAACCAAACACAAAGACAATGTTAAGCTTCATTAATGAACCAAATATCTTTTGATTTAATAAAGCAAATTTGTTTTATTTTTTTGTTATTTTTTTGTACCAAATTATCAATTTATCATGATTACTCCAGGATAAGGTGTCGGAGTGATTGCTGCTGGAAATGGGGGTTGTGATTCCGCACACCCGGCCCCTAATCAGGCTAATTAAGCCTCAGAGAGGGATAAATGCCGACCGAAGACGGCAGTGTGAAAGAGAGAGAGATGAGACCTTTGTGTGTTTGTCTTTTTGTTTAAGTTTCTTATTAAAATATTAGTTATATTCTCAAACCGGTTCTTGCCTCCTCCTCTCCATTAATACCTTTACAAATGGTTTTTTTCAAATAGTGAAGGTGCTGTTTTTTACATCCCTGACTATACTATGTGATCAGTTGAATGCCACTTTGGTGAATTAAAGTACCAATTTCCTTCCGAAACAGCAAAATCTGTAAATTATTCCAAACATATAATATATATATATTATTAGTTTTAAACAAACAGCCATTGTAGTCAAGTAGATTAAAAAATCTTTAAACATTAAACCTTGTTAAAGCAAAAAAAGAAAAAAAAAATGTTTTAAATAATGATGGCATGTTTTGCAGTTTTTCACTAAATGAACACAAAGAAGATTTATATTAAATCATTTTTATTTGCATGCACCAATATGCAACATTATATAGTTATAGAAAGCATTATTTACAGTGTTAGGGAGTAGCTAACTACATGTAGCAACGCTAGTAACTTAACTACATTTTTTAGTAGCTTGACAGTAGCTCAGCTGCTTTTAAAACAGAGAAGCTTTTCCAGTAGCGAACTACTTTTTCCAGCAAGTAGTGGTGTAGCGCGACCAAACGCTACCTCATGTTGGTCAGATTATAACTAATAGCCTTCCTTATTGTGAAGAAGCCAAACTTATAGTCCGACGATCTGGCAGCATATTTCTGTCTGCTGATCAGAATCAGGCAGCGTCATCTTCTTTTGTAACGACAGATCACAAACAAAAATAGTGAATTACCGTCATCTACTGAGAGCTTATTACAGCTCACTTACATTTTACATTTACATTTATGCATATGGCAGACGCTTTTATGACTTACAGTGCACTTATTACAGGGACAATCCCCCCCGGAGCAACCTGGAGTTAAGTGCCTTGGACCTCTGTGACCTGTGAAGCTGCACTTGCAAGTCAATGGCAAAAAAGTCAGAAAATACAATGAGCATGAACCCAGGTGAGGGGAGAAACAAGCCCTGAGTCTTTATTCACATATTATCCACACTAAATATTATGTGACAAGAACAAAAAAGAGCCCAAGGAGAGTTTGTCATAAAAATGTGATCTTTAGGGAAGTAGGCTACACCTGACCACAGCAGGACTGAAAAGTGTGAAGTATAAAAAATATTTTTTAATGGCGTCTGATCTTTTTTTTTTTTTATTTTATACTGTTGTATTTCATTTATGGCCATTATTAACTGTATTAGAATAGAATAAAAGTAAATAGGGTCAAATTAAAGTCTTTAAATGTAAAACTAAAGGGGTGCAAACAATACAGATTCGTGATTGGTCCTTGACAACGGCATTTGCACATGCGCAGCTCATTCACGTCAATGTCGCTAAGTTGGCAACACTGGTTGCTTTCACATTCACGCGAATCACGCTACAGTTCCATTGCAACCGTTCTTGTATTTGATAGTTTACAATGTTCCTCATTACAAGTACGGTGAAATGCATGCTTTTATAACTCACGTGAGCAGCTCTGAGACGATCATCAGCACCGTGCATGCACACAGAACAGAGCGCCACCAGTACACGCTGAAGCACACACATACCATGCATTAATTTGATTCAATTCCAGCAGTTTACATATGATCTTATAGTGATTTTGATGATATTTGTATTAATTACGCAGCCCTGAAGGATGGTGAAATTAGTCTAATGACAGTATTGCTTAATTTGAAATTGCCAGTAAAATCACAGCAATTATATCGTGAATTTTCGATACTTCGCCCAGCCCTAGTTATGAGCCATATTAAGAATTACCTGATAAATTTGTGCCAAAATACCGTAGTGTTTGATTAGAGACATGGCCTTTGATGTCAACTGCCATCTCCTTTTAACCCTATCAGAACAGACTTGTGACCCATTTTTGGGTCATGACCTTCCTTCCTTTCCTTCCATATCCGGGAGAATATGCTTCTTGCATATTTTCTGTGCTTTTTATAAATAAAATTGTCCGAATCTGACAACAGCTCAACTGTCTCTCGCACGCACGCACGCACGCACACACACACACACACACACACACACACACACACACACACACCACTACTGTAGATTGAAATCTGGAAACCCATTTGCTTCTATTTCTCCTGTAGCTAGACACATCAGGCAGTCGGCACACGTCCTCTTCGGCACATTTCCACCATCGCCTCCACTGTGCCTCACTCCCCCCCAACACTCCTTTTTATCCCCTTTCCGTCTTCTGCAAGGTCTGTGGAGAATTTGGCCAAATTACCTGTCATCGCTGCAGCTACGTGTAAATAAGGAGGAAAGTGTGGGGCTTTATGTCTCTCTCTCTCTCTCTCCCATCATCCCGCCTCACCTCTCAACATTTCTCTGTCCGTTTTTCTCGAAACCATATTTTCTTTGTCCTAAGATGAACTAAAATGTCATTCTTTGTCATATTAACATCATCTTTTGAAAGCGAACACCATGCGAGAGTTTCAGATGTGCCAGCCGGCCGCTGACTACCCGCTATTTAGCAGTGAAGCGTAAGCGAATAAGAAATTTCAGCATTTGTCGTGCTTTGCCCATGTTTGAGAGTGTCTATATGAGCTATAATGTCGCCAAACAAAATTGCAAAAATAATGATCTGCTATTGGTTTGCCAAACAGTCTGTGTAGCTATATGTAGCTATATATAAATTCCCATCTCATATTGTGTTGTGTTTAAATTCTGTGGTGAAAATGACATTTTAAATGTTTTGGAAATATAATGGCCAGCAACTTTGTCTTTTCAGGGTAATATTTTATATATCCTAATTATACATACAATTAAATAATATATTTGACACTTTTTGCATAATTAAATAGCTTAAATTGGACGGCCAAAATAAAAATCACTTGTCTCATATTTCAGTTCAAGCATGTCCACTTGGTTAACAAATACACTAACTTTTGAAAAAACTTTTATTAGGGTCAAAATAATAATACAGAAAAATTATTAAAAAAAAATAAAACAAATCTAATAAAGTTAGAATTTTATTTTACCAGAATAAATATTGAAATGGTCAATGTTTAATTCATTGTTTGTTTATAACATCACAGTTTGAAACAATTTAGAAATTTAGCAATCTGTATTTTTTTAATAAATATTAGGTTTGGTGAGAAACAAACTGAAATCTAATGTAGTATTTAGTGAAATTGTTCACTGGCCATTGATCTCATGTGCACGTTCAGCCACGAGAGTAACAGTTGACGCAGACCCCTCGCGATGCATTTCTATGCCCAGCCTTATTTTTATTTGTATTTTTTTTAAAACTGGCATGTGTTTTTGGACCCATGCCAGTTCACAGCAGATTGAGTTACCTGTGCCAAAAATAGAAATCAAGCGATCGATAGAATGTACAGTCGCTTGTCACTGCTGGTTAGGACAAAAACTCCTAGCATAGAAAATATACCCTTTATCGCGTGTCAGGTTAGGACACGGTGTGGCTGTGGCTGCCTGTAGCTTCTTCTATATTTGATTTCCAAATACTCTGTTCAAAAAAATAAGGCTGGGCATAGAAATGCATCAACTCTTCGAGTACAAACACTTCAGACATGTTTAGTAATTTCTGTTCTCTGTTTTGTGTGCCGCTGTGTTTGTCTCACCAAACCTTATCGGATTCTTTCACAACAATCATGAGTCTCATGAATAATTAATTAGACTTCTGAATTATACTTTTGTGTTCTTTTGAAGCTTGAAGAGGTGGTCACCATAAACTGCCATTGTATGACATCACTGAGCACAATTTTATTTTCACAATTTCTGCCTTTGTGTTAATATAAAGAAATTCATATAGTGTTATAACACAGGGGTGAGTACACAATGACTGAATTTTCATTTTTGGGTGAACTGTCCCTTTAAGAAACATAAATATGTGGCTCATTCAATTTGAATTGGAATTGGATCTATCCATTGTATTCATTTACAATGTGTATAAGTGTTACATAACATACAGTAAAGCTGTTTTTGCAATGATGCCAGACTTTTCATTTGTTATGAATAATCTTTTGTTTGGTGTCTGTGACAGGGCGGAGGGCGGGGCCGGGTCGTGATTATACACACCCGGTCCCTTATCAGGCTAATTAAGCCTCCGAGAGGGATAAAGACCGATTGCGAACGGTGGTGCGACGAGAGAGAGATAGTTTACGGACATGTCTGTCGTGTATGTGTGTTTGTCTTTTGGTTTAATTTATTCATTAAAATATTATTTATATTGCCAAGCCGGTTCTCGCCGCCTCCTTCCCATTGAACCCCTTTACAGTGTCCATCAAGTTCCAAATAAAAACAGGAAAAAAATAACATGAGATGAACTACCTTTCATTTATAAATTCTTAAAAATAAAAAATGATAAAAGGCATTGCCAGATAATTATTTAAAATATAATCCATTCTGTTTGGCTGAATATCCAGGCAAAAATAACTATATCATAAAATGTACCTTGATAAAAGGTTTTGGTCATACCACACACCCAACTCTATCTTGAGTACTGAGGTTAGTTACCGCCACAGTAACGCAAGTACTCATGCTAAGCATGCTTGCATTTGCATTAGCATACGCAAGTACCGTATGTTTCTGGCTTTTACCAGTTTTCTTGCAATAAAATGTAAATGTGCTTGTTGTGATCTCTTCTGAAAATCTAGAGGAAACGTGTGAGAATACAAACCAATTGTAGTTCCATTTGGTGACACTAGTCACGCAGCAATTACGCATTTTAAGTCTTTTTGTTCTCAGAGTGTAAGGTCATGCCCCTAATTCAGGATTTTAAGTCCTTACTTTCAAGATTGCTGTTGTTTGTGTGTGGCTTCCATCCAGAGCAGGTGCTGAGCGCTAAAGTTCAATTTCCAGGTTATAAGGTGTAATCACTCCTTGCTCAAGGGTTGCAGGTGCATCAGGCATGATTTGGTAACAGGGATGGAACAAGCTGCAGGAGAAAGCATAGGAGAGCCCTGTGGACCAACCTCCAAATCCGCCGAGATTTATTGTGTCCACCCTCCGAAATCATACGGCAACAGAGACGTGTCATCCTGATAAATGTGGAGGGCTGTTTGGGTTATTTCTAGTTTTTTAAGGAGCCACGGGGAGCAAACACTCCGACAACCTTCCTAATTCAAGGACTGCGGTTTTAAAAAAAAGGTGACCTACTTCATTCTTCAAAGACTCCCAGCTCCCTCGCTGTCTTCACACAACGAGATCTAAACATGATGCAGAAAGAGAGCCAGTGAAGTGTGAATCAGAGTTACAATTTTTAGAGAATTGTGTCTGTTTACAGAGTTTTGTTGATTATCCACATTGCAGCTTATTCTGGGCAACAACTGTAGACTTAAGGATCAAATGAACTGTGTGCTTTTCAAAGTGAAATATTTGATTGCAAGTGTAATGGTATCCAGCTGGTGTGCTTTTAGATAGTTGTGCAGTGTGTAATCCTCACTCCCCTGGCCTCAAGAGGCACACTAGCAACTAACGCTAGAGGCTGTAGCCTTTAGCCACATCGTTAGCGCGCCTGCCTTCCATGTCGACGATGCCGGTTCGAATCCCGCTCCGACCAGGTCGAGCAGGACCAGTTACAATGGTGCCATGACCCGTTTGGGGGGGTGAGTGTAACAGGAGCCAGCACGTAGGTAGCTGTGCAGTATGTAAACCTCACACCTGGCCTCAAGAGGTGCACTAGCGATTGTCGCTAGAGGCTGTAACCTTTAGGCTTCTCGTTAGCGTGCCTGCCTTCCATGTCGGCAATGCCGGTTCGAATCCCGCTCGGACCGGGTCAAGCAGGACCAGTTACAATGGTGCCATGAGCCGGATAGGAGTGAGGTTTAGGGGGGATGAGTGTAACAGGAGCCAGCACGTAGGTAGCTGTGAAGTGTGTAATCCTCATGCCCCTGGCCTCAAGAGGCGCACTAGCAACTGACGCTAGAGGCAGTAGCCTTTAGCCTCCTCGCTCTCAGTGGGGCGCGTGGTGAGTTGTGCATGGATGCCGCGGAGAATAGCGTGAAGCCTCCATATGCACTAGGTCTCCGCGGTAACGTGCTCAACAAGCCACGTGATCAGATGCATGGATTGACGTTGTCAGATGTTGTCAGCATTCCAAATGTGTATTTATTACAACATGTTACATTTATAACATACCTTTATACAGTCTGGGTGTTATGAATAACATAGTCCTGTGTGCATATCCAGTTTAATTGTATCCGAATTGATGATGTTACAAATATAAATTGACACGTGTACAGATAACTGAAATGTCTGAATAAATGAGCAAAGACCCACAAGTGTTTTTATCCCCACTCTACCCCAATCAACTGTTTGGTATTGGCGAAATGAAGCCAAAGATGACACTTAATTGAAAGAAATATTAAATTTTGGCAATTTTGGAATTTTGGTCACAAACATGGCGGTGCGGTCATACGGTGACATCACATGAAACAGGTCCATTGAACCCGGAATATTCCTTTAACCCCAAACCCAAACATTAGCCTAACCACAAAGTCTTAACCCCTTACCCAAACCCGAAACAGGGTGTGAAGTAATACAAGGGAAGCTTTATACGGGTCATTGACATACAGTACATCAATATGTTGCAGAAATATGGAATCGGTAACCAAATTTGTTCACTGACGTCTTAAAAAAAAAGTGTTTGATTAGGAGGCTAGCTAAAATGTTATGCCTTTGTTGATTGTTCCTTTCATATCTTACGATTTTGCCATCTTGTATGAATTCTAATGAGACTATGTTGGACAGTGAGAGCAACTACTCAACTATCTCTTATCCCTGTATCATTCCTACCACTGCACGATCCGTAAACGCTGCCAGAGCGCTGCTTGTTTAGGCGGCCATGTCTTCCTCTCAATGCCATTTGGAAGCACATCACACAAGCTCCATTCAGGGCAAGTGCTTGCCAAGCATCTGTTGTCCTCGAGGACCCTAATAAGAAGCTCAGAGTTTACAACGTGTTGCATATTCACGAGCCTCTAACTGGCGGAAGATTGTGCATTTGCGTTGGTAAATTATGGCCCCGTTTACACTTGTTATTAACCTTCATCCGGGGTGATCTGATCACAAGTGGTCAGGCAAGACACAATCGTTTATACCTGGTATTACCATGCAGCTCAAATGTGTGTCATGTGACCACTTATGAAGACACGAGTTATATCCGTCTTTGAGAAAAAGCGCCTTTATTCTACATATGGTTTTGAGCGCTGCCATGTTGCCACACGACACGCCGCATATTACTTCCTTTATTTTAATAATCCCCAGTAATTGGACACTTTCACTCGCAAAATATTTTAATCATCGCTGACTGCGAATGCAGAATTTTTTATAATGACATCAGTTACAGAACTTCAGTTTTTGCGTGATGCTGTATCTACGCCATTGTGCCACAGCAACATAAATATGAATATTACCTAGTGTGCCTTTAAAAAAAGATTATCCAAGATTCAAATGTCCATAATGTATTAAAGGAATATTTCATGTTCAATTCAAGTTAAGCTTTATCGTTAGCATTTGTGGCATAATATTGATACACACACACACACACACACACACACACACACACACACACACACACACGGTATATGCACACACACACACACACATATATGCACACACACACACACACCCACAAAAGACTTTTCATTCCTAAAAAGCAGCTAAATGTGTTCCAGCGAGGCGTTTACAATGAAAGTGAATGGGGCCAATCCGTAAACGTTAAAATAGCCACAAGACCAACAATATACAGTATGTGAACATGATTTCACTTACTAACATTTCTGTGTAAAGTTATTGCCAATTTTACAACGTTGTTGCCATGACGATGTAATGTCAACAATAAAATGACTGTAAAAATGCAGATTTAAACAACTTTACAGCTCAAATAATGCCCAAGTTTTAACAGAAGAATTAATGTAAGTGCTTTTGTAAAATGATAAGCTTCACATTTCTGACTTTAAACCCTCCAAAAATTGGCCCCATTGACTTCCATTGTAAGTGTCTCACCGTAACCTCCATTTTTGGGACAAGTTCAAATAATTTTTTGTGGTAATCAACATTATGCAACAAATGCTGTCGATTGAGCTTAACCCGGAATATTTTTTGAAGATTATTTTTCAGAGAATATATCTAGAAATTATGTTAATTCGTGTTTTCTTGTTTTAAGCACAACATGAACTAACTTTACTGAGTGCACTTTTAAAAATAGATTATTCGATTTTAAATCAACAGCCCTAATAAAATTAAGTCTCGAATAATCTATTTTTAAAAGTGCGATTAATTTAATTAAAAATAATGCGTTAAAAAAATTACACAATTAATCGTAATGCCCCTGGACCGTAATAAGGAAGTGTGTCAGGGCGGAGGGCGGGGCCGGGTCATGATCATACACACCCAGTCCCTTATCAGGCTAATCAAGCCTCCGAGAGGGATAAAGGCCGACTGTGGAGGATTGATTAGCCTGATTGAATTTGTGGCATAATATTTTCATGAATTTCCTGCCACAGGAAGATTCCTGAGTAATGCAAGCTTGTAGTACCACCTGTTTACTCCAGAGGGCAGTAAGTGAAACTTCGGCTGTATGGCAAAGTGCAGTTTATACAGTGAAGAAAACACTTCAGAAGACACACAACACAAACATGCGTTACGTTCTTGCGTTCAAAACAGTTGATGGAGCACAAATCTTGAGATCCCTTAATTCGGATGTGTTTAAAGATTGAGTATGAATCTATATTTAACTTGACACAGTGACCTAAACGCACCCGAAACGCTACACAAGCATGTCTGACGCAGGTGTAAATTGACGGGTCCTTAAACAAGCCCTCATAATAAATCTCCAGCTGATTGACAAATTGACTTGTGTAATGGATTGTTGTGAACTGTGTGTCAATGATTGACTTATGATCAATAATATGGTAATAAACAATACATTGTATTCTAAAGCTGCTTTTTGTATCTTATCAATGATGAACTCTTCTGCTACTAGAAAGTAATGCATTTTAATTATCCGAATATTTTGTATTATATATATATATAAATAAATGTTTTAATATTTAAAGATGACTGTATAATTATTTCATCATTATATATTGAATTATTGTTAAATAAGGGGCTTTCTCAGCAAATATTTGCATATGCGATTACATGCGATAAATTAATCGGGACACCGTATAATTAATATGCTTAAAAAAAGATTGACAGTGCTATTTTATTTATTATTTTTATTTTTTACATTTTTGGACCCTTCTAAACAGTGGATGGAGACATGCATGCGATGCAGAAAATAGAAATCAATGGTCGATAGAATGTACCGGGCGCTCGTCACTGCTGGTTAGGACAAAAACTCTGATATCCATAGAAAATGTACCTTTTATCTTGTGTCGTTTACCTGTAGCCTCTTCTATCTTTCTGTTTGCTTTCCGAGTACTCAGTTCAATAAAATAAGCTTTTTAAAACTTGTGTTCAAGGTCACACGTGCACAAAGGGAAATATAAAAGCCTGGTTCATTTACATAACCTGCGGGTAGCTGCAGGTATGTTTGTTAATGTTTGAAACTTACCTCACTGTCAAGAGAAGGAAAGAAGAGAGAGCAAACCACTCCAACACTCACCCACGCTCATGACTCGCTCTGTTGCAGGTCTGATAGGGGGAGTGTATCTGATATTGTCCTGCAGCAGACACGCTCTGATCTCCCTCACACTCTCTGATATGTGCTGGCATCCAGGTGGATGTGTATTAGCCCATCAGCGCCACCGGTCACGCTTGTGTCGGGAGACCCCACTGCTCTCCATCCGCCCGATCTGCAGGACGGGGCTTTGATCACGCCCTGTATTGCCCAACAAATGTAATCCATCTACCACAGGCCTACAGTAACAAACTCAATAATCTCTCTCTGACTGAAGACTTCAGCAATGCTGACCAGCTTGTTAATGTGTCTTAGCCTTGTAGGAACTTTACACATATATATATATATACTCTTTGTGCTGTACTCAAAAGTAGGGCTAGATGCACTGATATAAAAAACTATTTGGCCGATACTGATGCCGAATATAATAAACTACATGCCTTTAACCATACCGATATTTTACCACTTTATTTATTTTGTCATCAGATCACTGTTTTAATAATTGACTAAATAAACACTGACTAAATAATTTCCAATATACATAATTACAGATATCTCAGAAGTCAAAGTTTGCTTTGAAAGCATTTTGAATGGTTTTCCTAATAAGGTAAGTGCCGCTTTCACAACCGTCACGTCCATTTATGCCGTTTTTTACGCATTAACGTGAGGATGCGAAAAAAAATTATATTACTATTATATATTATGTTCTAAGGCGTGCCAAACCTTCTATATATTGCGGCTATTGTTATTTTTGGACTGTGCATTTGAATTCAGAGTTTTTACAAAGTGTGTTTAATTATGAATCAACCATCGGTTTTTCATATCAGTTTTTTGTTTTGTTTTTAATTAATGCTTCTAACCGATATGCCGATGGTTTTAATTTGGGCAATAATTGACTGAAAAATATCGGTAGCCGATGCATCCTTAAACATATCTAATTTAAACGGCTTAAGAGTTCAATTTAATTCAAACGGTCCATTTCAGTGAATTGGTTCAAAACTCTGTTTTAATGTTTAGTTTGTATGATCCTTTAGAAATACTTGTAGAATTTGCCAATTTTTATATGTACTGTATTATTATTATTTTGTTTGTTTTAAAAAATAGACTATTTAGGTACATATCGCTATCTATTAGCCTACTGTTTGTTGTGATATTTACATTTCTGCATTTGGCAGACGCTTTTATCCAAAGCGACTTACAGTGCACTTATTACAGGGACAATCCCCCCGGAGCAACCTGGAGTTAAGTGCCTTGCTCAAGGACACAATGGTGGTGGCTGTTGGGATCGAACCAGCGACCTTCTGATTACCAGTTTACCGGTTATGTGGTTTAGACCACTACACCGCCACCACTCCATATATGATATATAATACATGCATATATAATTCTTCCTTTATGTGTTAATTTAGTGAAAAACTGTGGAAATTAACCTTTATTATTTTAACTAGATTTTATTATTCGTGCATTAAACAGTTTTAATCTATATAGTTACAATGAGTGCGTTTGCATGCACATAAATACACTGATATCCACCAAAAATCAGCTTATTTAAAAAAATCCAACAACACAAGAACACCTCTTTTGCATTAGACTTGAATTAATCACATTCATCTCTGCTTTTGACTTCAAAACAGGCTTGTGCACCACAGTTGGATAAGCCCGTTAAAGTGTTTACATGCACCATGTAATCGGTGTAGTGGCCTAAAACGCACATGTGCCGATCGATTTTTGCCTAAACTGTTCATGACCTTGCCCCCATAAAGGAAAACTGCTTTAACATGACCTTAAATGTTGTATGCTTATTTGCTTTTAAATCGTGCATTAAAACAAGCTCAATGGCAGTTTCTGATTGGAACAAAAATCAAATAAAAACCAACATAAGGTTGAAAATTATCAGCATATAATTTACATATAACATTCGGTTCTGCTCTCACCTAACACTTGACAAAGAGAGAGGCATTAAACGAAAAGCAGCACTACCCCAAATGCTTGAGATTAAATGTCATCCGTGAAAATAACACGCAGGAAAAATGTAATCAGCACGCCTCTCCATTCCAGCGCAGAAAACGTGTTTTCCTAATGAGCTCCCAGTGAAATTCCCTGCCATGCCATGCTGCCTTTTTTATGGTATGATTTCACATCCATTTATCCATTGCCGGCACAAATGGGCCTAAGTATTTATGTAGCGCTATGACAGTGGCCCCTTCATAGCAGCAGCAGCCATCTGATTGGGCGGCAGATGATAAAGACGGAACATGGTTTGGATCAATAACGAGATGCTTTATTTGCAAGCCCCTGTGAGCCGGCGGGAGAATGCTGAACGTTGAAAAAGCTTGTGCTGAATACTAAAGCTGCATTTGCACTGTCAACACAGACATCTGGCACAGATCGGATCGTGTTACATGTTTCATGGAGAGAGTACAGTGGCCCAAAAATTGTATTTGGACACTTAGTTTAAAGTTCAACCAAAAATGGCATATTATTACAATAACCTTCCCTCATAGCCATTGCTGTTTTATTTAGCAATGCAATAAAGAAGTTTAATAGTACCATATTGAGACCCAGATATCGATATTATATTGCATTGCCAGGTTCTTGCTGATTGTGTTCATGTCTAAACTGATTGTAAACAGATCGTATCTGTGCATTAGGCCCTGCAGTTTAAATGCAGCTTGAGAATCTGTCCAAAGTTTTGTTTATTTGTTGGCTGACCTTCGATATTGAAAGTGTTGTTTACACTTTTCCCTCTGTCCTTCAATTTTTCATTTGATGTTTTTAAACATCTTTAGCAGGTCTCGGAAGCCAGTTGAACTCTATCTGTTTCCAAACGCAATGCAGACCGCGAGCATGCAAAACAAATTCAATCCATCGCCAACTGCTAGCAGTACAACGTCCACACTTATACTCTGCAACTTATTTTCTAATACAAAAAGTGTTATTTCTGTGATATTATGATTTTGCCAGCACTTGCTCTACAAAAAAATGCACATTGAGTTCATTACAGGCTGATTTGTTTTATATATCAAATCTTAACTGGGGTTTCTTAAATCTTAATCTTGAAAATTCCCTCCAGTGTCATTTTTAACTTCTTGTTCAGTCACTTGTCATATCTAGACTGGACTACTGTAATGCTCTCATTGCAGGCCTTCCTGCATGTGCAATTAGACCCCTGCAAATGATCCAGAATGCAGCAGCACGTCTGGTCTTTAATGAACTAAAGAGAGCACATGTTACACCACTCTTTGTCTCTCTCCACTGGCTGCCGGTTGATGCACGTATCAAATTCAAGGCTCTGATGCTGCATACAGAACAGTCACTGGGTCTGCTCCAGCATACCTAAAATCATTTCTGCAGAGCTATGTTTCCGCCAGAAGCCTGCGGTCGGCTAAGGAACGTCGCCTTGTTGTACCAACACAAAGAGGAACCAAAACACTTTCCCGGACTTTCAGTTTCATCATACCACATTGGTGTAATGACCTTCCCAACTCCATCCATGAAGCTGACTCACTCTGTCTTCTAAAAATGGCTAAAAAAAACATCTTTTCCATGAGCACTTAACCAGTTACTAAAAAAAAATGTAAAAAATTCTTGTTGCACTTTAATCTGACTTGAATACGATTCTGATGTTAGTGAAAATTTGTAATATGGCACTTTTTGTACCACTGTCTCCAATGTATCCTTAATACACAAAAAAAAATATTTTTGGGGGGTGTAATTTTGCAAAATTACAGCTTAATTGGAAAGAATGCTCAATAGAAATATTCTACTTGCAAGTGATATTTCTAGGTTATGAAATAAGCACCCCGCACCCCCGCCAAATGCAGTTGTTTAGTGCGCATTAGCCGCTAATTTTGCTCATTGTGATATATTACGTTCCTGGGCAATGAAGGAGTCAGGAGACAACGAAGCAGGTTCAAGGTCAGTCTCTTTTTATTGTTTGTTTCAAGCACACAATCGATGGTAACCATCGATAACATAAAATGAATGACTCTCTCTTAGTCCGGGATATTGTGCTTTCCGGTCACTCCCACACTGACGCTCTGGCGTGCCTTTTCAGGTCTCCCTCCGCCATCACTAGAATTGGAGACAGGTGGTAAGAGTACCCGCAACCCAGATGGCGAGCCTTACCACTCTCCCTCTCCTGCAGACCGACACATGACCATGCCCCCCCATGCCACACTCATCTATGGCGGGCGACCTGTAAGTCGTCTCGGAGTGACATACGACAAGAAATGGCATTAGACACAAAGCTACACGCTTGAAGAAAGACACTTGATGATATTTTGAGATGAATGTGAGGAACAGATGAATGTGCATGTCTGACTTGCTATGTTTTCAGAGGGAAACTGCAGAGGGAAACAATTATAAAATAATATCATAGAATATATTTTGATTGATACATCAAAGAGATGACGCAAAAAATATAGATCAGGATTTTTTTTTTCACACTGAAATTTCACAAGACGCAACTGGCTGTATAACTAACATATTGAGCTATACATAATCTACACATTAACTACACGCAAGTATATTCTCAGGCACTTATTGAGTCTAAACAGATGCACAATTCACATCATTTCTCTAGTATACCCAGGGCTGGACTGGGAAGAGAAATTGGCCCGGGATTTTACATGGCAACTGGCCCAAAACTTGTTGTGTGGGGTGGGTTCGCTGTCCATTTCTGCATATCGCGGCGCCGTTTTGTGGTCCGTTCTGCATAACGCGACGGCCCATTCAGCACGTTTCACGGCCAACCCACCGGCCTGCTCGGTTCTCCCGATGTTCATTCCGCCCCTGATCGGCCACAAAGTGTGTTGGCCCACCGGGAAAATGCCCGGTATGCCAGATTACCAGTCCAGCCCGGAGTACACCCAAATGACAAGTCATATATCATGCATGTGTTAAACTTGCTATAGTTTACTTCAATGTTGTTTCTTCATCAAATTGCAATGTCAAATGTAAATCAATCACTGAAGCATCAGCGCCACCTCGAGTAAGAAACAGCATGTATAATATGTACGAGTACACGTGTATGAAATACTGAGCATTTACTGTTTTTGTTAATTCATTTCATAATTCATTTTTGCACAGAATATCAACGTGATATAGAATCAGAATCAGAATCAGAATCAGAATCAGAATCAGAATCAATTTAAACGCATACCTCTGGTCTTTAGAGACACGGGACCTCATTAAACACCCTGTACATATAGTGTTTATTTGCATGAATGTAGTACTCATTTGTCTTGTAATAAACAAAGAAATAGATGTCCTGTGATAGTAAACATAAATAGATATGAAATAATCATTAAAATGTAATTTATGGAAGTGCAAAAAAAAAAGTCACTAGGTAAGGGACATTAGAGACCATTATTTAATCCATTCTAAATTGATTTATTATTATTATTTTTGCTGTTATTTTCATTTTGGCTGTGTGTGTGTGTGTGTGTGTGTGTGTGTGTGGCGTGTGCGCGTGTGTGTGAGTGTGTGTGATGCTATTTATAAGAGAGAGATTGAGGAATACTAAAGAGGTGTGAGCCCACTCTTTGTACAGGGTGTTTAATGAGGTCCCGTGTCTCTAAAGACCAGAGGTATGCGTTTAAATTGATGTGCATAATTCTTCCAATCTTCCGTGGAGCACAGGAGATGTTAGGCAGAACATTAGCCTCACTTTCATTGCGGAACAGTGAAAGTGGAACAGAGTAAGGTTAAGTAAAATATCACAGAATGTTCATTTTTGCATGGACTATCCCTTTAAAAACGAACAGCCTGAAGTGTCAGTCCTGTAATCCCCCCCAGCAGCATGACTTTCTAATCCGTCTTGCTCTGTCTTTGCATGAAGTGCTACAACACTTCATTCGTCATGCTTAATTAAATCTGTTTCACCACTAATACGACATCTCGTTCATACTCATAACCAACAACACTTTAAAACAGCAGGGCAGACGCTAATAGATGCACTCTCTGCAGACATTATCAGGGGAGGTGTGTGCGTTCCGGACCAGGTTTCCTGGGTTCTTTACTGTATTTTTTAATTAAGAGACACGTACGACACATCAACAGTGGTGTAATAACTCTAAGGATTAGTTAGCTCTCGCACTGTGGGCACCGCGATTTGTGTGCCCATCTCAGACTTCATGCTGTTCCATAGAAAGGCAGAGAATGACTGCTGTCTTGAACACCTGCTTGCTGTATTATTAGTATAGCGTGGGTGGGTGCAGAAGAGATAAAGGGACATAGAGGCAGAGAGGTGAGACGGAAAGAGGCAAAAATACAGAGAAAGTTCTGTTAACCTAATGGAAATGTTCTTTAAAGGGATAGTTCATCCAAAAATGAAGGTTTTGTCGTCGTTTACTATTAAATTGAATCATTTAATTTTAAAGAATCATCACGCAGCTCTTTTATTTTTCAGTATAGCTCTCAAATCTCAATGGAATCAATATGCAAGAGGCAGAATGTTAGCTCAGTCCCCATTCACTTTCATTGCATCTTTTTTTTTCATACCCAATTTGGAATGCCCAATTCCCAATGTGTTCTAAGTCCTCGTGGTGTCGTAGTGACACGTTTCAATCCTGGTGGTGGAGGATGAATCTCATTTGCCTCCGTGTCTGAAACCGTCAACCCACGCATTTATCACATGGCTTGTTGAGCACGTCACCACGGTGACCTAGCGTGTGTGTAGGCTTCACGCCATCCATCGCGGCATCCATGCACAACTCACCACGCGCCCCACCGAGAGCGAGAACCACATTATAGCAGCCACGAGGAGGTTACCCCATGTGACTCTACCCTCCCTAGCAACCAGGCCAATTTGGTTGCTTAGGAGACCTGTCTCCACTCCAAGGGTGGTAGTCAGCGTCAATACTCACTGAGCTACCCAGCCTCCTACAAAGTCTAACTTTCTTAATTGCATGCCTTAACGCGTTAATTCTGACAGCCCTAATATTTACAAATATTTTCTGATTTATATAGATTCAATGTAGTTCACAACTTTGTCTACCAAAAAATTTGGTAGTCTCCTAAGCAACCAAATTGGCCCGGTTGCTAGGGAGGCACATGGGGTAACCCATGGTGATTAGGGGTTCTCGATCTCAATGGGGGCGTGTGGTGAGTTGTGTGTGGATCGTGGAGAGTAGCATTTGCCTCCACATGCTGTGAGTCTCCGCGGTGTCATGCACAGCGAGTCACGTGATCAGATGCGCGGATTGACGGTCTCGGAAACGGAGGCAACTGAGACTTGTCCTCCACCACCCGGATTGAAGCGGGTAACCGCACCACCACGAGGACCTACTAAGTAGTGGGATTTGGGCATTCCAAATTGGGGATAAAATAAAAAAGAATACATTTAATTTTCTTTTTGGAAAAAAGAGAGAAAAGGTCTATTCCTCCTTTTTCTCGGTACCTCCCATTCAGTGAGGGGAAACACAGGAGCCAGTTATTTGTACAGATAATCATTAACCTAGTTTCCATCCACTTTCACACTGTTTTATTATCGACAATTGCAATCAAAAGGGAGCTGTTGCCCTTCTGATAGGACTGTAATATTGGTCCTGATGTTGTGTCCATTGCAGGTTGGCACCGGTTCTGACCCGAAAGCGAATCGTCATGGTCCTGTTCAAGCTGGCAACCTGCACCAAGTATTGGGGGAAATTTTCGGTCTTAGTATAAGGACCATCAATCGATGTGTAGATGATGTGTGCTCAGCTATTAAAGGGCAATAAATGCGGTGTAATATCAGGGTTTATATATGGTGCATTCCTGATATTCAATAGGTTATATTAAACAAGCATGTAATCTAAAGAATTCCCATCACAACTGCATTATGTCCCACATATTTGTCCAGCAACTTTTACAGGCTAACGATTGGGGTAAATTATGTCATGTGACACTTTATGTTTGCGTTAATGACAATTTTATCAACAAAAAGTGTTTTCAAACCAGTTTTTCGCAACATTTGAAATATCGACATAGAGTTAATGCGCTAGAGTTAAACGGAAAAATATTATGTTGACACTTGTGAAATTTTAGCGATAATTTGCGTTTCCATCAGCTATATCGGTGAACTTTTCTATGCTCTACACCCCAAAAAAACCTTGGATGTACACATAGTTATTGGTAAACAGAGAAAAACCTGATTTGATGATGTTCAGGATTAAGAGTATACTCAGGATATGTATGCAGGTTCAGTGGCGCTTCACGTTATCACTTTTTATGAGCAAAACTGACCATGAGACATTGACATGGCCGTTTAACACCTTAAGCAGGGGAATAATCATCGATTTGTCTTTTTTGTTGACTTGGATGTGCGTATGACCAAATCTGACCATCACAACTGCTGAGATAATTGTTTACATCTGTAGATTTGACCACACTCTACAGCAATTTACATAATTACATGTGATTGGAATGATAATGAGCATTATTAAACTCACCGCTGAATGCTGTTTAGAGTGCCTCTGAAAGTTGATGGGGGGGTGTTCGCTGTCCTTCATATCGTGGCGCTGTTTTGTGGTTCGCTCTGCATAACGAGGCGGCTCATTTCAGCTTATCGCGGGCCATTCGGCCGGTTTCGTGGCCGACCCACCGGCCTGCTCGGTTCTCCCGATGGCCAGTCCGTCCATGATCGGCCCCAAAGTGCGTCGGCCCACTGGGAAAATGCCCGGTATGCCAGATTACCAGTCCAGCCCTGACTACAGAGCATGTGAATGAGAGAGACACTTGGAGAAGCCTGGCTTGACTTGTACATTACTGCTGACCTGTGTTGATTGAGCGGGGGAAGGGACAATCGAGAGATAGTGTTAGAGAGGAGAGATGGAGAAAGTGGGGGCTTTAAAATGAGAGGATGTTGACAGTGCTGTTAAACATATGAGTCACCGACCTTCCCCCCTCCAGTCATTAGCATGAACACAACACAACATAACAAAACGTTACCCCTCCAACAAAATAAATGGCTCAATTATAGTGACTGAAAATACTCACATGCCCTAAACAGATACATACTGTATAGCATGTTAGTGGTGAGCAGTATGACCAAAATCTTATATCACACGGTATGAGAAAATTCATATCATAGCAATGGTATATATCCTATATATATATATATATATATATATATATATACACTCACTGAGCACTTCATAAGGAACACTATTGTCCTAATAAAGTGCCCAACGCGGTTTTCTGCTGCTATAACCCATCTGCCTCAAGGTCAGTACTAGTCCATTCTCTGTTGACCTCTCGCATCAACAAGGCATTTCCGTCCACAGAACTGCCGCTCACTGGATGTTTTTTGTTTTTGGCACCATTCTGAGGAGACTGTTGTGCATGAAAATCCCAGAAACACTCAAACCAGCCCATCTGACACCATCAATCATACCACGCTCGAAATCACTGAGATCAGATTTTTTCCCCATTCTGATGGTTGATGTGAACATTAACTGAAGCTCCTGACCTGCATCTGCATGATTTTATGCACTGCACTGCTGCAACACAGTTGGCTGATTAGATAATCGCATGAATAAGTAGGTGTACAGGTGTTCCTAAGAAAGTGCTCCGTGATACTTTCTAACGATATAGTCATTTTTGCTTGAAATTTGAAGAAAAAGCTACAATTTAGGAGACAGTGAGGCACTTACAAAGGACGTGAATGGGGCGAAGGGTGAAGGAATATTCCCTAAATGATTTAAAAGTCAAGTAAAAATATACTTTCTTATCGTTTTGGCCATCGATCAACGTATGATTATGTCACTGCCATGCTGAAAAACATCTTAAAACAGACTAGGCTTGTTTGCTGGTCACCAACAAGGTAACAAAACACAGTTTCCAGTGGTTTGGCTGATCTAGTTTGATGGTTTTAGAGGGGTTTTGGGCACTTATCAGCTGATCAGACTGGGAGACCAGCTGGCTGACTTGCTAAACAACAGCTTGGCCAGACTGAGACACCAACTAAACCAGCTAAGACCAGAAAAACACAATAGGCTGGTTTAACATTAACAATGCTGCAGATGCGGAGAAAGATGATGTGGACTAGTCTCTTTCTATTGGATGACAAGTCGTTTGTCCAGCACAAGACATGCAGGTGTACCGTGTCAGCTCTTGGCAGGGGTCTAGAATAAATCAGAGCCCCGTGTCAAATGAACCTCGCTTGAGAAATGACTAGCATGTCGCAGCCCTGGTTCATGACCTTTGGTTATTACATCGTGTGTTTATGTGGATAGACACAGTCATTTTCATGAATGAAGTCTGTCGCTTTTTGCATGTTACTTGGGGTCATGACCTAACGATAAAATATGCTGACCCAGAGGAATTGTTGTTATTGTGGCATTTCCTATAATGACAAAGCAAAAAAACTTATTTTTGATAACTTTGCAAATTTATTCAAAGGAAAAAACGTATATATCACAAGTATTCAAAGCCTTAACTCAGTACTTAGTTGAAGCACCTTTGGCAGCGATTAAAGCCTCAAGTATTTTTGGGTATGATGCGACAAGCTTTGAACACCTGGATTTTGGGATTTTCTGCCATTCTTCTCTACAGATCCTCTCAAGCTCTGTCAGGTTGGATGGGAACTGTTGTTGGACAGCCATTTTCAGGTCTCCCCAGAGATGTTCGATTTGGTTCTAGTCCAGGCTCTGGCTGGGCCACTCAAGGACATTCACAAGGACATTGCATTGTCTTGGCTGAGTGCTTATGGTTATTGTCCTGTTGGTAGGTGAATCTTCGGCCCAGTCTGAGGTCCTGGGTGCTCTGGACCAGGTTTTCATTAAGGATTTCTCTGTATTTTGCTGCATTCAGCTTTCCTTCATCCCTGACCAGTCCCCAGTCCTTGCCACTGAAAAACACCCCCACTGCATGATGCTACTACCACCATGCTTCACCGTGGGAAGGTATAGCGCAGGTTATGAGCGGTGTCTGGTTTCCTCCAGACATGACGCTTGGAATTGATGCCAAGCAGTTCAATCTTCGTTTCATCAGACCAGAGAATCTTGTTTCTCACAGTCTGAGAGTCCTTTAAGTGCTTTTAAATGTGTCTTGCACTGAGGAGAGGTTTCCGTCTGGTCACTCTGCCATAAAGCCCAAACCGGTGGAGTGTTGCAGTGATGGTCGTCCTTCCGCGAGTTTCTCCCATCTCCACACATGATCTCTGGAGCTCAACCAGAGTGACCATCGTGTTCTTGGTCACCTCTCTCATCAAGGCCCTTCACCCCCGATTACTCAGTTTGGCCGGGCGGCCAGCTCTAGGAAGAGTCCTGGTTGTTCCAAACTTCCATTTAAGAATTTTGGAGGCCACTGTGTTCTTGGGAACCTTCAATGCAACCGAAAAATGTTGTAGCCTTCCCCAGATCTGTGCCTCAACACAATCCCATCTCTGAGCTCTGCAGGCAGTCCCTTTGACCTCATGGCTTTTTGCTCTGATATGCATTTGTAGCTGTGAGACCTTATATAGACTGGTGTGCGCCTTTCCACATCATGTCCGATCAATTGAATTTGCCACAGGTGGACTCCAATCAAAGTGATGAAACATTTCAAAGATGATTCGGAGAAATGGGATGCACCTGAGCTAAATGTCAAGGGTCATAGCAAAGGGTCTTAATACTAATGTCAATGTGATATTTAAGTTTTTTCATTATAATAGATTTGCAAAGTGATCAAAAATCTGTTTTTTTGCTTTGTCATTTTGAGGATTGGAGTGTAGATTGATGTGAACAAAAATATAATTTAAAACATTTAGTGTAAGGCTGCAACATAACAAAATATGAAAAGAAAATGAAGGTGTCTGAATGCACTGTACGTAGAAGAGATTACTGGGGTCTTATTTTTTAAGAGAAATATCTTAGAAGCAGGATACTTAAAGGATTAGTTCACCCAAAAATGAAAATTCAGTCATAGTTTACTCACCCCTGTGTTGTTAAAACACTATATGACTTTCTTTCTTAATCTTAACACAAAGGGAGAAATTGTAAAAAAAAAAAAAAAAATTCATGGAGTTTGTGGTGACCACCTCTTCAAGCTTCAATATATGCAAAAATATAATTCAGAAGTCTAATAAATTATTCCATGAGACTCATGATTGTTATGAATGAATACAATAATGTTTGGTGAGTGTGGCAGGGCAGAGGGCTGGGCCGGGTCGTGATTCTGGCCACTAATCAGGATAATTAGCCCTCGAGAGGGATAAAAGCCGATCGAAGATGGCAGTGCGAGAGAGAGAGAGAGAGAGAGAGATTTACTGACAGCTGTCCGACACATGTGTCTGTCTTTTTTGGTTCAGATTATAATTTAAATATTATTTATATCATTTACATTTACATTTATGCATTTGGCAGACGCTTTTATCCAAAGCGACTTACAGTGCACTTATTACAGGGACAATCCCCCCGGAGCAACCTGGAGTTAAGTGTCTTACTCAAGGACACAATGGTGGTGGCCATGGGGTTAGAACCTGTGACCTTCTGATTAACAGCCCTGTGCTTTAGCCACTACGCCACCACCACTCCATCAACCCGGTTCTCGCCTCCTCCTTTCCATTAATCCCTTTACACTGTGCCGAAACCCGGGAAGGAGGAGGGATGCGCCGTAGTCCTCACCACTACCATCCACCCCAACGGAGCAGTCATAGCCATCTGCTGGGGGATGGAGGAGCCTGGCCGCCTGAGAGCGTACGAATGGCCGCCGAGGAGCTCTTAACCGACCGCCTGGAGCGGTCAGGGCCACTGCCAGTGGCGGCTGGAGACCCCTACCAGACGCTAAATGTGGCAGGGTCATGAAGACCGCGAGTGGGGAGCAGGAGAACCGCTGCCAGGGGCAGGGGAGACCCCCTTCTGTGTCCTGAGAATGCGGCGGGGCGTTCCGTCCTCCAGGGGCTGGAAAATTGCCTCCGATCCACCCAGGAGGTGCAGCTGTCATCCTAACCTCACAGCAAACTACATGAGATAAAAGGTTTTTGTCCTAAACAGCAGTGAGCAGTGACATTCTATCGTTCACTTGTTTTCTATTTTCGGCATCACGCAAGTAACTCCATCCGCTGTGAAATTGCACCGGTCCAAAAACAAAAAAAATTAAAATAAAGCTGGGCATAGAAATGCATCAATTCTTCGACTACAAACTCTTCATACATGTTCAGTAAGTTCTGTCTGTTTTTTATGCAGCTGTGTTGTGTTCTCTTGTCACTATCACTGTTGCAGACCTGCTTTTAGATAAACAAACAAGTTTTCGCTTGAACGCCCCAATGTTGCGAGGGGGCTGTGTCAACTGTTGCTCACATGCCCCATCATGAACGCGCACAAGAGATCAACAATCAGTGAACATTTTCACTAAATAATACATTAGATTTCAGTTTGTTTCTCACCAAACCTTATCGCATGCCTTTATAACAATCATGAGTCTCATGAATAATTAATTAGACTTCTGAATTATACTTTTGTGTACTTTTGAAGCTTGAAGAGGTGGTCACCATAAACGGCCATTGTATGACATCACTGAGCACAATTGTTGTTTTATTTTCACAATTTCTCACTTTGTGTTAAGAAAAATAAAAAGTTATATAGGGTTATAACAACACAGATGTGAGTAAACAATGACTGAATTTTCATTTTTAAGTGAAATATCCCTTTAAGCAAAATCTCCATTTGCTCTCCTTTTAATCTTATCGCTGTCTAGAAGGATTTGAGATTTTAACAAGATCTCATTTGTGAGTTTTCTTTCATATATGGGTTTTATAATTCACCAATTAAAAGGTTTGAGATAATGGCCACAATGCTGACCAAATTCTTAACCTGATATGTAAGAATTCCGATTAAATATTCCTCTCTTGTTTCATTAACAATAATCACACCATGCTTAATTTATTCATGGCTTTGCACAGAGTATTAACATTTCATGCTGTGTTCTAGCATTTATGAAGTGCTTTGAAGAAAAGATGGCTCGTTACTGGGCCAGGACGGAACATGCTCTTTTTTACGGAATCATACTTGCTACTGATTTTAGGTTTAAAGAGAAATACGGAATGGATTTAAACATGGCAAAATGCGTTAAACTGAACTCTGTAAGGTTTGGAAATTGTAAAGAATTTAAAGATTCCACACACAAAACACTGAGTAGCTAACCTTTAGCGAAGCTAACACGCAGTCAGAATAGAAATACTGCCTTAGAAAATAGTAAGCAAACTATTTCAGTGGTGTTATGCAACCAGTTCATTTCCTGGGTTGAATGCGTGTCACCTGCAGTAAGCTATGTTTATCTTTTCTGTACATCTCCTTGCATTACAGAGGATTATAAAAACACAGGTGGCCTGAAGACAAACTCTGCTTAGCAACCGCTTGCAATGAAAAGCAAGCCATTGATTGCACCTCGGACAATGCAAAGGTGAGGATGCAACGCTCAAGCTAATCACAAAGCGTCCAGGCGGTTCAGTCCTCGGCCCACCCCTGCCGTACCACGCCACTGGAGCATCCCTCAGGTGTGAGCTATCTGATCGCCTCCATTGATTAGTCCAAGGAGACGGTGACATTCAGACCACATTGTGTTTCCATCCTCAAATGAGATTCAAAAAAGGGTTTCAATATAAATCTTAAGATCGGTATGGCAAAATGTAATGTACAGAGGCTTTTCTGAGTGATTTTTGCTAAAATAATTTGGAGGTTAAGGACATTTTTCTCGTCTTCTGATGGGGTTTCTTAACCTCTCGGTTAGCCTACTATTGCACATTGAGGTGAGCTTTACAGAGCCTTCAGAGATTTGAATTGTTATTTTCAGTACACGTGCTTATAAACTGGTAAATTGAATGCTTATTTTTGCTATGTTTGCTGGAATGAAGTATGACATCACGGGCCCTATTTTAAGCACAGCGCACTTGCGAAAATGGAGCCCCACAAGGTATTATTATCTGCTCTTGTTTTAAAGAAACCATTTACATTGTGCAGTAATGTGAATCTGCAAAGCAAAATATCAAATACTTTGACAGACTTGCATTTAAAAAAAGAAGCAAAAGAAAATGATAATAGATATAATAGCAACAGTTATACTGTTATTCTACAGACTTTGTGTAGGGTTTTTCCAAAATCCTCCTACATCTTTCATGCTACATCCATTAAATTTGGCGCAGTTCTGTCTAGCGTTGCTTTATCTTTTCTATCCATAGACATGTAAAAAAGATGGACGACGCCCCTTCGCTCTTTTCCATTGGTGAGAACTGAAGCCGCCAGTGTCCCGATATGGCGCTGACATCTTTGGACTTGACTCTGCGCAGTTGCGATTTCGGGACCAGACCTGCGCAGTAGTGAGCAGGAAGTAAAGCCGCAAAATCAAGGCCCCGCCCTCACTCTCGCTGAATCAATCGCAAAAAATAATTGAAATAATGAATTATAGAAATTTAGATATTAAATTTAAAGCTCCAATCTCCTCAGTCCCGCGAAGATCCCCAAAAAAGTCAGTTGGTGCTTCAGTGTCTGCTTCGCTCAGAGAACCTGTCAATCACAGCTGTCAATCATGATGTCACTGTACCGTTTTTATAGCATCAAATAACTAAAAACAAACGTATTTTGAAAACAAACACTTGAAATGACATCAACGTGATAGAAACGACAGTAAATGACAGAAACTATCTTTGGAAAAAAGATATGTGAAGTGTAATTTAATTGTTTAGTTGGTCTCACGTCCCGTTGAATAACATGGGGAGGCGGGGTTTATGACCTATACTAGGACCAGTCACCGGGGGGCGATCGAGAGGTTTTGGCTGCACTTTTGAGGGCTTGCGCGGCACGCTTGTTTCTATCTGATAGGAATAACGGTTTTCGCACAGCAGATGATCAAATATCCAAAGAATCCCATTGACTTACATTGACAGAATGTTTGAATGTTCCAATGGAATGCTCGTTAATTCAAACTCCAACTGTGAATTGTCTCGTCAAACTTTACCTATCTATTTATTATTAGTATTTGTTTTAAGAAGTTTTGAATAATCAAGCTTTGAGGAAGAGCAAAATGATCAGTATATGGACTTGGACCATTTTCGTTGGTTTTATTTCAGTTTGTTACACCTGTTGTGTTCCCGGTCAAAATTGACCAGCCATTTGAAATGAATGGATTAGTAATTAGTAAAATACAGAAATATTAAGTGTTCAGAAGCATCACAATCTTTTAGATGAGCACACAAAATCCTCGGACATGTGCACAAACACACACAAACACACACACCATGTACACTCTTTGAGGAATATTTCAAGATCTACTCATAATATTATGTTGTGTTTGGGCTCATTTGAATCGGGATAGTCTGCTGTAAATTACGATATGTCATAGTCTGTGTTTCAGGAAGGAATAAGGAAAAACATGACAAAAATACACTCTTGTTTATTATATTTATGAGTGTCTGAGAATTTCATACACTATTATTATTATTATTATTATATATATATATTTTCCGCAGGGATTCCCTACCGCTAGCCCGGTCGGTATGAGCTCAGTTCAATGAATCCTTCTATCAATAATTTAATTAAATTTTTTTAACCAAAAAACCTGTCATAATTACTAAAAAAAGAAGTTTATAAAAAGATCTAATTCAATATATCATGATAATATATGCAATATGAGAGATTTATAAACAATCTTAGTGGGCTGGACATCTTTGACCGGGAACACAAAATATATTAACACAAAATGAACACCTTTAAGTGTTAAAAGGTGGAGACACTAATGGCCAAAAAAAAAATACCCCGATTTGTAGTGCTCTGTTTGTCACGTGTCTCTCCTCATTGCGTTGAGTCCCATCGCTGGGCTCTCATGATTGTCTGAGGCAGTAGAGCAGTCGGGATTCCCGTCTCAGGGGAGTTCTGCTCCGACAGCTGCCTGGAGCCTCGCCACAGCTGTGGTATAATACTCCAGGATGCACTCCAAAGCACCAGTCAATACGTGGATCTTTACAGAATCTGTTGTTCTTTGTCTTGCCTGCTTTACTGGTAATCGAGACTTGCAGTGTGCCAAAGGGTTTTTCAAATGTTTTGATGCCAATGACCTCCAGATATGATGATCCCCTTACGGGCAGCTATGTATAAAAGCTCACTTAATTGGGTATATACGTGAGGAAATGTGTGATAAAACACAAAGCTTTTATATTGTCATAGTAGTTAAGTCAGTAGCAATGATTCAGAATAATAAATGGAAAAAATGTACTTTGTTGATATGGTGTCTATTATCTTTAATCCTCAGAAACCTGAATGAAACCGTTATTAGAGTTAGCCCAATGTATCGGTTTTACCGATTAATCGGTGCCGATTGTTGCGTTTTTGACTATGTTGCCGATAGTTTTTCATCATTTCAAATTAAGAGTCCTCGATGTGTTTCAGGCTTGTTTATACTTAAAAGTCCCACGTTATAAAACACAATTTTCATTTTTTTCTAGTTATTATTGGAATTTCGGTTGAACAAATTGGATCTGGGATTTTCTTCATTTTGGACTCTTTCTCTTTGCCTGCCACAGTAAAGAAAGAAAGAGAGATTTTTGGGGGCATTTTATAGATACATTTTAAAAACTATCACCCAATTAATCTGTTATCTGCCTTTCCCAACACCTTGGTTATCGGTATACCTCTAACAGGAACAAAAATGCTGCCCCCTGAGGGTCCCCGAACCCCAATTTGTAAAAGTAATTGATATATTTAAGAGATCTCATTTAGGATATTTCTTTGCTAAAGGCAGTTTTGAAATATTTGTGATTTGTCAGTAAAGTATCAGTAAATTCCATTCAAGGCAAACTTTCATGTTGCATCCCGAAGATGCTAATGTATTTAATTGGCTGTTAATGTAAACATGAGAAGCAGCCATCTGTGTTTTGAGATTTAATTTATGCTGCTTAAAGACAACAACTCAGACTGCAATAAAGAGGCCATGATTATTTGTCACTTCCTTTTTTTGTATGACATTTTTGAGAAGAATTAACAGATTAACTGTTTCACAAATAAGGAGCAGGATAGTCTTGTGTACCAAGACTTTTGATTTGCGGCCCAGTTTATTTTGGTCCATGTGCCAAATTAATTCACACATTCAAAAAGAAACTGTTCACAGTAAAGCCTGAGATAGCCATCTTACATTAGTAACCTTATCTTGAAATGAATGCCATTATGAGAGCATGATTACCGTATGTTATCTGCGGCCAGAAAACAATAGTGAATAGGGTTCCCCAAGGATCAAGATGTGATGTTCTGGTAATGCCGTATCCCACAGGACATCATTAGCAGTATCTGGGATCCGTATCCTTGAAGAAGCTCAGCGTTTCTCAGCTTGAATGTCTTTAAGTACAGTAAGTCTTTTTGAAAATTCCCTGTCGAGGTGTCTCTTGGGGAGTTTAGGACAATGTTCTATCTAAGGTCATCACAGACAAATTGAACATCTGCACAAAAGGCAAACTCAGATTCAAAAATGCTTGGAAAAGGCTAGAGATTTCTTAAAAAGAATGAGTTCTATTAGGTTTGACCAGGTTTTTCTCAGCAAGATCAAAAATTTGAGGGAACATTGGTTGAGTATTCGCATAATTTTCGGACCAGTGCTTTGCTGTGGCTGCGCACTGTGATGGCGTAACCGTTCAAAGGCAGCATCGCTGTGATGTGGCTCATCTTTTCTGACAGCTCTGTCTATGCTCAGCCCCCGGACATAGACCAGAGCTGGGTTAGGTTTGATGGCTTTTACACCCGCCTTTAATCTTCCGCTGGGTGCTCAAGCCTCACGCTTCACAGCACCTGGGCACTTTACGCCCCCTCAGAGGTGAGCTCAGGCTCTCCTGCACAATGCAGACACCTACCTGCCTGACTCTGGGAACTGTAAATATCTTCATATGCTGGAGGCTCATCTATTCTGCAGTCCACTGATGCCACACTGACAACAGACCTTAAAGAGCATTAGAACCCACTGCAGCACAAGTTTGACTTTTTTTTTGTCTTGTTTAAATTGCCTTAAAACATGATTCATTTACTTGAGAATGAAAATTGTGTGAGATAAACCGTCAGATAGATTGATGGATGATGGATTGGATATATGGATGGATGGATGTATGGATACTGTAGACTGTCAGAAAGATAGAAAGATAAACCATCAGATAGATAGATAGATGGATGATGGATTGGATAAATGGATGGATGGATACTGTAGATTGTCAGATAGATATTAAGATGAACTGTCGGATAGATAGACAGATGGATGGATGGATTGATGGATGAATGGAAACTGTAGACTGTCAGATGGATGGATGGATGGATACTGTAGACTGTCAGATGGATGAATGGATACTGTAGACTGTCAGATGGATTAATGGAAACTGTAGACTGTCGGATGGATGGATACTGTAGACTGTCAGATGGATGGATGTATGATTGATGGATGGATAGATGGATTAATGGAAACTGTAGACTGTCGGATGGATGGATGGATGGATACTGTAGACTGTCAGATGGATGAATGGATACTGTAGACTGTCAGATGGATGTATGATTGATGGATGGATGGATAGATGGATTAATGGAAACTGTAGACTGTCGGATGGATGGATACTGTAGACTGTCAGATGGATGGATGGATGGATACTGTAGACTGTCAGATGGATGGATGTATGATTGATGGATGGATAGATGGATTAATGGAAACTGTAGACTGTCAGATGGATGGATGTATGATTGATGGATGGATAGATGGATTAATGGAAACTGTAGACTGTCGGATGGATGGATGGATGGATGGATGGATACTGTAGACTGTCAGATGGATGTATGATTGATGGATGGATAGATGGATTAATGGAAACTGTAGACTGTCGGATGGATGGATACTGTAGACTGTCAGATGGATGGATGTATGATTGATGGATGGATAGATGGATTAATGGAAACTGTAGACTGTCAGATGGATGGATGGATACTGTAGACTGTCAGATGGATGGATGTATGATTGATGGATGGATAGATGGATTAATGGAAACTGTAGACTGTCAGATGGATGGATGATTGATGGATGGATAGATGGATTAATGGAAACTGTAGACTGTCAGATGGATGGATGATTGATGGATGGATAGATGGATTAATGGAAACTGTAGACTGTCAGATGGATGGATGTATGATTGATGGATGGATAGATGGATTAATGGAAACTGTAGACTGTCAGATGGATGGATGATTGATGGATGGATAGATGGATTAATGGAAACTGTAGACTGTCAGATGGATGGATGATTGATGGATGGATAGATGGATTAATGGAAACTGTAGACTGTCAAATGGATGGATGTATGATTGATGGATGGATGGATAGATGGATTAATGGAAACTGTAGACTGTCAGATGGATGGATGTATGATTGATGGATGGATGGATAGATGGATTAATGGAAACTGTAGACTGTCAGATGGATGGATGGATGATTGATGGATGGATAGATGGATTAATGTTAGATATTTTGGTCTAACAAAATGACATGTGAAAAGCGCTTTTTTGAAGCTGAAGTGTGTGATTTCTGCGCCACTAGAGTTGCAAAAATAAAGATTGTTTTCAAACAGCTTTTGCAGTCCCACCCCTAACTCAAGCCTTTGGTCTAGTCAGTGTTGCAGTTGGGCTGGATGGGCCACTCAAAACTAAAAGTTTTATAGCGTCAAAGAGGCAGTGGATAGTTTTTGATGAAATTATCCTATGAATGGCTTAATTACAGTATAGTTGTCACATTTCAGCTTTCAATCAATTACATTTTCACTCAATAGTGGATCTTTTCCTCCACAAAGCTGTCACATCGTATGAGTTGTATGCACTACTTTTATTCAAAAACTATGAACTGTTGTTGTATGGAAAAGTGCTGCTTAAAAATTCTTAATCAACTCTTCTTTTGTATTCCATAGAAAAAATAGAACAAAATGTTTTCAAGAGGATAAATTGTCAAGAGCACTGATACGTTATTTGTCTTCATTTTATGCAGTTTTGACTGCAGTGACAGGAAACAATAAGGCGTTAAATGTTTAAGTGCGATGATAAGGCAACAGTGAGTTTAAAACTTCCCACTCAGCGATAATTTCCATCGGATCAAGGACCATACAGTGTGTTTCCTAATGAAAGTGTTTTATTTATTTTGGTCGCAGCCCTCTGTTAGACCACCTCGGCATTAGCTAGCTTCTACACACAACGGCGGCACTCAAATAAATGCTCGTAAAATATTCACAACTTGTTTCTTTTTCCCTTACAGACAAGCTGGGAATTTCTTTCAGCTTTTTATTGAGGGGAAAAAAATAAATAGAGTGTCTGTCTGGAACTGCACGGGAACAGCACTATAAACGTGACATTCCAGTTTGTTAGTTGTAAACACCCTTTTGAATGCACGTCTCGACTGCTCGCAGAAAAACTCTCGAATTGCATGAAACCCCCTGCAGTTTGTCCAGTCCCCATCGGGCCTCTCAGATCACTTGCATGCTGCAAAAAAATATATAAATATATATATATATAATTTTCCATCCAATGCATCAGCGTGTCTAGATCCATGGCAGCATTGTTCTTCAGGAATTCTGTGAAATTATTTGGCACAGGTTGTTCCCTCAATGTTATTCTGTCTGCATTTCAAAGATGAGGACAATCTGCTCTTTATCTGTAGCCAAAAAAACAAGCTTTACGAAGGATATTATGCACAGAAATATCCAATGCTAAAGTTTCTACTGTGTATTTTTAGCACGCTTTTGATATGAACTGCGAGGGTAATGAGATGAGGCTGCGTGCGAGTGAATTTCAAGACAATCCAGATTTCTGCCCTCGAATCTATTATCATAATCTTCAAAGATGCTTGTCTTGTTCATTTTGTGCATGACCCCTGCAAGTAGGTCACTGAGTTTGCTGAAACGACTACAAATAAGAGCGTCGTCATTAGGAAGCAGACAGTGAGTGGCCTACAAATGACTTGGGAATTAAAGAGGAGTGATGTTACTTCTAAAAAGCTTTGATCAAATTCCACACAATAAAACTGTCGAGGGACGCCTCAAATTCTCTCTTCACAAAACATCATGCAACATAAATGCAACATTGAACATCAGATGGGTTTTTAACATTGACGTTGGGTGGACTTCTGAAATAAAGATGCATTTTGGGTTTTTTAGTCTAATTTAAGTTCATGTTATATTTCCCTAAAGGCATAAAACACCATTTATCATTCATCCTTTACAAGCAATCAATACTAGGGATGACCGATGTATCGGCCAATTATTGACCAAATTAAAACCATCGGCAAATAGTTTTTTAAGCATGAAAACAAAGATATAAAAACCGATGGTTAATTTATAAATGAATATACACTCACCTAAAGGATTATTAGGAACACCTGTTGAATTTCTCATTAATGCAATTATCTAATCAACCAATCACATGGCAGTTGCTTCAATGCATTTAGGGGTGTGGTCCTGGTCAAGACAATCTCCTGAACTCCAAACTGAATGTCAGAATGGGAAAGAAAGGTGATTTAAGCAATTTTGAGCGTGGCATGGTTGTTGGTGCCAGACGGGCCGGTCTGAGTATTTCACAATCTGCTCAGTTACTGGGATTTTCACGCACAACCATTTCTAGAGTTTACAAAGAATGGTGTGAAAAGGAAAAACATCCAGTATGCGGCAGTCCTGTGGGCTGAAAATGCCTTGTTGATGCTAGAGGTCAGAGGAGAATGGGCCGACTGATTCAAGCTGATAGAAGAGCAACTTTGCCTGAAATAACCACTCGTTACAACCGAGGTATGCAGCAAAGCATTTGTGAAGCCACAACACGCACAACCTTGAGGCGGATGGGCTACAACAGCAGAAGACCCCACCGGTACCACTCATCTCCACTACAAATAGGAACAAGAGGCTACAATTTGCAAGAGCTCACCAAAATTGGACAGTTGAAGACTGGAAAAATGTTGCCTGGTCTGATGAGTCTCGATTTCTGTTGAGACATTCAGATGGTAGAGTCAGAATTTGGCATAAACAGAATGAGAACATGGATCCATCATGCCTTGTTACCACTGTGCAGGCTGGTGGTGGTGGTGTAATGGTGTGGGGATGTTTTCTTGGCACACTTTAGGCCCCTTAATGCCAATTGGGCATCGTTTAAATGCCACGGCCTACCTGAGCATTGTTTCTGACCATGTCCATCCCTTTATGGCCACCATGTACCCATCCTCTGATGGCTACTTCCAGCAGGATAATGCACCATGTCACAAAGCTCGAATCATTTCAAATTGGTTTCTTGAACATGACAATGAGTTCACTGTACTAAAATGGCCCCCACAGTCACCAGATCTCAACCCAATAGAGCATCTTTGGGATGTGGTGGAACGGGAGCTTCGTGCCCTGGATGTGCATCCCACAAATCTCCATCAACTGCAAGATGCTATCCTATCAATATGGGCCAACATTTCTAAAGAATGCTTTCAGCACCTTGTTGAATCAATGCCACGTAGAATTAAGGCAGTTCTGAAGGCGAAAGGGGGTCAAACACAGTATTAGTATGGTGTTCCTAATAATCCTTTAGGTGAGTGTGTGAATTTATTAGTGTAAATCATTACACTTTGTGAATTCAAATGTACAATCCAGAAATAAAGGGTAGAAGGGCTGGATCTCATAGCATGGACTATTTAATTTTCATTATTTTTCTTTCTCACATTAATGTGGAAAAAACATAGTTACAGATGTGACAGTTGTGAAAGCAGCACTTACCGATACATGATGAGGTAAAACCCTCCAAAACGCTTCGAACCCAGCAAACTTTGACTTCTGAGACATTAGGGTGTATCCAATAAGGCTGCACGATTGATTGAGTTAAGATTTAAATTACAATATGGTCTAAAAAACATAAAATGCTCCATTTAATTCAGCATTGTGTAAGCAAGCGGCACCCTCTAGCGGTCTGGATGGCATTTTACCATTATCCATTATATCACAATAGAACTTAAAAGGGTGTTTTGTTCCTTTTGTTAACTTTATTTTTCCATGATGTGGTTGAAATTTCTGTGAAATTTTCCAACATATGCATAATATGAATTTGTGATGTTCTATCATATACAGTACATGCATATAAAATGTGAGTTCTGTTGTTATGAACTGCAAAAACAGACATGTTATCATATTTAGTTATTTTTAAAATGTTGGCCTGTCATGTATTCAACAGATCCAAACCATGTTCAATGGAAATAGTTTGTTGTTTGAATAAAAATTTTGTACCTTTTTGTAAATTTTAAAAACATAATTCCTGAGCAAAACAGTGATCTGATGACAAAATGAGGTAAGTGGAAAAATATCGGTATCGGCCAGAAATGTTCACATTGGTGCATCCTTAATCAATACTAAAGTTTTTGTATGTTTATATTAACATTTACTATTTATTAAACAAAAGTCACATCAAAGTATCTTCAAATGTGTTTTTAAATATGTTGTTTTACTTGGCTGTATATAATAACAGCTAAAATAATACACTAAAAAAGCTTGTGTATTTTGTATTTAATTATTTATTATTATTATTATTATTATTATTATTAAAGGAGTTTTCTGGGTTCAATACAAGTTAAGCTCCATTGACAGCATTTGTGGCATAATGTTGATTATCACGAAAAATAATTACAAAATATCTTGACTCGTCCCTCGTGCATTGAAATAAACAAAACAATAGTTTACAGTAAAACACTTACAATGGAAGTGAATGGGGCCAGTCTGTAAACAGAAGTTCAATGTAAACATTCTAAGTGTAACATGATTTTTAGTGTGATAACATTGTTTAGTAGTCTTATCTGTGTAACGTTATGTCCAATATTACAATTTCATCGTCATGGTGATGTAATGCCAGTAAACCCTGTAATCTGGTAGGTGTTGTTATGCTGGTAAATTCCTGATTTTATCACACCCAAAACATGCTAACATGCATATTATTTACACCTCGTGACTATACTTTTGTGTATGTTCATGTTTATGCATTTTCCCCATTCACTTCCATAGCAAGTGTCTCACTGTAACTTTTATTTTATTAAATGAAGGTCAAAACTATTATTATTTTTTTTTTTTCGTAACATTGACACAAATGCTGTTGAACTTGAATTGAACCCACAATGAAAAATCTGTTTAGTTTTTAAGTAAACATACTTATTTGGCTCAAGTACATTTTTGGAGTAACTTTAACTAGTTACAAGTAAACTTAACTCATCTGTGATTAAAGTATCATTGTTTTTATTTCATTATTTAAATTGAGTCTTAATGCATCTTATACAGTAAAAGGGAAATCATAACCGGTGTCTCTGTTAGCCATATGGCACATTAGATACTAATAAGTACTTCTTAGTGCACAGACATTTGTAAAGTGCATTTGTGTAAAGAAGGATGACTTAAATGTATTATTATTTTATTTTTGTAATTGATTATTTTCTCATCCATGCCTCCTCTGAGAAAGCACCCTTGGTTTGCAAGTATACTCATTTAATATGCGTATTGAATAATATATTAGCAGGCTTGCCTCGGTTGTTAACGAACAGCCCGAGGCTGCTGGTGGGGGGTTGGCTTGAATGTTTGGAATCTTACAGCGCCTCAAGGTGAACGCTAGCCGCAGAACCTGACCCACTTTTAACACAACGCAATTCATATCCGCACTGCCACGCTGTGATATTCCCAGTCATACCACGTGTATTTTTTATTCTCATGTCTTCGTAATGGTCTCCTTGTCCTCGGTGACTTCCTTTTGGCCCTTTACAGATGAGGTTGAGGCTCAACATGAGTCTCAGAGGGACAGAGAGGGCATGACACACATTGTTCATTGACATGCCGTTGCATGAAATATAGCTCTGCTTCTCAACTGGTTTTGCTTCAGGACCCAGATTTTACTTTGGACATCAAATAGTGACCCAACTGTACAATTAATCATTTTCTTATTCAGTATTTTTGTCATGATTTCCAGCAAAAATGTCTAGGCAAAAAAGAGAGCAAAAGAATAATATGAGATGCAGTACAAATGCAGAAGAGCTTTACATGTTCATTCAAGTAATATCCACACATTAAATATATGTATTGCTCTAACTGAAGAGCCATATTGTTTTTATGTGAATGAATAAAGTTACATTTCTAGTTTCAACATTATTTGTACTTAAGACCTTTGTTTTGTTGGACAAGTTGCTTCATACAATGTGACCAACATTTGGGTTTTGACCATTGAAAATGGGTTAAAAACGTTTGAATGGAGCCACATTGAGAGCATAATATCTCTGGGATTTTACCATATAGGGCCTTAAAACTGAAGATACAAAAAGGAAAGTTTGTTCTGAACCAGAATCTGAAAGGATGTTGAGATACCTTTAAATCTTCTGGAGTTGTAGGCACGCCAACTTTTGGAAAAACGAACACAAAAACGTTTGTTTGTTATTTCCCCCATTTCTGGACTCACACCATTGGCATTGAATGCAACAAGGGGTGCTGAAGTCAACTGATTTCAGTAATAGATCTACCAATCTCCATGGAAAAATTAAATAAAGATGCTGCCATCTTTCTAAGGTTGTTTTTTTTACCTGTAGTTTTGCTCCAAAATCATAGTTGAAAACTGTCATTTTGAACCCCTCTACAAAGTGATGCATTACTCCATAAGTAGTCATCTATGGCATTTAGTATTTTGGATTTAAAATTTTTTTATGTGTATATTTAATAAAAAAATTTATGACATCATCCAAAATTTCAGCCAACCATGTGACCCACTTTTTCTTTTTTTTTTTCGGCCATTGAAAATGGGTTGCAGTTGAGCCCCATGTATCTGGGTGTGGAGCGGAGGGGGGCGGGGCCGGGCTGGAATGTCGCAGAGAGAGAGAGAGAATTACGGGCGTGTCCGTCATGTGTGTGTTTATGTTTGTGCTTTTTGTTTTGAGTTTAATTAAACATTATTTATATTGACAAGCCGGTTCTCGCCTCCTCCTTGCCCATCTGAAACCCCTTACACTGGGATTTAACCATTTAAGGTCCTAAATATGAACATACCAAAAGGAAAGTTTGTTCTTAACTAGAAACGGAAAGGATATTAAGATATATTTAATACTTTTGGAGTTAAAGCTACTACAACTTTGGATAAACAATGCAGAAAGTGTTTTTTCCCCATTTTTGGACTCACACCAGTGACTTATCCTGCAGCAAGGGGTGCTGAAGTCAAATGTTTTTAGTTACAGACTTACCAATCTCTGTGTAAAAATTAAATAATGATGCTGCAACCTTTCTAACATTATTTTTTGGACCTCTACTTTTGCTTGTTTTCCCCTGCTGTCTTCAACCCTATCAGAACATACCTGCAACCAAGTGTGCCGCACAAGCCCTCAAAAGTGAAGCCAAAACGTCTCGATCGCCCCCCGGTGACTGGTCCTAGTATAGGTCATAAACCCCGCCTCCCCATGTTATTCAACGGGACGTGAGACCAACTAAACCATTAAATTACACTTCACATATCTTTTTTCCAAAGATAGTTTCTGTCATTTACTTTCGTTTCTATCACGTTGATGTCATTTCAAGTGTTTGTTTTCAAAATAAGTTTGTTTTTAGTTATTTGATGCTATAAAAACGGTGCTGTGACATCATGATTGACAGCTGTGATTGACAGGTTCTCTGAGTGAAGTAGTCACTGAAGCACCAACTGACTTTTTTCGGGATCTTCGGAGGACTGAGGAGATTGGAGCTTTAAATGTAATATCTAAATTTCTATAATTAATTATTTCACACCGTCAAAAGTCAAAAGTGCAGGGGCGTGTGCTTGCGATTGATTCAGCGAGAGTGAGGGCGGGGCCTTGATTTCGCGGCTTTACTTCCTGCTCACTACTGCGCAGGTCTGGTCCCGAAATCGCAACTGCGCAGACTCAAGTCCCAAGATGTCAGCGCCATATCGGGACACTGGCGGCTTCAGTTCTCACCAATGGAAAAGAGCGAAGGGGCGTCGTCCATCTTTTTTTACAGTCTATGCCTGCAACCCACCCTCAGAGATCCACTGATGTATGATGCCACAGTTACACTATTTGACTCATTTGAGGTTCAGCTCTGGTTTGGGCCCTCAAGGAAATTGCCAGCCAAATCATAAGATATTAGAAGGGGTAATGAGGGGTTATCATGGCTTTAAATTAGCTCGGGTTCAACACATTAAAGTCTGTAACAAGCGTGAAATCTGGTGCACCTGGACATGGCTTGAGTCCAGGAGGCCGCCAGTGGCATGTTGAGGAAGATCGCAACAGCTCTTGAGTTACACAGCGTTCCCTACTGCCATCACCCATGGAGACTCATTGTTTTATTCTGTCATTTATTCACTCAGCAGGTCGCCTAATCGAAGGCGATTTACGGCACTTACATTTTTCATAGAGTGCATATTAGCGCTTTAGTCCCGCCTGAGTAGAGCGGTGTGTGTACCTTGCTCAAGGGCATCTATGACACTCTCATTTTACCTCAGGTTCATCTCACAGTTTTTGGCATGTCCTTCCCTGCTTTTGCTCTCCCAAGACTGCAGAAGCATGTGCAACCGTTAAGCTGTCTAAAGATACAGCCAGTCCAGCAGGTCTTTTATACATTATATTTCACAAAAGGTTCAGTGACAGAGAGTGATTTTTTTTTTCTTCTTCTTCAAATCACTCATGCATTATTAACTAAATTAAACGAAGTCGCAGGTACAAATACATTTTTCATTACTCTTTAGAGATCCACGTATCTTTCATGGTATCCCCACGAAAGCTCATGTCTTGATCATCTGAATGTTTGAGTTCAAATTGAGTTTTCATTGGAAGAGCTGTCCATGGTGCTGAATTCTACAGTGGTTAAAAATGGATTGCACCCTCTGAAAGCATCATTTATAGGCTTGGGCACTGAGAATATTTAACTGAAACCGAAAGTTTTTGAACGTGCATTTTTCCACCGATGCAGATGCAACACCGTGCTAAAATACTCTGATGGTGTTTCCTGTGTTACCATTCAGCAGCACTGCAACATCACTGTTAAATCAACAGTGCGAAACAAACAGCATGAATTGACTGCCGTACTCATCACATCAAACAAATGACTCTTATGAGCTGGTTCTTTTCAATCTACAGTGCGAATCATACAGCACAACCAGTGTAGTCCGATTCCCGAACAAATTACTTTTATTAGTTTGTTTGAATCTATGGGGCGAAACGTACAGCATTACCAGTGTAGTCTGGTTCCCGAACAAATTAGTCTGATGAGCCGGTTCTTTTGAATCAACAGCGTGATCAGTGAATTTCGATTCCCAAACAAATGATTCTTATGAGTCAGTTCTTTTCAATCGACAGCACGAAATATACAGTGCGACCAGTATAGTCTGATTCCCGAACAAATGACTCTTATGAGTCAGTTCTTTTAAATCTGTGATGCGAAACATACAGCGCAACTTGTAAAGTAAGATTCCCACACAAATTAATCTTACTAGCTTGTTCATTTTAATCTATACTGCGAAACATAAAGCGCGACCAGTGTAGTCCGATTCCTGAACAAATGACTCTTATGAGTCAGTTCTTTTGAATCGATGGCGCGAAACATACAGCGTGACCAGTGTATCTGATTCCCGAACAAATGACTCTTATGAGTCAGTTCTTTTGAATCTATGGCGCGAAACATACAGCGTGACCAGTGTATCTGATTCCCGAACAAATGACTCTTATGAGTCAGTTCTTTTGAATCTATGGCGCGAAACATACAGCGTGACCAGTGTATCTGATTCCCGAACAAATGACTCTTATGAGTCAGTTCTTTTGAATCTATGGTGCGAAACATACAGCGTGACCAGTGTATCTGATTACCGAACAAATGACTCATATAAGTCAGTTCTTTTGAAACTATACTGCAACACATACAGTGCTACATCCCAAATGAATTACTCTGATCATCCGGTTCATGTCAGAGAAGAAAAACCTAACAAATTTAAAGTTATTCATTTCATCATGTTCGACTCGAAATGAACCAAGAATGGTTGCTGTATGTGTCCTTGAGGCTCATGAGCCTCAAATCAGAGCAATTACTGGATGGTTGTTGAAATGACAATATGTAGTTAAAGATGCACATTATGAGTTTTGTTGAATTTGTGGTATATGGTATAAAAAAAGGAACAAACAATATCTCGCACATCATTTGGAAACAAGCAGCTGTGGACAATAAAATCAGAAAGAATTGCATTTATTTCCCTCAAAAGTACTAAAATACTCACTAATGGAAATGTCAAGGAACCGGATTCATAAGCAGGAATTGGAACAGGAATCATTGAAATTGTAAAGGGCTAGTGATGTTAACTGCAGTCTGACTTATGTCAATACAGCGCAATCTATAATAAGCCTAATATGCACAGAAATCAGGCATTTCTGTTCCGACAAAGAATGACAATGACTTCATGATTAAGCTGATTTCGGGTGGTTTGTGAATGAGATGCTGGAACTTTTACAGTGTGACTTTAAAGTCTTTGAAAAACAACTTCTCTCCTTAGACTCCTTATATTTGGCTTCATTATTTAAAGCAATGGATCTTTTCTTACTGAGCTGTCTTTATGTTTAATGATTAAGCTGTTGTGAATAAATTAAGATGATTATTATTATTGTGATTTACCTTTAATCTCAAAACTAGACTTTTGTGATGCATAAGTAGTGTAGTGTAAGTCTCTCTCTCTCTCCCTCTCTCTCTCCCTCTCTCTCTCTCTCTCCTCTCTCTCCTCTCTCTCTCCTCTCTCTCTCTCTCTCTGTCTCTCCTCTCTCTCTCTCCCTTTCCCCCCTCTCTCTCTCCTCTCTCTCTCCCTCTCTCTCTCTCTCCCCTCTCTCTCTCTCTCTCTCTCTCTCTCTCTCTCTCTCTCTCTCTCTCTCCCTCCTCTCTCTCTCCTCTCTCTCTCTCTCTCTCTCTCTCTCTCTCTCTCTCTCTCTCTCTCTCTGGTCCATCAACACACTATCACAGTGTCAGAGATGTATGAGGGTATTCGGGCTATAGAAAGCTGCATCGATTGACTCCCTGCAATCTAAAGCCAAACCTGCTGACTGTGCAAATAAATGGAGGGAGTGAAAGGAAAAAAAAAGTGCCTTCATCCCTCTCTCTCTCCTCGCCATCTCTTAATATTTTTTTCTGTTTGGAAAAACATGAGGTCAGAAATTATGCAGTTTGTTTTTCTGCTCTGCCCTCCAGGCCATTCTTATCTAGCAGGGACGGTCAAAAGTCAGAATACAAGAGTTCTGGCTGCCTTTAAATTCATGAGTGTGAATTTGAATTCAATTGACCACACCCAACAGGAGGTTACAGACAGTCCCATAATCACCCAATTCATGCTATTTATGTGGAAAATTTCGATTTTCAAGACTTCTGGAGGTATAGGCACTCCAAACTTTATAAAACAACACAAATAACCTTGTGTGACCCCACGTCCACATGTGTGGACGTTGTATTTTGGCTTAGCTATACGCAATGCATCATTTAAATGAATAAAAACAGACTGAATACTGTTCACAAGACTCTAGACTGTCATTTAAAGAGTTAACTTCTGCCGCACCGAGTCACGTTGACACAACAGCATGAAGTCGATTTCCTTGAAGCGCTCTAAAATATTATTTGAATAATAATCTATGGCATGAAACATACGGCGTGACCAGTGTAGTCCGATTGCTGAACAAATGACTCTTATGAGTCAATTCTTTTGAATCTATGGTGTGAAACATACAGCGTGACCAGTGAAGTCCAATTGCTGAACAAATGACTCATATGAGTCAATTCTTTTGAATCTATGGCGCGAAACATACAGCGTGACCAGTGAAGTCCGATTGCTGAACAAATGACTCATATGAGTCAATTCTTTTGAATCTATGGCGCGAAACATACAGCGCGACCAGTGTAGTCCGATTGCTGAACAAATGACTCATATGAGTCAATTCTTTTGAATCTATGGCATGCTGAAACATACAGCGCGACCAGTGTAGTCCGATTGCTGAACAAATGACTCATATGAGTCAATTCTTTTGAATCTATGGCGCGAAACATACAGCGCGACCAGTGTAGTCCGATTGCTGAACAAATGACTCATATGAGTCAATTCTTTTGAATCTATGGCGCGAAACATACAGCGTGACCAGTGAAGTCCGATTGCTGAACAAATGACTCATATGAGTCAGTTCTTTTGAATCTATGGCGCGAAACATACAGCGTGACCAGTGTAGTCCGATTGCTGGACAAATGACTCATATGAGTCAGTTCTTTTGAATCTATGGCGCGAAACATACAGCGTGACCAGTGTAGTCCGATTGCTGGACAAATGACTCATATGAGTCAATTCTTTTGAATCTATGGCGCGAAACATACAGCGTGACCAGTGTAGTCCGATTGCTGAACAAATGACTCATATGAGTCAGTTCTTTTGAATCTATGGCGCGAAACATACAGCGTGACCAGTGTAGTCTGATTGCTGAACAAATGACTCTTAGTTTTAAGCTTATTTGTACTACAGATCTTTGTTTTGTTGGACAAGAAAAATTAGCTTCATACCATGTGACCCACTTTTGCTTTTCGACAATTGAAAATGGGTCAAATTTAACAGTTTACACACAGAGCAACATTGACAGCCTTATATCTTTGGGACTGAACCATATAGAGCCATAAAAATGAAATCACTAAAAGGAAAGTTAGCTCTGAGCAAGAATCTGAAAGGATGTTCATATATTTTTAACACTTCTGAAGTTGTAGGCACTCCAACTTTGAAAAAAAAAAACATTTTATTGCTTTGCATCTCTGGCCATTTTGCTTATAGCTCTCCATTTTAACCACTTCATGTGTCTTCGTATCTTTGGCTTGTTTTATCTGCCTCATATTCTCTTCTCTTTCATCCTCATTTTCCATGCCTCCTCCCCCATTCTCCTCACTGTCTGAAGAGCAGGCGGAGTGATGGGGGGGATTACAGCTCAAGTTCAGTGGGATTTTGCACTGGTCCCAAAACAGAGCTGTCTAAAACCGGAGGATTTACCACAGGCATTTCATCGGATATATGTTGGGGTGCTTAAATGGATAGTTCACCCAAAAAGGAAACTTCTGTCATCCTTTACTCACCCTAATGTAATTTCAAACCCAGTTAAAGTTCTTCAGTCCTTTTGTGTCCCAACAACACGAGGGTAAATGAGTGAATGAAGGATGAGTATCCATTTTAATCAGTCTGATATCATGCATTGATTTCTCTCAGTTGCTGATTGTGTATTCAGGTCAGATCGGCTCTCCATCTGAGCAGAAAGTCTGTATTCAGAGCACTTTTCATACCACTGATCAGTATTTCTCCTCTATCGACATAAATGAATCATCAAACATACATACGGAACTACAAAAAGAGGAAATGCAACCCAGAAAATGACCATTAGTGTTTTTATGACAGGAACTTGAACTTCTGGAGCAGGTATGAGGTGAAAGAAAATCGTCAGTTCAGAAGATCTGCCGGTAATGGATGCCATCGCATATTATCTTTAATGTATGGAGTATTTCCATTACTGCGTGTTTGAGGGCGCTCCCGGTGGCTTGATAGTGCTCGGTCGGGAACTAGGTTACTGTTTGAGAGGATTACGGTGTGTGTGTGTGTGTGTGTGTGTGTGTGTGTGTGTGTGTGTGTGTGTGTGTATATATATATATGTATATGTCAGTGGCGGCTGCTGGTCTTTCAAAGAGGGGAAGCTCATTTTCGGCCTACATTATAATAATATAATATATAATCTTAGGTGTTGATCTGCCCTGCTGTTTAATTCAAATTTTTTCCTCGTAAGGAAGACTTTCAAATGGCTTCGCCAAAATCAGGTCGACAATATTAGCACCGTCTGCCATCGTACGCAGTTTCACCCGTACTGACGCTAGCCTAGCCTACTGTATGAATGAATGAATGAACGAACGAACTAACGAACGAACGCTCTAAAACAAAATATATTAAACTTGGTAAAACTGAAACAAGGAATGTGGTGTATAATTGTGTGAAATGTATTATGCAAATTGACTAGCAATTTCGCCAAACAAATATAAAGAAATAGGTTGCAGCAGTTTGTCTTTCGACTACACTTGAGAAATCCGCGATGGGACTGAGCCGAAATAGCTTCAGTGACTTCTTATAGTACAGATTCAGCTGTCAATCAAAAGGAGATGCAGTCTTTCGACAGATCCTCCAATCATCACGCTGAAGCCCGAGTCCGGGCCAGCCCACCCTCATTCACCCCCAGAGACGCTGAGCGTCCGTGGGCGGACATAATCGCAGCATTTATCCAATGACCGTCTATTTTCAGAGCACTGAAAAAACTGTTCAGAGCAGCCCCATTGAAGTCAATGGACGCTCGGCTTCAACAGGGAAATGCACTGACGCTACGGGAATGTATGAGAAGTAAATCGAGTCAGCCGACCTGCTATATGTAATGTAGCTGATTCTGAACGAACTCGACTTCGAGATGAACGTGTTCTAACGCATTTTTAGTCAATAAATTGTTTACACAATAGTACATATTTGACCATTATTTTTTTGACATTATAGGGGAAGCTGAGCTTCCCTTGCAGTCTTAAAGAAATCCCCACTGGTATATGTGTGTGTGTGTGTGTGTGTGTGTGTGTGTGTATATATATGTATATGTGTGTGTTTAGAATTCAGCAGATGTCACAGGAGCAACAAACAGCACAGAACCGAGTGTACTATATAGAATTAGCTGATAACTGTTCAAATGAACCAGCATTACCATTTTAACTGTTAATGTGTTACTTTTTTTGCATGTGCACATTTTTCCATGAAGAAATAAGTGAAAATGTGACAGAAATGCCCTAAATGTTCTCACATGCCATTTGGCCACAGAGAGTTGGCTCAATTACAATGCTCTATTTTTTTAATATTTACCAAAAGTATTTATAGTCTCGCATTTTATAGTCTATATATATATATATATGGTAAATGGTCTGCACTTATATAGCGCCTTTTTAACCTTAATGGTATTTAAAGCACTTTACACTGTGACTTATTCACCCATTCACACACACATTCATACACCAATGGCAGCAGAGCTATTGTGGAGTCGTGAGGGCCAGGATTCGAACCACCAACCCTGCGATTAGTGGCCAACCTGCTCTACCAACTGAGCCACATCTTGGCTTTAGGGAAGTATGTTACACCTGGACACAACAGGAGGACATAAGTATATATTTTTTTTAATGGTGTCTGATCTTTTCTGTTTTTATTTTATGTTGTTGTATTTCATTTTATGGGCATTATTATATGTTTTATTATTACCATTTATTAAATGAATTAAACACTTTACATTTATGTAATTAATTACATTAAATGTAATTAATAGAAACTAAATAGAAATAGAAACTAAATACAATTTTTAATAATAATAACTCTGGTTGTTATGACTAACGCAGCTCTAACTTTCTTTGGTGTGAAAAAAATACACTAATTAAATTCCATGTTTTTGTTTAAATCTGCATTATTTTAAGAGTTTTCAAATTGCTATTTAAATCATAATCCATCATTGATCCTAACATGACCAGTTGATCTGAATTATCATTATTATTTTCAAGTTCAAGTTTTTTTACAAGCAAATAAATAAAAACAGTAATGAGTAGTTATTAGTTACATATGCTTTGTAAAGCTCCAGATTCTGCATAGTTAGAACAAATAAATCACCGATAGCTGCCGGACAAACAATGCATGCTTTCATTTACATTTACATTTATGCATTTGGCTGATGCTTTTATCCAAAGCGACTTACAGTGCACTTATTTCAGGGACAATCCCCCCGGAGCAACCTGGAGTTAAGTGCCTTGCTCAAGGACACAATGGTGGTGGCTGTGGGGTTCGAACCAGTGTCCTTCTGATTACCAGATTACCAGTTATGTGCAACAAATGACTGGCCATGTCACCCATTACAGCCGTAATTGAGACTCTAATAAATTAACTGGTTTATTAGTTGCATCGCACTCAGGCAGAAAGTGTGTTTTGGCTGTTACTTAGTTGCGACTGTAGAATCCAGTCCGAACGGAAAGGCTGAGAACATAACAATAAATAAAGACACTGCACATTACATTTACATTTATACATTTTTGCAGACACTTTTATCCAAAGCGACTTACAGTGCACTTATTACAGGGACAATCCCCCCGGAGCAACCTGGAGTTAAGTGCCTTGCTCAAGGACACAATGGTGGTGGCTGTGGGGATCGAACCAGCAACCTTCTGATTAACAGTTATGTGCTTTAGCCCACTACAGCACCACCACTCCAACATGAGTTTGCATACCAAACCTTTATCAACTGAAACCCTCAGCTGGTCCGTAATATCCAACCACAGCACCAGGAGAGAAAGGTGACTTTCAATTAGCTCAACTACAGTAATTAATCAATTACGAGTGGCAGCATAATCAAAACAGTAAACGGTTTGGCCCATCAACAGCGTAACAGTGATTAGCATCTCATTTAAGCAGATAGGGTGGTATGAATAACGGCATGCTCTCTTTGCCGGTTTGTCGTATTTCCACATCCATATAAAGCTGTTCAGTTTGTAGTCCTTTAAGCCAGAAGATAATTAGCATTTTGAACTCATGGGTTCCTTTTGGAAATTTTCAATGGGTTTTTAGAATTGCAGATTTGATTTATGAGTAACATTGAAGAGATTCCCTCATTTAAACATACATTTCATAGTCAAAAGCCCCATAAAACATAAGTTACTAACAAGTTTAAAAAAACTCTTAAAAAGAACCAAACTCAAGCAAAAACAAGTAAACAAATAAATAAAGCATTAAACACACGGGACAGTCTTCTTTGCTTTCACATTGCACCCGTCCACTCTGTACATGCTTTTGTGACAGTGTCTCAGCAAACAATTATTTTTTAGAACTTTATTATTATTATTAATAATATTATTGAATTACTATTAATATTAAGTTTATAAATAGAAATATATTACTATTGTATAATAATAATAATAATAATAATAATATATTAACAATAGTGATATTATTGTTATTATTATTATTACTATAATATAATTTGTATTATTATTTAGTGAAAAATTGTTAAAAAAATATATAACTATTGTATAATAATAATATTAATGATAATAATATATATAATAATTATATTATTATTGTTATAACTATTATTAGTAGTAGTATTATATAATTACTATTATTATTATTATTAAGTAGGAAATTGTACAGAAATATATTACTATTGTATAATAATAATAATAATAGTAATGATAATAATATATATAATAATTATATTATTATTGTTATAACTATTATTAGTAGTAGTATTATATGATTACTATTATTATTATTATTATTAAGTAGGAAATTGTTACAGAAATATATTACTATTGTATAATAATAATAATAATAATAATAGTAATGATAATAATAATAATAATGTATAATAATTATATTATTATTGTTATAAATATTATTAGTAGTAGTATTATATAATTACTATTAATATTATTATTATTAAGTAGGAAATAGTTACAGAAATATATTACTATTTTATAATAATATTAGTAATGATAATATTAATATATATAATAATAATAATATTATTATTATTTTTATATTATTATTATTAAGTAGGAAATTGTTACAGAAATACATTACTATTGTATGATAATAATAATAATATTACTATTATTGTTGTTGCTATTGTTAAGTTTGTAAATTGTACAAATATATATTACTATTGTATAATAATAATAATAATAATAATAATAATAATACTTTACAATATTACAATAGTATGCGGTCCGGTGGCGTAAAACTAAAGGAAGACCTTTGAGTTTCAGTTTTAGTTGATTTGACAAACCTTTTAATGCAATCTTCATTTCAAATTTGGTGAAATGCTCTCATCCCCTCTCCTATCCACAAAACGTTGGTGTCACTGAGCTACTTTTGCACAAAATATGTGTAATACACTATTGACAGAACAGAATTGTGAACATAAATGCAGCAGGCAGCACATGCATCTATTTATAGTATTAAATCTCAGCCCTTGCATTTTAATAATCACACTAGGTCATTGCAATGTTGTTTTTATTTTGATAGTCATACAGCCGTAGACATGAGTTCAACCGTTGTAGTTTTTAGCAACCTACCTTTTTAAAGCATGCATTGGCTTTAAAATTCACATTTGAGGTATGTGCGTAATTGATGTAGAACAAAATGTAAAAGTCTCTTCAAGTAATGTTTAACCACAGACTTAATTTATTCATTATTAGAAAACAAAACTTTTCTAAAAACCCATTGGATATTCCCAAGGGAATTCATGGGAAATTAGCCTTCTGGGTCGGCCTACAAATTGACGTCATGACTGAACAGCTTCAGCATTTCTTCTATCATCTCTTGTAGCTGGGGACAAAATTGATGGGAGAAGATTTATAGAGTCTGACAGTCTTTTAAAGCTCAGGCTTGGAAAGGCTTGGAAAGGTAAATGGGCAGTGGGTGTGAGCGTATCCCAGTCCTTTAAGACACGGACCAATTACTTACTCTTTCTGATGAAATGTTTCATCATCAGGTTAAAAACTAAATCCACTTTTGCTTGGCTCAGACTTCACTCGCTCACGCTGGCATACTGAGGCAGATCTGCCAAGACGAGGTTGGGTCTTATGGAACCAGAACTGGTGCAGTAAATAGATGAAAGATTCCCTTCCCACGCCAGAATTAGCGTCAGGAAATGTGATTGACTATTTTCTGCAAAACGGTTCAGTCGAACATTTTGTTTTCTGTGAACTGGTTAAAAAGACAATGATTCATCTGTTCTTTTACATTCTCATCACATCTTCCCAGGCGTCCCATGACATTTTAAATGGACATTTACAATGGAAGTGAATGGGGCCAATATGTAAATGCTAAAATACTCACTGTTTCAAAAGTATAGACACAAGATGTAAATAATATGCATTTTAGCATGATTTTTGTGTAGTAAAATCAGGGATTTAATGATGTTACGGTGTTTACCAAATTACAGATTACATTATAATTTTCACGACTAGTGGGCGACCGATATATCGCCAAGGCTGACTTTTTTAATTATCGCATCGGTCGAATAATTTTCCCATTTGGTCGATTTGTTTCTTGAGTGCGCCGAGAATCGCGTGCTTGTAAATGACATGTTAGTTTTATTGTTGCATGCCATCGTGTTACTACAATAATAGACCGGTGTGTAGCACAGTCTCATTTAAATGGTTCTCATATCAGAGTTTAGACAGACACATTTGAGCTCATAATCTTAAAGTGCTCGTCTGTTTCATTCTCCCTCTCTCTCCTCAAAAGTTCCCTGTAACTTTGAACTGTCTTGTCTAATGATAAAAAGGTAAATATCAATAAAACTAATATCATATACCAAATATGCACATATCTCGTTTAAACAGATATAATAAAGCAACCTCACAAAACTTCAACCTCCACATTATGCTGGATCTGCTGAAGTTTTGTGAGGCTGATTTATTATATCTGTTTAAACGAGATATGTGCATATAAAACTTCTATTATATACCGTCTGCAAATATGTGCATATCTCGTTTAAGCAGATGTAATAAACGAACCTCACAAAAATCCAGCGTTTTCTTCCTGTCGAGCGCTCATCTAATATCTTCCTCTGAAGCGCATATTCCATCAGCCAGAATCAAAACTTCAGGATCAAATGTTCCTCTTATTCACAAATCATAATGGTCAATGTTCACAATCTAAGCAGGCGATCCAGGCCATTTAAACTGTCATGCGATTGCTGCTGCTCGCTGGAGTGCGGCCAAAGTCTTTCTAGCAAGTCAGTCCACTGTCGGCCATGTTTGGTACGCTCTCGGGAGACTATTTCCAGTCATGAAAGTGCAACTCCTATCTACTTGAATGGAGGAGGGAATGAAGTTGAAAGGCTAAATATGAGTTTAGAATTATTTTTAGAGATATCGGCATCGGCCATTTTAAAAAACCACTAGTCACGACCCCTGCTGGACTGTTCTGTGTTTGTCTCTGTTTGTTTTGTGAGCACTTGACTGTGCGTGTTTGCCAACCATGTGCCCTCCCTGCTCCGCCTTGTTCCCCTAACCACACTTGCTTGTTAATCTAGTCCTTGCTATGTTGATTGCCTCCACCTGTACCTAATGTGTGTTCCCCTATATATTTTGATTTGGACCCAGCAGGAATTCGTTTTTTTTTTCTAAACCCCGCTCCTCTGTGCATCAAGTTCCCTCCGCAAGGATTTTTTATCTCCGCCAGGGATACCAGGCGGTGAGGGAGTATGCACTGGAGTTTTTAGCTTTGTTCTTGGGTTTGGGCTATAACCAGGCCTGTCTCATTGAACTTTTTGTGGTGGGTCTGACAGAGCCCATCAAGTCCTGCATTCCAGTTGCGGGTGAGAAGGAAAGTCTTTGTGAGACAGTTAAACTAGAGCTTCAAAAGGATTTTATTTTTTTATCTCAGCCAGTGCTTCGGGAGTTTCCCTCATTTTGTCCCAGCCCAAGGACAGTGATACCCCCTCACCGATGGGTAACTCAGCAGCCGATCTCCCTACTACTCGGATAAGGGGATGGACTCCTACTTCCGTTCCGGCTGCCAACCGTCAGGAGGCAGCAGCCATTCCCACTGCTGACTGCCAGGAGGTGGAGTCCATTCTCTCTGCCACTCCCCTGCTGCTACTCCCGGAAACGGAGGCCGTTCCTCAGTCGCTACAAGTGCTCCCGGCCAAGGAGGTCGTTCCCCTGCCGCTGCCAGTACCCTCGGCCACAGAGGCCGTTCTCCTGCTGCTCCCAGCGCTCAAGGACACGGAGGCTGTTCTCCCATCACTGCCTGTCCTCCCAACAACAGAGGTTGTTCCCCCGTCACTGCCTGTCCTCCCAACAACAGAGGTTGTTCCCCCGTCACTGCCTGTCCTCCCAACAATGGAGGTTGTTCCCCCGTCACTGCCTGTCCTCCCAACCACGGAGGTTGTTCCCAGTCACTGCCTGTCCTCCCAACCACGGAGGTTGTTCCCCGTCACTGCCTGTCCTCCCAACAACGGAGGTTGTTCCCCGTCACTGCCTGTCCTCCCAACCACGGAGGTTGTTCCCCGTCACTGCCTGTCCTCCCAACAACGGAGGTTGTTCCCCGTCACTGCCTGTCCTCCCAACAACGGAGGTTGTTCCCCGTCACTGCCTGTCCTCCCAACCTCGGAGGTTGTTCCCCCGTCACTGCCTGTCCTCACTCCCTCGAAGGTTGTTCCCCTGTCACTGCCAGTGCCCATGACGATAGAGGTTGTTCCTCAGTACTGCCAGTGTTTACCTGTAGTAAACTAGTCCATCCAGTTCCCTAAGGCTGTCGACAAGTCTTTCAAGGTCCCCGTGGTACTGTCACGACCCCTACTGGACTGTTCTGGGTTTGTCTCTGTTTCGTTTTGTGAGCACTTGGCTGTATGTGCCTGCCAAGTGCTCTCCCTACTCCGCCTCGTTCCCCTAACCACACCACCTTGTCAATCTAGTCCTTTTTATGTTGATTGCCTCCACCTGCACCTAATGTGTGTTCCTCTATATATTGTGCCCTCTTCCCTCTTGTGTTGTCTTGTGAACTTTAGTTGGTGGTCAAGTCCTGTATCCTGTTTGTTCCTGTCTTTTGGTCAGTCAGTCATTTATTTTTAATTCCTGCCAGTTTTCTTTCTCCTGTTGTTTTCTCCCCCATGAGATTTTTTTGTTTTTGTGTAGTTTTGCTTTTTTTTACCCGGTTCAGTCTTTGACTCCCTCATGAATTTTTGTTCTGTTTTTGATTGTTTGTTGCGATAAATATTTTATTTACCTCATTCCTGCAATTGGGTCCACACTCCTACTCTCACCTCTGACAATCATGACAACAAAGTTGAACAGAAAAGATTAGTAAATGATTTGATCACACAAAAATCATGTTAACAAATATAATCTTTACATCTTGTGGATATACATTTGAAACTGTGAGTATTTTAATGTTTATTTAACATGATAGTCTGGACAGCAAAGAACACATGAAATCAGATTTTTCCGAATCTGATTCAGACCACATCGGGAGGTGGTTTCAAATGCGATTGAAATCAGATTTTTTTCAGACGTGTCTCACACCAGATGCTCTGGCTTCTCCATTCGGATTTCAAATGGTCTTTTGCGTCACTCTTAACGTGACACACAACGATGACGTCAAAAATCGGTGACTGCAGCACGGATCATCACGTCCCCTCCGTCGTTGAGTTTTTCTTGTGTGACGGAGGACTTATGCACCGCGACTGGACAGAGCACTTATTTGGAGAGCGAGACGATGCACCTCCATTTTTCCCGCATCTTTTTTGAAAGCATCATCACGTGGGTACGCCTACGTCGTTACCATAGCAACCCATGCAGATAGGTTGGTTATGTCTGAATGCGTAAATCTGATTTGATCACTTGTAATTAATAGTGCGGACAGTCTGCCTGAAAAGATCTGATTTGTCTGCAGTGTGAACATAGTGTGAACATTCACGGAATTCCAAGGAAAATATATATTTTTCAATTAAGTTTAAATCAGTAAACATTCACTGCCAAAAAAACCTATTGTAATCAAGAGTTTTTGTCTTGTTTTCCATTCCAACATATTCTCTAAAAGCAAGTCTAAATATCTTATATGTTGCTTCTCTGGTAAATGTATCTTGTTTTATGTAGGCTGTTAGATATTTAGATATTTTAAAATATTAAATATTGTATTCAACATTCTCCAATACAACAATTTGATCTTCTGCAGTATAGCTACTAATGTAAATGTACATTGTTTTAAAGGAGCTTTTAGATATTATTTTTGGAAAACAAGCCAAATAAGACTGTTGCAGTGTATAATGGGCTAAGACCCATTATTCACCTTTATTTTCACTTCGATCCATCTTCGATTATCTCACAAAAACAACTTTATCTTCTTAAAAGAGCTGTGTATCGCTGATTTACTTCACAATAAGATACACACACATGACACATACAGTATATTATGATTCAATACATTGCAATCAGTCACGTTACTAATTTGGCTACAGCAAAAGCGCACGAGGGACGGGCATCCCCCCCGCCAGGGGGTGCGTCAGTCGGGTGCAGTTTCAAACTCTCCCCCTTCACAAGACTCATAGATGTGGTGCTGACCGCACAGAGAAATGCCATGTTTTTCGTTTGTTTATGATGCACTTCTTTATTATTTGAACTTTAATAAAGGACGCACTAAAGATATAATGCCAGGTTGTTTGCTTTTTAGACGCTCTGACATGCAGCTTTTGCTTAAGTGGAATGCCAGATCCGGCTCTGTTTTATTTCACGATGACAGTGCTTCTGTATTTCCTTATTTTGCATTTATTCCATTATAAATCCATTATATTTTGTGGTTTGGAAAGTTTAGAGTGCATCTGGACATGTGTTTTCTTCCTCTCCTCAGTCAGGCATGAGCTGCTGTTCTCCTCTCAATTCGTCATCATTAGAGTTTCATATGATCTCATGTTACGTTAAATGAGATCAAATGACTATTCGACAACTAATATTTTTGTTGCCAATTTTTTATTGTCGACATTGTTGATTACTTCGACTAATCATTTCAGTCCTAATGTCCAGCATCATCCAATCACTGCCAACCATGTTAAAATTAAACTATACATTATAAATGGTGAATCTATGTACTGATTATCATCGTCCCATGTGTGTCAAACATGTTGAGTGATCCAAACATCATCTGCAGCCTGAAACTGAACTTTAGATCAGATTTTAGGAGTGAACGTACTTAACTGCATAGAGAGCTAAAGGGTGCACCCTTGCTCCCTATTAGTGAATGACTTAACCTCCAGTGTGCTGTCTGTCTGCACTGGTCTCAGAACAGTTATAGGAGAGCTATAGGATGCTCCCTTGCTCTCTATTTAGTGCATGACTTAACCTCCAGTGTGCTGTCTGTCTGCACTGGTCTCAGAACAGTTATAGGAGAGCTATAGGATGCTCCCTTGCTCCCTATTAGTGAATGACTTAACCTCCAGTGTGCTGTCTGTCTGCACTGGTCTCAGAACAGTTATAGGAGAGCTATAGGATGCTCCCTTGCTCCCTATTAGTGAATGACTTAACCTCCAGTGTGCTGTCTGTCTGCACTGGACTCAGAACAGTTATAGGAGAGCTATAGGATGCTCCCTTGCTCCCTATTAGTGAATGACTTAACCTCCAGTGTGCTGTCTGTCTGCACTGGTCTCAGAACAGTTATAGGAGAGCTATAGGATGCTCCCTTGCTCTCTATTTAGTGAATGACTTAACCTCCAGTGTGCTGTCTGTCTGCACTGGTCTCAGAACAGTTATAGAGAGCTATAGGATGCTCCCTTGCTCCCTATTAGTGAATGACTTAACCTCCAGTGTGCTGTCTGTCTGCACTGGACTCAGAACAGTTCGAAATGCACCTTATTTTCATCCTAACTGCAAATAAAGCCTCTAAAAGCAACATTATCCAGATTGTTGGATGCATAATTTGATTCTCAATGTGATAATGCACAATAGATATTGGATTTGTAAGGAAAACATTTGCTAAAGTACACATTAGTGTACATTGTGTTTAGCGATATATCACAAAAATTTTAAAAATGGCATATTGGATGAAACTAGAGACTCTAATCTTTCGACTCAAACGTGTATAAACTTAATTAGGTTTCTTACCGGATGCAGTTTTGTTGGTGTTTCTCCTAAACTGCTGTGGTCAGCACCGTGTTGTTTTGTCACATGACTCATGCGTTTTAAGTGTTCTGAACTGAGATCAGTCAGTTTAAATAAATGTAAATTATGCATAAATGTTTCTATGTAGGCTCTTTCTTCAAATAATTTGATTTATTTGCTGTATTTGCTGTCTTATATTGGTGTATTAAATCTTTTACATTCTTCTGATGTAATCCATGCCTCTCATGTTTGGGTAAATTTGTGTTTCAGATTTTATTTAGCACATAATTGATCGTTCATAGAGTTGATCGTTCTAGAAACGCTGCAGACTAATCATTCCGTCAGATTTGCAAACCGGTTCGTTGAAAAGAACTGGCTGAAAAAGAACAATTTGTTCACAAAGCGGACATCAGAAGCCAGAACGACATAAACAAAGTGGTTGGTCTTTTTTATGCATTCAACAGTGGATGGTGACAATGCTGGACTCGAGAGGTTTCCATAAGATATGTGGGGGAATCATTGGGTGGACAGATGGAATAATGCCTGACAAGTCACGCTCTCAACCAACCAACGTTCTGAGGCGTTCTGGCTGCCTGCCTGCGCGGGGAACGGCGGAGGCGTAAATAACGCCTCATCACTGGCAGATGCCTCTCTCAAGGCCAAAATGTTTGCACTTGACTATAAGCCGAGCACCCACGCACACTTGGGTTGTTCACAACGAGCAGTCTGTTATATAAGCTCAATTCAGATGCCTCGGCTTCTCTGGGGCTTCTTTTTGTAATGACAGCACGTCTGCAAATAGCAGTACACGGCTGCAAATTAGCTGTAAATCTGTAGTTTTCCGTTGAGCAGTGTGCATTGTGTTGTCTAATTGACTGGGAATATATCGCTCCATAACAAGATGTGCAAAACTGAAGCTACTCAAAGGAGTCTACTGGGAAATAAAAGAATCAACAAACTAGCTAGCTCCGAATCATTTCAGGATTGGTGGGGAGCGTTACAGAAAGGTTAAAAGAATGGCGAATTGTGACGAGGGCGCAAAATGATTGAGTAAATTAGATCTTCTGGGATACACGGTAGTACCTAGGGCTTTTCGCTTTTACACTATTAGTGATAGGCTAATATATTGGCTAGGCTGACAATATAATGTAGATGCTATTTGGCCATTTTGAGAATGTCAATGACTTTGTCAAACAAACTATTGTTTCGTCTTGAATGACGTGAATAAAACCAGTTAATTTCAGTGCTACCACATGATGCATTTTTTAGATTACCTGATGAAAGATTTTTTACAGTGTATACAGAAATCCAGCTCATGGGAATAGCTTTCTATTTTGTGGAATGCCTCACTGAGTCCATGGAGCGCTGATGCTGGTTTGCAGTGGGGTCTGGTTCACAGATCACTGAGTTTAATTAGCTCTGATGTGTGGCACTGAGAGTGGCTTACACTCCACACTTCCAATCACTCACACAGAGAGAGAGAGAGAGAGAGAATCGTAGGAAGTAAGAAAAGAATGGATGAGCATGCCCTGTGGAATTGTCCAACTCTACTGTCAACACTCGCACATCTCTACGATCAAGTATTGTCTGTTCTACGAACCATCAACTCTATATAAATCCCAACGCTCTGCTGCCTTTATACTTTTCGCACCATCTTTACATAGCATAGATTCCTGTGAAACATATAGCATGACCAGTGAAGTCCGACTCACTAAAGAATGACTCGTTTGAGCCGGTACTTTCGAAATTACAGCACCAAACATACGGAGCATCCCGTGTAGTCAGATTCCTGAACGAATGACTTACTTGCATCAAGTTACCTTAGGTACTTAAAAAGCGAAGCGCATTCTACTATATATAAACACCAAGTTAAAGGAATAATCCATGTTCAATATTATTGTCGATTGAGTTTAACTTGTATTGATCACCACAAAATGTATTTCAACTCGTCCCACCTTTCCTTTAAAACAAGCAAAAATCTGGGTTACAGTGAGGCACTTACTATGGAAGTCAATGGGGCCAAACTGTAAACGTTAAAATACTCACTGTTTTCAAAGTATAGCCACAAAACGTAAATAACATGCGTGTTTATATGGTGATAAAATCACTTACTATCCTTGTCTGTGTAAATTATACCCATTTTTCAACTATAATCCTATAGAATCCTAAAACAACTGTTAAATTGACGATTTAACCCTTTAAGCGATCCAGCGAGGAAAAAAAACAATTGTCAAAATTTTAACAACTACAGTCTTGACCAACACAAAATAGGTCTCGTTTGAAAGCTTAGAAGCTCTACTTTCCAATGCATGCAGGCAGTATGACCAAAACTAAACAAGTGCTTTTAAATTTGCAGACGAATCAGAAGTGTCCCGTTTTGATGATTTCATTTTTTTAAATGACACTGTACACATTGTAGCAATCAGTAAAAACATACATCTCAATAAATAGCCATGTGTCATACGTCATTGGAAAGCTCCAACATTATTAATAATTATTAGTAACAAAACATTATTACATACCATTATTTAGAGTAGGTGATTATCTTTCAAACAAGCCCACACACAAGATAATCAGATGTATAGATCATTAGATAATCCACATGAAGCACAATGTTACATATGTCCACCAGGAGATGGCGCCAAGTACGTGACACAGACTCAATGATGACTCAAATGACACAGAATGAAACTCATTCTGTGAAATCTCATTCCTAAAATCATCTCTGCATGCTATTCATACCTTTAGGGTGTGTTCACACTTGGCAGGTTTTGTTTGAATAAACTATGGTGCGATCGCTGTGTTAGTGCGGTTCATTTGAACAAGTGTGAACGCTGCCATCCGAACCTTGTTGTGCACTAAACAAGAGGACCAAGACTGCCTGAAAAGTGGGTCTCGGTCCGCTTCCAACGAACTCTGGTGCGGTTCGATTGATATATAAATGCAACGTGGACCAAAGACGTCTAAACGGACCAAAAACAGGAAGTAATTTGCCTAATACTGACTTCAAGCATACGTGGTTTCTCTCGTTATAGGAGCTATGTTGCCCATTACAGTTCGGGACAGGCGTCAGAACCGCCCGTCAGCCGTCCTTGCAGAATATCTTCGTTTGTGTGTGCAACGGAGGAATTCCTGGTGCTGTTTTGACTCCTTTACACATTTTATTAACTCTTCGTTTGTTCTCAGCTGGTAAAAATACCACCATATATACATCCAACGAGCGCATTTCACCAGCATTGTTTTGGATGTTCAGTAAGTTCAGTCAAAACAATATACGTCATAAAAGCTGGTCGTGACTTTTCCTTGATGCCTTTGGTTTTGTATCGTTAGATTCGGTGTTAAAAATGCCAGTGTGAACGCTAAACGAACCAGGACTAAATGTATCACTTTCATTTTTGTTCTGGACCAAGAGAACCGAACTTCAAGCGTGAACACACCCTTAGTCATTGTTGTATTTGCATGTGTAATTAGTTCTACAATTATTATGTTTTATTTGTTTGGAGAGGCTTTTGGACATTAGGATAAATCATCTTTGTAATACTATAACTTTTGATTGCCTTGATGTATCAACACATGATTGGGAACAAAACAAAAGCAGTGTAATGGCGGGAACCGGCTGAACAGTCAACGTAAAGTTTAATTATATAAATGAACTTAAAACAACATAGAACATACGACAAACACACATACATGCACGTGCGTTTCTCTGTCTCGAACTGGTGCCTCCGTCCCCCCTTTATCTCGCTCTCCCGCTGATCCTCTAATTCAGTGCCAACTGAGCAACCTCACGGCCCTGCCATGCCCTCTTCCTTGTCACACTCCTCCCCCGCCCGATTCAGGCCAGGGCGCAGGCCACAGACGGACTTACTCCCCCATCTCTGGAGGGGAGACCTTTTGGCTGTTTTGTCAGCTGGTGGTCCACCCGCCTCCTGGGAGCCTGGGGGAGAGACGAGGGGAGGCGTGGGGAGAGGGAAAGGGCAAGCGGGAGACACTCAGAGAGAGAGAGAGAGAGAGAGAGAGAGGAGAGAGAGAAAAAATGGTTCCCCGGACACATGGTCGCCCGGTCTTCAACCGCTCCTCCGCCCTCTGGTGGATGGCAGCAAGCCCTCGGACCCCTGGTGGATGGAACCGCTCCTCCACTTCTCGGCAGATGGCAACAGTTCCTCCGGCTCTCGGCGGCCGACATCAACCCCTCCGTCCCCAGCTGCTCCCTCTGATGGACAGCAGTGGCAAGGACTCCACGACAGCGCCTCCCTCCTCGCTCCTAGGTTTCGGCACCACTTTAACAGTTAAAGAATGGGCAAGGAGGTGGGAACCGATATAAGCTTCACATTTCTGCCTTTAAACCCTCCAAAAATTCCCAAAATATTCCTTTAATGGACTAAATGGCATGTTTTGGAGACTTGCTCAATTCGATTGAGGGAACAAGTTTAAGTTTACTTAAAGTCAACTCATTAGGGTTTTCAGTGTACATCTCCTTACACTTGAAAGGAGATGTACTCTCTGTGCATGTTACAGTAAATCCTTAAACCGTTAATCCTCATATTCTCAACATCTTGGAGAGGAACAATAGGGAACATGGTCTGTAAAATCAACTGGCACTTTTATCAGCCCTCTCTCTTAAATTCAGCTGGTTAGTAAATGTCCTGCTCCGCCCCTGTGGCTCTTTATCTCCATGAAGGCGTGCTAATAAAGTGCAGTAAGCTAATTAAAGCACGCTCTGTAGATCAGCCTTGTAGTCTGTCCGCGGGACTCTGGTGTTTCTGGGTCAGTAAGCTGCTGTCATCATGTCACTGTGAACAGACCGATGCATATCAGTAACATTAACAAGCCAGCGTGCTTTGATGTCATAAAGCGTAAATATTCCACCTTGCTTCAAACGGCATGCACATAGTTTGTGCACTCACTGTCTGATGCATATGGGACAAAAGCTGGTTGCACTGGCTGAAATCTCCAGTTCCTTCTTTGTGGAGCAATCAGTCTCTGGATTTGCCAGGATTTGGGATTAACTCTTTCCAGTTTAGTGTTATCAAATATTTAAAACATTCAGGGCTTAGTTTGAGGCACTTAGTAGCAAGAAAACTGTCAAATAAATTAAAATAATAATAATAATTATCTTTGTTTCAGGTGCCTGCGAATTTTAAAGTTTACTATCGTATTTCATTAAATGATATAATGTTAATATACCAACCAAATGGAAGTACAAAAATTGGCCTTGCACTTTTTAAATGTACCGTTAACCACTATAATAACATGATGATTTAAATGACCTATAAATATTAATAGAGGGTGCACGGTGCCAGGACATTAAAATAATGCGATAAACATTAACAATATAAAATTTAACATATAACACCCCAATGTACACATGCATAACTGATATCAAAAATGACAACAAACATAAATATTTCAATTAAATCTATTCTAATATGATGGGTCACGCAGGGATTTCATGGAACGGACAATTCTTGTTTTTCACAAATTTAGTTTACAAAAAATAAAAAATAAAAAAATAATTGTCTTGGTAAACATAATATACATTTTCACAGTTAACTACAAGGTAAATCACATGTTTTACTTCTAAAAAATATCAATAAATTAAATAAATAAAATATTCTGGAAACACCCAGTTATGTTTTATTTTCTACCCTAATTTTAACAATAGTTTACTGTAAAAACAACAACATGAATTGTCTTGTTAAACACATTACACATTTTTACTCTTACCTATAAGTTAAATCATACATTTTACTTCTAAAAACACACACATATATATATATATATTTAAATATGTTATTTAACCAGACAATGTATTGTATAAAATGTTCTGGAAATTATTGTTTTGCACTGTACCTTTAAAAAACAAAAAACATACATTTTCACTGTAAACTAAAATGTCAATCATAGTTTTCAGAATATTTTACTGTAAAATTACATGTATTGTCTTGTTAAATGTAACAAAAAAGTTTACTGTTAAACATAGAATAAATCATACTTTTTACTTAAAAAAAGAATATATATATATATATACACTATTGCTGAAAAATGACATGTATTCTTAAATAAATGAGTATAATTTACATTTTAGTTACTGTTAAAAAATTTGTTTTATAAAATTTTACTGTAAAATTACATTTATTGTCTTTTTTTAACATGATATAAAAGTACCTTTTCACCATTAACTAGAAGGTACATTTAACTTTTAACTTCTAAAAAAATATATTTGATATATTTTACTGAAAAAATGACATTTGTCTTGTTAAATAAAAATTCTGTAAACAAGCAATTGTTGTTTTTCACTGTAATTTGAACTATAAGTTACTGTAAAATTACAGTGCATGAATTGTCGTGGTAAATTCTATATTATTTTCTCCGTACTACATAACTACTGAACCAATGAACAGTTTTTAATTGTAGCATTTTTCCATTAAATAAAGATTTTTTTTTTTTACAGTTTCATGTTCACAAGCAGAACTGTTGAATACATTTACATTCATTCATTTGTGCATTGAAGTACACATTGTATCAGTGTGTGTGTTTCTTGGGAATCAAAGCCAACATGGGTTTTGCTTTTGGAGTTATAGAAACTTTACATCACGCTTTATTTTCTGAGTTATGTCTGTGAAAGAAATAAAAACAGTCTAGACACATTTCGCTCTTTCTTCTTCTTCTTCTTCTTCTTCTTATGTTTTCTTGACAACCCTCGCCGGAGACTGTCGCACCATCATTTGAACACATTTTTTGCAACATTTTTATCATTTTTTTTTTCAGATAAACCTGCCTTGAAACAGTACATAAAATCTAAATGAACAGTGGTTGGTCGCTTTGCACGTCAGTCAAATAGTTTCTGTTAAAGTGGGCGGATCTTAAAAATAAGTTGCAAAGTGGACCAGACTTCACGTCTGCCTATACGCAAGACTTCTCAACACTTAAACGCACGATGTAATCCACTACCACTACATTTAAAGTCATTTGAGAAGCATTTATACTCTCTTTTGAGAGGAAAACATGTTGCTTATGTTGTTATTTCCCACTTTTCCCATCACTAGCACTCTAGAAAGGAAGCAACGACGAACAAAAAAGCACTCGGGACTGACGGAGAGTAAACCAGCTGATTACATCAAGATGGCACTTTCCCCTTGGGTGATGCTGGGTAAAGCCCACCTCAGAGGTGCCCGCCATCGCTCACTGTGATGAGGGCTGATGGTAGATAGGGCGAGTGTGCGGATTTAAGCTCTTGTGTTTCTCCAGGGGTGAGCTCCTTTTGGGTAGCGTTTAATTAGCAACTCATTAAGACAGGATGGAGAAAAAAACATCTGGTTGCAATGATTATCCGAATAAGAAGTCGAATTGAGTTATTAAGACCTGTGAAAGAGGGAGACGGAGTGAGTGGTGGTCGGTCTCGGAGGAAACGGCCACACCTGTATTTAATTAGAAGGGTTTGGAGGGCAGAGCATCCACATGGGCATCAGAATCCCTTTCCGAATTATGCCCAATCATCAGGATACCAATTTAGATGCAGGCTAAGTACGGTTATGAACAAACTACCAAATAACAGAGTAGCCCGGCACTTTGGAGATTGCTTACAAGACTAACGGCGTAATCTAATCAAGCTTTTCTCCCCAGGATCCGCTAACGGCAACCACGTGCTGAGAGCAAACAAAGGCAGTGCACACATGACGAAAGAAATTGGAGAAATCACTGATAATAAAATGTGCCCGCTGATAGTGTTGTGTGTTTGCTGTCTGTCTTGTTTTAGCACCGGAGTCATTAAAGAAATTATGCAAATCAGGTAACCGCGCAAGCACGCCCCAAACAAGGAGTGCTTAACACAATTTGCATGCCACAATGGTCCAATCTTGCAAGCCGGTTCTGAGTGTTAGATTGTGTAAAATACAGCAGACTACCATGATCTGGAACACTTTACTGAACTATACTGCACCACTCCACCACTGTGATACAGAAACACGAGTTGGCGCTTTAAAATGCAAAAAGTGCCATCGACTGCACTGTACGACTGGATATACTCATGGTTTTAACGCCATTATACAGAAATGCAGTGTTGTGGAGTAGCGGAATGCATGTAACGGGATTACATATTTAAAATACTAAATATTAGTAACTGTATTCCACTACAGTTACAATTTAAATGGTTGGTAATCAGAATACGGTTACATTAAAAAAAGAATTTTGATTACTGATGAGATTACGTTGTTAGGGTATTTTTACTGGAAATGCTAACCAATGTAGCCTTTCACATCATATAGAAAGCTACGTGTGCCTCATTAAATGGTCAGAATCTAGAATCAGAAAAGAATGTCGTTGTGCGTGCTAAAATGCTATTTCTTGCCTTTGCATGCATCTAAAGCCGGCACGATTATATTCATATTTTATAATAAATTCTATGAAGAAAATGTATGTTAGAGCATAACTTTCTTTCTCTAGTAAGACCTTTGACATTAATGCAAAATTGTTATTCTTAATGAGAATTTAAATATTGTTTTTCTGTAAAAATCTAAAAATCCTAAAAACTATACATTTACTTGAGAAGCAAAACTGCATTAGATATTTTACCTATTTTTTCAGAGAATGTATTTTTACAGTAAAGTATTTTCTTACTTTATTGACTCGTTTATAGTCAAAACAAGTGAAAGTAATCTGCCAGTGCTGCACGAGTAATCCAAAGTATTTAGATTACGTTACTGGCTTTAAGTAATCTAAAGGAAAACGTTACAATTTCAGTTTTAAAATATGTATTCTGTAATCTGTAGCAGAATACTTTTTAAAAGTAACATCCCAATCCTGCACAAAATTCCGTTTACCGGCTGCTTTCCGCGGGCAGTAATAGTGCAATGTTAATTGTGTCATGCGATTAACACTGACTTTTGTAAATATGGCGCAATCTACTGTGTGTCAATGATGTTATCTTATATTTTTATTATTATTATTATTATTATTAAAAAATACATAAAACAATAACTTGACTACACCTCTAATATGATGAACATGTTTTAAATTTCTTTGTTAAAATAAGTCATTTTTTGTGTTTTTTATTTATTTATTTATTTATTTTTAAATAAAATCAAATTTAAATCTGGAATTCTTGGGAATTTTTTTTTGTTTGTTTGTTTGTTTTTTGCCATAAGTAGTTTGGAATAATCCTGTATTATTATTTAAAAATGTATACATATATATATATGAACATTTGAAAAACTTTTGCCCAACTAAAATCAAAGTCAGATGGTGTACCTAACATACAGGTTTGGGGAGTAGCGGAATACATGTAACGGAATTACGTATTTAAAATACAAAATATAAGTAACTGTATTCCACTACAGTTACAATTTAAATCATTGGTAATTAGAATACAGTTACATTCAAAAAGTATTTTGATTACTGAAGAGATTACTTTGCATTTTATTGTCATTTCTTTCTTTTAATATTTAGTCCTTTCAGATGGAAAACATTTATACATATAAATGATGTGATCCAAAGTGCATTTGAACAGCGGTGAAACACTTTCTTATGATGTGTTACATTCATACGAGCAGACAGAGAAGTACGTTTGAAGTAAGTTTGGAGCAGAAGAAATAGAAATAAACCTTGTGTAAATTGTTAGCTTTATGCTAAGCTAAAATGCTATTTCTAGCCATTTTACACGCACATGTTACCAGACACGATCTTATTTATTATCAAGAAGAATCCCGTTGGATCATAATTTAAATTTTTCTAATACGACGTTTGATATTAGGGCAAACATCGTATTCTTGATAATAATTTTTGTATTGTTTTCCTGTAAAAATATCTAAAAATCTTTAAAACAAGATAAATTAGATTGATCTTGTTTTAGAAACAACACTGCAGAAGATATTTGGGTTTTTCAGAGAATGTATTTTTAACATGTGTATTTTGTCTTACTGTACTGGAGGAGTTTTTATAGTCGAAACAAGTGAAAAATATCTACCAGTACTAAAGACGTAATCCAAAGTATTTAGAATACATTACTGACCTTGAGGAATCTAACGGAATATGTTATAGATTACATTTTACAGCATGTATTTTGTAATCTGTAGTGGAATACATTTCAAAAGTAACCCTCCCAACCCTGACAAGTAGCAATTTTATTGTCATGTGGAGAAAAATAAACCGATAAAACCCTTTTAGACCCTCACGACTGTGTGTGAAGTTTTTAAAAAAATACATTTGTATGAAAAGGCACGTCTTGTTCAGATCAAAGAGAAAACTTCTTGATATTCGTGACTCAAAACAACCTTGAAAAACATGTTTTTTTAATTAATGATTTAGTTGTCCGCAAGGAAAGTATTTTAAGAACTTTTACGTAATGGTTACACCACTTGAATTTTTTTAAGCCATTAAAAAGTTTTTTGTTTTGTTTTGTTTTTTGGGAAAATGCTAGAAATGTTTTTGAAAAATGTATTAAGCCAAAATGGATATAAAATTACATTTCTACAAACGTGCATGTTTTTTTAAGCTAGATTTTGAAAAGATTTCTTTCTCATTTATATAATCTCGAACAACCTTTATTTGTCAATGACTTTATTATAGATTGTGTCTGTGCTAAATAAAATCACAATGACTTTTAAATATGCATAGCACAAGGCTGAACTACATTAACGGCAAAACTCTTTAAATCCATATTTTTGTCTTATTTTTTAGGCAAAATATATGAAAAATCATTAAGGGATCGTTCACATAAAAATGACAATTCTGTCATAATTTACTCACCCTCATGTCGGCGAGTATATGGTAACAGAAGTTACATTTTTAGGTGCACTATCCCTTTAAAAGAAGCTAAATTAATTTGATAAGCAAAATTGTGAATGACATTGTTGATTTTGACGAGATTATTAAAATACATTAGCGAATATATATTCAATTAAGTATAGTATTACAGTTATGTATGGCAAAAAATGAGCTGTCAGATTTCTTTTTGTCAGGTGTAGACTTTTGCTGGCCCTTTGGGAATTTAAAGGGCACATCATCGGCAACACTGATAGGGCCGTCAAATTTGCGAGTCGTGAACGGCTCTGACTGCTTAGTGGAACAGATGCTTTGATTTAATCTTTGTGAATGTCTAAAGATTTGTGACTCTTGATGGGAGAGATAGACTGGACTGTGTTGCACTTAACCTGCCTGACACCTCTGCTGATTTGCACTTGCTTGTTGACTGATCCCACGCTACTTCTGCACACTGACTTAACACTACAAGGCATCTCATTAGAAATATAGATAAGAGAAAAAGCCCTGCCTGGTCACACACTTGCTCTGTCTTGACTGTGAGTGACTTGCAGAGATGCAAAGCTGGAGTTTAACAAAAACAAAAACCATTTTCAGTGATTCACAGTGACGCACAGAGTCAAATTGAATCCCTACTGAAAAAAGTTTGGTCTCCCATCATACCAGCTGAAAACACCTCTAAAACCAGCCAACTGTCAGCTAAGACCACCAAACCATCTTAGGCTGGTTTAAGCTTATTTTTGCAGCAAGAATGGTAGAAAACAAAGATCCAGCCATACATAATTCTCATCCCTGAACTTATTGTGCATGATTCATTAGTGCTTATTTGTCCAAATATCAAAAAATTTCAGTAACACTTTCTATGAAGCCCATATTTATAATGCTTCTCATAATACATCTTAAAATATGTTATAACATATTATCACACAAATAATTGTAACCACAAAAAAAAACTATTCTGATTCTATACTGGATTTATTCAATAAACTTTAACGTTTGCGCATCTTATTTAGAGACTAATTCTATAAATAACTTCCATTGTATAAGTTTGACTTGTAATGTATTGTATTGTGGAGAGCGGGGCGGGCCGAGCGGCATCTGGGCAGAATGAGTCCGGGAAGATAAGTGGTCTCGCGTTCCAGTGAGGGGCGGCGGGAGTATTTAGAGAGAGGAGACAGCGACAGAGAGACACGTGTGTGTGTGTTTTTGGGCAGGTATAAGTGGTTTATGAGGACTTGTTTTAGGTTACAAACTGGTAATTACAAGGGTATTATGCTATAAATGTGGTTTATGAGGACATTTCTAGTGTCCCCATAATTGAAATAGCTTAAAAAACATATTAAACGATGTTTTATTGAAAATGTAAAAATGCAGAACTTTGTTTTGTGAGGGTTAGGTTTAGGGGTTGTGTTGGGTTTAGGGGTTGTGTTGGGTTTAGGGGTTGTGTTGGGTTTAGGAGATGTGTTGGGTTTAGGGGTTGTGTTGGGTTTAGGGGTTGTGTTGGGTTTAGGGGATGTGTTGGGTTTAGGAGATGTGTTGGGTTTAGGGGTTGTGTTGGGTTTAGGAGATGTGTTGGGTTTAGGGGTTGTGTTGGGTTTAGGGGATGTGTTGGGTTTAGGGGTGTGTTGGGTTTAGGGTTGTGTTGGGTTTAGGGGATGTGTTGGGTTTAGGGGATGTGTTGGGTTTAGGGGTTGTGTTGGGTTTAGGGGATGTGTTGGGTTTAGGGGTTGTGTTGGGTTTAGGGGTGTGTTGGGTTTAGGGGATGTGTTGGGTTTAGGGGTTGTGTTGGGTTTAGGGATGTGTTGGGTTTAGGGGTGTGTTGGGTTTAGGGGTGTGTTGGGCTTAGGGGATGTGTTGGGTTTAGGGGCTGTGTTGGGTTTAGGGGTTGTGTTGGGTTTAGGGATGTTGGGCTTAGGGCTGTGCTGGGTTTAGGAGATGTGTTGGGTTTAGGGGTTGTGTTGGGTTTAGGGGTTGTGTTGGGTTTAGGGGTTGTGTTGGGTTTAGGGGATGTGTTGGGTTTAGGGGATGTGTTGGGTTTAGGGGTTGTGTTGGGTTTAGGAGATGTGTTGGGTTTAGGGGTTGTGTTGGGTTTAGGGGATGTGTTGGGTTTAGGGGATGTGTTGGGTTTAGGGGTTGTGTTGGGTTTAGGAGATGTGTTGGGTTTAGGGGATGTGTTGGGTTTTGGAGATGTGTTGGGTTTAGGGGTTGTGTTGGGTTTAGGGGATGTGTTGGGTTTAGGGGTTGTGTTGGGTTTAGGGGATGTGTTGGGTTTAGGGGATAGAATATATAGTTTGTACAGTACAAAAACCATTATGTCTATGGAAAGTCTTCATAATGATAGGTAGACCAACAGTTGTGTGTGTGTGTGTGTGTGTGTGTGTGTGTGTGTGTGTGTGTGTGTGTGTGTGTGTGTTTCGGTGTAGCTGTGGGGAAGCAGCATGTGAAGTTGTTTTATATTATGGGGTAGAAATAATATATAGAATTTGTCAAGCCGGTCCCAGCTTCCTCCTTTCCCATACATTCCTTGAACTTCATTACATGTATGTTACAACTTTATGTTATGGATGTTTACTTAAGCAATATCACACGAGCAAGAGTGCGATATGGCCCTACATCAGCACTGCTGTGATTCGGCTGCAGGAGTGCCATAGGTAATCACAGCAGTGCTGATATAGGGCCATATCGCATGATTGTGACTGTAATATTGCTTAAATACAACATTTAAATGAACAATGGAAGTGAATGGAGCTAGTCCATAAACATTAAAAAACACACTGTTTAACCCTCCTATTGCGTTCAGAATCTGCATACACCTTTTGCATTCACGGGTAAATTTTGACCTGGTTGAATTCAAACTTAAACATCATTCATTACCCGATGGTTTTCAACTATATTGTAAGTCATTAATAGGTTCTTAATTGTTCATACATGTAAAAATATTTATATTTTTGGCTTGTAAACTGACAAATATAATGCGTGCGTGTGCGTGCGTGTGTGCGTGTGTGTAAACCAGATTTAAAGTATTTAAAAATGATCTACCACTCCAGGGTCAAAAATGACCCGAACGCAATAGAAGGGTTAAAAAGTATAGCCACAAGACCTAAACTGTCAGGATTGTGATGAGGGAAGGACCCAAACACAGGAGGCAATTCAATGGGCTTTTTTATAAAAATAAACAAAATACAAACCAAAAACTCACAATGGAGGTACATGAATCAAAACAGAGAAACTGAAAAAAACTGGACGAATCAGGGACCAGAGCTAAACCAAACGAGTAGCAAGGACACAAAACAATCAGGCACAGGACAGAACACGAGAGGAGCTTAAATAGAGGAGAAAACAAGGAGATAATGAGGAGGGCAGGTGAAACATCCATCCATCCATCTTCAACCGCTAATCCAAAGTCAGGTCGAACTGATGAACTAATAGGTGAAACATATAAACTAATAATCAGACAGATAACAAGGCAAAAGTGAGGTGTAGCAAAGTTTGTGATGGGGTGCAAGGAGGAAGCAGGAGATGGCAAAAGTCATCTAAAAAAGGTCATTTTATTTTTCAACTCAACAAAACTCACTTTTCAGCGGACTGTCAGCACACGCTCTGTGCGTGTGTGTGTGTGTGTGTGTGTGTGTGTGTGTGTGCGCGCGTGGGTGGGTAGCTCTCTCCTCTCACTGGCATCTGGCTCGCTCTTAAAACCCGTCTCCACTCTCACTGCAATGACAAACATCTGTTAGAGACAGTCATTGCCAGAGGATGATCCTTACTGTTCTCATCTACTGATCTCACTCTCCTTTCACTAGCCGGCGCTTAACCACGCCCCCAACACCACATGGGGTTATCACTGAAGGCAGACACGAATGCACAAGGGAAAGAGAAAACACAAACCAATGTGCATTCACACAGCACGAGACAAAACACAAGTGCCTGCACTCAGCCACAGAGTGAATAAACTGAGCCAACCGAAGTGGCTGAATCCAGACACAAACACAAAACAGACAAAGAGCACGTACATGGCAGGGCTAACATAAACATGATACAGTATGTGTTATCTAGGGATGTATTATGGTGGTTGACTAAACTAGTCATCCAACAATTGACTAGTCTATTAGTGGGTTCGACTACTAACGTTAATATTTTTATTGGTGGTTTTTTTGGTGACATTTAGGGAGGTTTTGTGCCGTTCTTCAGTTCTTATTTCTTACTTTAATGTTTTTTGGATAGTTATTTAGTCTTATAATTGGGTGAATATAGTTAGGATGTCGAAGTGCAGGGCTTGGCATCTCTACATACCTCTGAAACATGTCTGATCGAGGTCATGTGAACATAATGGAGCCTAATTATGCATACCACTAGTCAACTAATCGTTCAAACAACCGACTAGTTTATTATGAAAATTGGAAGTTTTGCACATCCCTATTGTTAACATGATTTTAGTGTTATAAAAATGCATTTACCAGGTTACATGGTTTATGCCATTACGTTGTCATGGCAATGAAGTTGTAATATTGAACATAACTTTACAAAGATAAGGTTGGCAAGTGATTTTACCACACTAAAATCACATCTTTAGGCTATCGAAAATGCTGTCGATTGAGCTAAACTTGTGTTGAACTTTGAATGTTCCTTTAAATGGTAAAAATAACATTTATGGATTTGGCAGACAAGTTTCTTAAAAGTGACCTAGTGTATTAAAACGATAGTTAAGTATGTGCATTCTCTGGGAATCAAAACATGACCTGTGGGAATCTGCACCCACAGAACTCCGAATAGGAAAGTCAATTATTCACAAAGTTCTAAACATCCCTCTTCCTTTGCTGTTCCTTTATTAAATGTTATGGCTAAATTTGATTATGCTTTCAGTTACCAATATGACTGTGGTAGTCTCAGCAACACATTTGATCACATTTAAATCCATTCTGAAGATTTTACCCCAAAAACTTGGAATTTTGCCTCAGTTGGCAACAGTGGCGTAGATTCTAGGGGTGGATGGGGGTAACCCCCAATAATCAAAACAAGCAAGTACAACCCCTCAATATCTATACAATGATCAATAGAAACATGTAAAATCTTCACACTTTAATCCCCCCAATGTTCATGCCAAATCTACGCCTTTGGTTGGCTAGGCATCCGCCGAGCTTTAGGAGCACTATATGAGCACTATACTACATTGGAGCCGAAACGCACAGAGGGATTTGCCTCGGCGTGCTAGTTCACGACATGCCACATTACCAATGGGAGAGAATGGAGCTCAGAGGGGTGTGTTTGTCTTTCTCAGATCAATAACCCAATGCTGATGCTCTCAAAGAAGATTTATGAGCCATAAAGGATGAGGCTCCTGCTTTTGGTCATGCTGTTTCTTTCGGTGTGCGTTGGACCGGGGGTTGATGAGGGCTCACCTGGGCTTCTCCAGATGCGTCTCTGAGCTGCAGCTGTCACATGGGGGGCGTTTGAGAGGGGCAGAGTGGGTCTGGGGAATGATTACAGTTTTGTGAAGCACCCAGGTGAAAATTGGCCAAAAAAATGAAAAATGTATTTTTCTAATGGTGGTCCTCTGAGATGCAGTGGGTGGACGGTTGCCATGGCTCGCCCCCGGTTGTATGTTGTGTTCTGAGCATAGCCGGAATCTAAGGTGGAATGTTTCCAACACACTGTGTGCAAACTATAAAATGACTTTTCAAGATGAAAAGAGAAAATGCAAATCCTGCTGTTGCTCTAGATTTAGTTATATCGGTTGAAAATGTTAACAGTTTTGAGATTGTCTTCATTTATAGTGCCCCCTAGCATCAGAAATTGACCAAATTTGGTATTTGTCCTCAGAATATCCGATTGTCCATGTGAACCCAATTTTGATATGTTTCTACATTGCACTCACAAGATACTGTTAGTAATTATGGGGCACGCCTTCAAATATATTGACTAATCGCTTCTGAAGGACTGAATTAATTAAAATGCTGTACTTTGATCAACTTTTTGTCGGGACAGTCTCTAGTTGTTACACGTTACATTTCATGCGAATCGGACAGCTGGCCAAGGATGAGTTTGAAAAAGTCAAATTTTCCAAATATTCAAAATGGTGGAATTATTTGAATTAGTTGGTTACTGAATACTGATTAGCTGTTGGCAGCCTATTTTGTTGATCTGATTGATATTTTAATATGTTTGCATTTTTTACAAAGAAGATGCATGCCAAACGTCAACTTCTTCATTAAAATGGTTGCGGATATAGAACAGATATTTTTAGTTGTTAGGACGAAATTTGGCATGCAACCTCAAAATGTTCTGTTGTCAAGGTATACCAAGTTGTGTTATGTTTGGACTTTGACTTCAGAAGATAAAGTTCAATGAGTGAATCTGGGCCACATAATCAAAATTCTTCAAACCATTTCAGTCATGAGGGTCCCTAGATGATGTATGTAAATTATTTGGCGAATTGGACAAAAGGCCAAGGAGTAATTCGATAAAGTTGGTATTTTAGAAAATTCTAAATGGCAGGAAAAATGATGTTTAGGTGTATAATTTACTGTATATTATGTGATAATAGAACAAAATGAGGTTGAGTAAATGATTACAGAATTGTATTTTTGGGGGGGACTGGCCCTTTAACGTGGTTGGTGTGACACATTTTCTAACATTGGATTAGTGAGCTTTAATATAGTCGAATTTTAAATATTTCTTGTTAGTATTACATCTCAACATTTCTGTTTACATTACCGAACACGTTTTAATACAAAGTGACTCCCATGCCTCCAAACCATTTTGCGGATCCGCTAGATGCAATGGCATGAGTATGACCTTGGTATGGAGGGGTCAGAGGTGTAATTTTTCAGAGGAGATGAGTTCAGTGTTCCCATTAGTTAGGCACTGTGCGAGAATTAATTAGAAGCTTGTGCAACCCCATCAATGATAAATGGGTCACACTAAGTGGATGCAAGTGGAGGCGATGCATGTCACTCTCTTTTATGTTGCATTATTCATACTGATGCCTATGTTGTCGATGCAACCAGGGCAGCAATTGGAATGCATGCTCAATCATATCCCTTTCTGTTGAAGTGTACATATTCTTCGTCTCATCTCGGTGCCCCGTTTATCTCCGCTATCCTTTCTCCTGATCTTAAGCACAGCGGATCATTCTAACATCTGTTTATGAAAGGGCAAATAAGTGCACTGGTAGTTTAGTGAGATTTAACAGACAGACTTGTTTAGGAATTATACAAATACAATTAACTCAATTTGAATCATTGTAATGTAACTGTTTGCTTGCCTTGCCTTGTCTAATGCCATTCCTGTTGCCTGCCAAGAGGCTTTATATCCCAAAGCAGTTTATAATGCCTGAAGAAAGCTATCTTGAGCTGTGATGTCCTACCTAGTTGCATAGACTCAAGTTACTATTGTGCAAAATGATTGTTACTTGGCTCATTGTTCGTATCGCAAAGGCGCTATAACCACAATGATTTGTATTCACTTTCACACAAATCATGAGTAAAACGGCATTGAACCTAAAAGTCTAAAAAGCTAGATGGAGCACAAGTGAATGCAGGTGTCTTAAGATGTGTTTTTAAAAACATTGACATTATTTTTAACCTGACACAGCATAAAGAAAAAAGCTAAAAGCTGCTTTAGGGTGATGGACAGTGCAACCATCAAAGACGTACTTCTAACGCATGTATACATTGAAAAACAACTGAAAAATAGTGTAGATGCAAGCCAAAACGAATATGGCATGAACGGGCCCTCAAAGACTCAAAGGCTATGGTGTACTTTGTTTTTTGGGTGCTGTTACGTCGTGCTCAAAACGGAAGTATTCTTTGGCCTTAAGAGACACAATATCGGCTATAACTTAATTTGGCACTTTACACTGCAGTACATGTTTTGTGCAAACCAATGTTTCTTGCCTTTATGGGCAGCTGTGGCTCAGTTGGTAGAGCGGGTTGGCCACTAATCGCAGGATTGGTGGTTCGAATCCCGGCCCACACAACTCCACATGCCAAAGTGTCCTTGGGCAAGACACTGAACCCCAAGTTGCTCCCAATGGCAGGCTAGCACCTTACATGTACTGTACATGGTGTATGAATGTGTGTGTGAATGGGTGAATGAGTCACAGTGTAAAGCGCTTTGAATACTGTTAAGGCTTAAAAAGGCGCTATATAAGTGCAGACCATTTGCCAGAATACAGTTTCTTTTGAATGGCCGTCAAATGAAAGAAGATACTTTTTACCACCATAACATATAGTTACAGCGTCTACCAGTGGGGCTGAACTACTAACCTTGCTTACCAGCCAAACCCTGATCCCTTGGTATGTTTCAATCTTCTTCTCTACTCCAAACAAGGCCTGTTTTCTTCCTGAATCTGTGGGAAAGCCTGGACAGGCGATTGTGGGCCACAAGAGGACTCGTATTAGGGGAAGAGAGCTGTATAGGGTAGAGAGACGAGAGGAGCAGAGCGCACGTTCATGCATGACAATGAGGATTCCATTCAATTAAAAGCAGTTCACGGACCCTGATGTTGATTACCTAAGACAGGCCGGCCGATCCTCACTGATTAAAATAAAAGAAGGGCGGTGAAGAATAGGACAAACACATCGGGAAAATAAAGTGGGTTGCAAAAGTCTGAGACCACTTGTGAAAACTGTTATGCAATCCAAAGAAGAAGAAAACAACAACAAAAACACCCATTACATATGATATTATGAGCATAATAATTTGAGTCTGAAAATGTCAGAATTTTGGTATAATTATTATGATATTTATCTTGGTTTTTATTTGTTTTCTTCAAGCATCACTTCTCATATTTCATATGTCATCTCAAGCATGCTCTTCACTGACACTTTTGTCCACTTGGTTAACAAGTACACTAACTATTATCCTCATTCGTGACCCCCATATTCACATGGATGAATGCTGTATTTTTTATTCGTTATGCGCAATGCATAATTTAAATTCATTTAAACCGACTGATCTCAGTTCAGGAGACTCTGTGCTGTCAATAAAGGGTTAAACTATCGATGCTTGTGACAAAACAACATGGCGCCGATCACAGCGGAGTTTGTCTTTGGGGAAAAAACAGCAACAAAACTGGTAAGAAACATACGTGTTTACATTGAAATATGTTTAGGTCACAAGATTAGAGTCTCTAGTTTCATCTGGTATGGCATTTTAAAAATGTTTGCGATTTATCACGAAACGCCACACTGATAAACACAATGCACACTAAAGTGTACATTGAGAATTAATGGATGCATCCAAAAGCTGAAAAATGTGTCTTTCAGAGGCTTTATATGGAGTTAAGATGAAAATAAGGTGCATTTCAAACTGTGCAGACAGACAGCACACTGGAGGTTAAGTCGTTCACTAAATAGGGAGCAAGTGAGCATCCTATAGCTCTCTATAACTGTTCTGAGACCAGTGCAGACAGACAGCACACTGGAGGTTAAGTCGTTCACTATATAGGGAGCAAGGGAGCATCCTATATCTCTCTATAACTGTTCTGAGACCAGTACAGACAGACAGCACACTGGAGGTTAAGTCATTCACTATATAGGGAGCAAGGGAGCATCCTATATCTCTCTATAACTGTTCTGAGACCAAGTCAAGTCAAGTGAATTTTATTTGTATAGCACCTTTCACAACACACATCGTTTCAAAGCAGCTTTACAGAATATTAGCATTAACAGACGATAAGAACTGTAATGTCTATAAAGTCGATTAATCATCATTGTGTAATTTAGATAAAATACAAATTTTAATAGTGTTTATAAATAATTAAATGATAATTGTATTAATAACCCCAGTGAGCAAGCTGTAGGCGACTGTGGCAAGGAACACAAAACTCCAGAAGATGTTGATTAATGGAGAAAAATAACCTTGGGAGAAACCAGACTCACTGTGGGGGCCAGTTCCCCTCTGGCTAACATTATGAATGTAATGTAAATATTAATTATGTATAGGTAAAATCATGGTTTAAAATTATTAAACTAAGTGATAAGGGTCATTGATTAAACATAGATTGTGTTTGAACTGTAAGATTAATGACCAAAGTCTTTGAAGTCCATCTTGATTAATTGCAGAAGTTCACAGATGCAATTGTCCTTGTTAATTGGCTGATGAAGGCTTTTGTTGGCAATTGTTAGTCTAAGCATTTCATTTCAGGATCGTAGTCCATAAATAGACCGAGGTGATGCAGGTTGGAGTTGGCATAATTTCATCCTCTGAAGTCCGTCATAATAGATTGAAGTGATGTTTGGCTGGCACTGGCTGCATTTAGTCATCATCATTCAGCGACATGTAGCAGTGGAGTCCAACATGAAGCAGGAATGGTGCTGGATCCAGCCGGTTCTGGTGACCTCAGGGTAGGAGTCCCGAGGTTGAGACAGGGAAACAAATAAAAAGATGTAAGCGTAGATGCCATTGAATTTATTGCAGAGCTAGAGATCATGCTCAATGTTTCTGGTTCCGGCAGACCCAACTAAAGCAGCCTAATTGTGGGATAAATTAGGTGTATGCCTGGCTAAATAGATGAGTCTTTAGTCTAGACTTAAACTGAGAGAGTGTGTCTGCATCTCGAACAGTGTTTGGGAGACTATTCCATAGTTTAGGAGCCAAATATGAAAAGGATCTTCCTCCTTTAGTGGATTTTGATATTCTAGGAACTATTAATAGGCCAGAATTTTGCGATCTTAATGAACGTGTTGGAATATAGAGTGTTAGAAGATCACTTAAGTACTGCGGAGACCATTCAAAGCTTTGTACGTAGTTAACAGAATTTTAAAATCAATACGGAATTTAACAGGTAGCCAATGTAACGATGATAAAATGGGGCTAATATGATCATATTTCTTGGTTCTCGTCAGCACTCTGGCTGCTGCATTTTGAACCAATTGAAGTTTATTTATTGATCTTGCTGGACATCCTCCCAGTAATGCATTACAATAATCTAGTCTTGAGGTCATGAACGCATGAATTAGTTTTTCGGCATCAGCGACCGAGAGCATATGCCTTAATTTAGCAATATTTCTTAGGTGGAAGAATGCTGTTCTACAAACATTTGTAATTTGATTTTCAAAGGACAGATTGGTATCAAATATAACACCTAAGTTCTTCGCTGTTGAAGATGATGTAACAGTACATCCATCTAGAGTCAAATTATATTTTAGTGGCTTATTTTTAGAGTTTTTTGGTCCAAAAATTAGAACCTCTGTTTTGTCAGAATTGAGTAGAAGGAAATTTCTGGCCATCCAATCTTTTATTTCATTGATACACTCTGCTAATTTTGAGAATTGTGAAATCTCATCAGGTTTTGAAGAAATATAAAGTTGTGTATCGTCAGCATAGCAGTGGAAACTTATTCCACGATTCCTGATAATATCTCCCAGGGGAAGCATATACATGGAGAAAAGCAGAGGCCCTAAAACTGATCCCTGTGGCACTCCATACTTTACTTTTGTTTGGTTTGACAATTCCTCATTTAAATAGACAAAGTGGTAGCGGTCTGCTAAATATGACCTAAACCATGCTAATGCCACTCCACAAATTCCAACATAATTCTCCAGCCTATTCAAGAGAATGTTGTGATCTATCGTGTCGAATGCAGCACTAAGATCTAAAAGCACTAGAAGAGAAATGCAGCCGCGATCAGATGATAAGAGTCATGTGTAACTCTGATAAGTGCAGTCTCTGTACTGTGATGAGGCCTAAATCCTGATTGAAATTCTTCATATATACTATTTCTCTGTAGAAATGAACATATTTGGGAGGATACTACCTTTTCTAGTATTTTTGACATAAACGGGAGATTTGAAATCAGTCTATAATTAGCAAGTTCTCCAGGATCAAGTTGTGGCTTCTTAAAGACCAGTGCAGACAGACAGCACAACTGGAGGTTAAGTCGTTCACTAAATAGGGAGCAAGGGAGCATCCTATAGCTCTCTATGCAGTTAAGTCTCCTAAAATCTGATCATAAGTTCAGTTTCAGCTGCAGATGATGTTTGGATCACTCAACATGTTTGACACACATGGGACGATGATCATCAGTACATAGATTCAACATTTATAATGTATCATTTTATTTTAACATGGTTGGCAGTGATTGGATGATGCTGGCAAATACTTTCTATATCTTGGTATTATTTAAAATTTCTCAACTTAGTCCCACTGTCCACATGTGTGGGCATACATTTTTAGGAAAACAATTTGCTCTAGAATGGAGGTGGTGTAGTGGGCTAAAGCACAGAACTGTTAATCAGAAGGTTGCTTGTTCGATCCCCACAGCCACCACCATTGTGTCCTTGAGCAAGGCACTTAACTCCAGGTTGCTCCGGGGGATTGTTCCTTTAAGTCATTTTGAATAAAAGCATCTGCCAAATACGGAAATGGAAAAGTCAGGAAGTTAAATTTTTAAACATGTGATAGTTGGCATTTTTAAAATGGATATTCACAGTTTAATATTGAAAGTCTGGGTTAAATCTTAACATAAAAGGCGTTTTAAAACTACTAAAAATAAGTGATGAATGCATGGCAAAAAAGTGTCTGTCGTATAAAAAAAAGAAATACATTTTACAAATCAACCCCTGGTACATACCTTAGCCCAAAGTTGAAGAAACACCCACTAAAACGAAAAGCAGTGATGCTGCTAAATACATTTTCCAGTAGCGTTACACAGTAGCAGTGTACCAGGAATCAACGCTACATCACTGTTTGTAAGGTCACATTGTTTCGCCTTTTTGATTTACAGCCGAGCGAACGCTATTAAACCCCGCTCTCGTAAAATGTTTTTTTTTTTCTCACATATGTAGCGTCTTATGCCCGTTTCACACATGCTCCGTTTGCGGTGCGTATGCGGTGCGTATTTTTTTCCGTACCCATGTTAACAGGTTAGAGCTTTTACACTGCACGCGGATGCAGTCCGTCGATCCGTTTGCTTATACAGCAGTGCAGCGATGGTTTCCGCACCGAGTCTATTTTTGCTGTGCTGCACCGCACTGAATTAAAGTGGCAGTGCATTGTTCACATTAAAATAGACATAGATTGACAAGAAACTGTAATAATTTCATCATATACGCATAATTTCTGTTAATGTGTTCTACAGTTACTAAATTACAGGGTCAAGAAAAACAAAAAAGTATGATTATGGTCCCAAAATTTGCAAAATGCCATCATATATGATTTTTTTACGCAAATGCGTCTCATTCTTCTCCTTCTTAGCAACAGATATAGCGCAATATCTTTTCTTCTGTCAACAACTCGAACTACGTGTAAAACAAAGAATCACAATGATTAAAATTAACTCAAATATCCTCCAATTAAATTATACCATCATGTAGTAATATCTGTTTAAATAGACATTCGATAATACTCGTAGTAACTTGTGCTGTAGTTACAATTTTTAAAAGAGTAGCATAGGCTAAGCAAAATAACAGAAATATAAGTCATAAATGTATCTTGTTTTCAGCTAAATCTAGAAAGTTCATGCTTATAACATGAATAAACTACTGTATTTGCCTAGGGGGTAAGGGGGGAAAAAACCTAGATTCAAAAGGAAAACAAGTTTATTGTTCTTACCCCTTTGACAAATAGTTTCTTTCCTTGTTTTAAGCATGAATCGCTCCTAACTTTGTAAGATTTCACCAATAACAAGACTTAATATCCTATGCCATTCTGCTTCTCAATTAATTATTTCTTGTTCAAAGGATGTTTCGATATATATATATATATATATACATGTAATTTTTTTTCTCCCAATTTGGAATGCCCTATTCCCACTACTTCGTGTCTCCTTGTGGTGGTGCGGTTACTCACCCAATCCAGGTGGCGGAGGACATCTCAGTTTCCTCCACTTCTGAGACCGTCAATCCACGCATCTAATCACGTGACTCGTTGTGCATGACACCGCAGAGACTCACAGCATGTGGAGGCTCATGCTACTCTCCACGATCCACACACACAACTCACCACACGCCCCATTGAGAGCGAGAACCACTAATCAAGACCACGAGGTGGTTACCCCATGTGACTCTATCCTCCCTCAATTTGGTTGCTTAGGAGACCTGGCTGGAGTCACTCAGCACGCCCTGGATTCAAACATGTGACTCCAGGGGTGATAGTCAGCGTCAATACTCTTTGAGCTACCCAGGCCCCCGCTTCGATATTTTTAGTGAGAAAAGGTTACGATGGCATATTAAAATGGCATATCAATCAGAAATGTGTGTTCATTACCTTTTAACTGTTAAAGCCGCTGACATATTGGTTCTTTACATGATGTCACAATGGTCAAATTGGAGCTTGTACTGTAATTATGAGTTTTACGATTTTCAGTATAGACTTGTAGATTTCACTCTATGATTCCAATAAGACAGAAAGTTTGAATGGGGCCTAATGGAGGATTTGGCTTTGAGCCATAAATCACCCCTTGTGGAGGACCCCTTTTTGTCTCGTATTAGCATTTGCCGCCCCATGAGGCCGAGGCAACACATCATGCACTTGTGCATTCAGCCTTCTCACTTAATATTGCAGTCATGATGCTGTAACAAATGCATTGAAAGCATCTTTGTGGTTTATATTATTATACTGATCAGAACACAACACCAATGACATTATTACTAACCAGTCAAACCATTAAACTGCTTTCCGACTCCTGGCAGATTTATGCATTCTGCCGCCATGATCGAATTTGTCACTGGTGATATTTGCAGAAGATGGACTTGTTATGTCTGCGTCATGCTTGATTTTCGACATAAAAAAGCCCGCTTCTGTCCGCATCACCACGGTCGTTTATCATATTGACAGTTACATTATTTATCATCAGGATGCATCATCGACTAATTTGTACAGCCAGTGACATCTATGTTGCGTAGCGCTTTGCCCCGCTTTCATCGGCAAAGATGTCTGCACTTTAAAAGGCCATTTTAATCGAACGTCTTCATATTCAGATTAGTGGCAAGTTGCTGAAAATAAAAATCCATCATCTAGTCCCTTGGCAAGCTTTCTATTTAAAGACTAAACATCTCATTTAAAGTGACCAGGGACTGATAAGGATAAACAGTGACAGGTAAAGGCAGTCAAACATCAGAGGATAAATTGAGATCAATGTGTCCGTTTTCCCTCCTTAAACTTGTTCTAAACTTCTTATCAAAATATTGTATGTGCATAAAAATAAACATACTGACAGTCACATTAGAGACAGACTCTTGTCTCACATTAGGTCTAAACTGGAAGTTACAAACGATGAAAAAAATGTCTACGCCAAGGGGTCAAGATTAGGTTTCTTAGCATGGTCACTTTTGCTCATGCTAGTAGATGCCATAACTACACCATTATGGAGCAATAAAAGCATCTTTCTCCATTGAAAGCCATTGGAAATTGTTTTGACAGACAGTTTAGATGTCCAACGAACAGAGAGTAAAGGATGAGCATAACAAGCGTACCGATCCCTTTAAAGCTGTTACTCTGCACTGAACCACAGATACTGGCTTTGTGTTGTTTCATCCTTAATAATGCTTCCCAAAGCCTCTGACCTACTCAATTAAATTCCAGATGAATTCTGCCTGGCGGTTTATTCTTTTTCTTTTTTTAAGGAAACAAGGCAGACAAATAAATTATCACCATTTCAACATTCAGACATCAGTGGGATGGATAAACGGGCAGAAGAGAATCTGTAATATATGATTGCCAGAGAGAAATGCTTTGGAGAACGGTGTCAGTCACAACTGTAATGTGTTTGTGACATGACTACAAAAAGAAATACAGCCACAAGTGGCAATCATCAGGGTCCAAGCACTTGTGAAGAAATAACCAAAATATTCAGAATTGACAGAAATGATCCAGTAGATGCCACATTATACAAATTGACTGTAAAATCTGCTGAAAGCTGATTGGTTGATGGCAGCCATGTTTTTCAAAATATGCAACTGTCCTCATAGACCTTGATGACACCTTGGACAAATAAACTGCATGCAAAATTTCAAGTCAATCAGACCAACTGTCATAGTTAGAGACATTTTTGTTTTTAACCATTATAGCGCGCCATCAAGAGCCAGAGGTGCATATTATTTGTGTCCTCAAAATGACCTCATACATAAATGTACCAAATTTGGTGATAATATCTCAATCTGTTCAAGAGTTATAACTATTTTAGTAAAAGTGGCCGCACCATTATAAACGTTTTGACATACTGTTTGATGACTTTGTTAACTTTTCATTTTGGGACTCCAAAGAATGTTTCTGCACTGGTTTGGTTCCAATTGGGCGAACGGCCTACGACTAGTTAGAAAAAGTAATCTTTTAAAGTAATTTAAAGTATTTACTGAACGTTATGTTTCAAACCAATGTTGCTTAAGGCAAAGTTGTTTAGAATGAGAAGGTTTACATCATGGTCTGAATAACGTGTTTCTTTTTTTAAACACAGCGGAATATACAACAATTTACATGCACGTAAAATGCAATAGCACCTCCAGGTGGCCAATCTTTGTAAAATTTTGCACATACCTCTTGGGCCAAGAGACAAATGGGCATACCAAGTTTAGTTCAGATCAGCCTTATTTAACCCTATATAAAAGCTGCTGAAATCTGATTGGTAGATGGCAGCCACATTTTTAAAGATATGTGACTGTGCTCATAAACCTTGGTGGCACCTTGGACAAAGACAATGCATGCAAAATTTCAAGTCAATTGGAACAACGGTTCCATAGTTGGAGCCATTAAATTGTTTTTAATTATTATAGCGCCAACAGGCAAAGGTGTGCAATATTTTTGTGTGACCTCAGCATAAGCCCATACATAAGTTTACCAAATGTGGTGATAATACCTCAATCCGTTTAAAAGTTATAACCATTTTAGTAAAATGGACACGCCCACTGCGAACGTTTTGGCATACGTTTTGACGGTAAATCAGAATTTCAAAATTCCTTTAACTTTTCATATTGGGAATCATTCTGCACTGGTTTGGTTCTGATCGGGCAAATGGCCTAGGATAAGTCTGTTTCAAATTTTTTTTCAAACAATCCAAAATAGCGGGAAAACGAAGGGGCAGAGCAAAATTCTGTCAGGGGATAAATCTCTTCAGCATGATGCAAGGTGTCTGAGGAAAAAATATTTTGTTTCTAGGTCTTACGGTTCAAGATTTATGGCCCAAAGTTTGATTATTTTTTGTTTTGTTAGCAATAGCGCCAACTAGTGTCTGAAGAATGTGTGTCTTTATGCCTGAGTAGTGGGGGTGATTTGGAACCATCCTGCCAAGTTTGGAATCTCTATGATTTATGGTCTCTGATGCCCAGACACTTTTAGGGCAGAAAAAAATACAAAAATAAAAATAAAAACAATACAAAAATTGGAACAAATACAATAGGGTTCCTGCACCTTCTGTGCTTGGACCCCTAAAAATAGGCGTATTGCAGAAGAGCAATGCTAAGTTATGTTTGTGCTATTGGGCACAAATACACAATGCCCAATTCAAGTCAAACTGAGTGTTAGTAGTTTGGAATGCGTTTCAGTTTTTTTTGGTCACTTTGTTTTTTTGTTCTTGGTTCCAGAAGTGTTTTCCCCATTCGTTTTTTTTTTTTTAATTCCAGAGGGATTTCATAAAGTCCTTCATAAAAGAGTTCTTAGCCATGAACCAAATCAACCATTTCTGAGGTGAATTACAACATTACAAACTAATTTGTATAAAAAAAATAAAAAAAAATCACATAAAAAGACAAAGGTAAAAGAATGTTCATTTTCGTCTTTCATGAGGGAGTGAACTACAATCCCATGAAGCACTATGAATAGTGTAATCGGATTAAAAACGATGGACAAATATAAAACAGTTCATATAAACTTGTTGATTATAACAATACCTTTGAATTTTATTAGAAAATATTTAGATACTTGCAAATAAGTAGTTTGAGAGTGTGATTCGATTGCAACATTCACAGTGTGTCAATTAATGGGAGTGGGAGGTCACTGCAGTGCTCTTTTGGTGCACATTGTGCACCTCAGTTCTCTGATTGGTGGATCTTTTCCCTTCCGGATCGCTCTGCATTCCCACCATCAGACCAATAATTCTTCAGCTATTGTCACACACCCCGCCCATTGCTCAAGCTGAGGTTTCATGTTTTCTATTTATCTAGAATATTGAGATTATATCGAATGCAAACAGCAAGATAAGTTAGCATTGACAACTTACTGACTGCAACTTCCATGACGTCCCGAGTGGTCTCTTGAGTAACAGCGGGACAGTGTTCCAGCACACCATCTATGAAATTTCACAGAATCATGGAAAGTAATTTCTTTGGGCACCGCTTTGTCCATTGGGTGTTTTAACGGATTTGTACTGTGCCCGCGTTATATTTTATTTATTTTGATCCCGAACCTGTACTGTTGTATCCTGGATACACAACCTGGGAAGTTCGGTGAAACTCCACCTCAATCTCCGGTTGTCCTTGTTTGGCCCAAGGTTAAACGGTGGGCCAAAGGCCATTGACACTGAGAAAGCCACGAGGAGGCACGATGAAGCCCCAGAAGTGATAGTGGGAACGCAACTGGCCCTGGCAAGCATTAGCACGCCCTCATTTTGCCCGACAGTGGAAACATTGCTAATGTGGACTGATTAGTTTAACAGAAGCATATACCATTGATTAACAACTTTGTTGATCACAGAAACATCTTCTACTTCCTTTTAAAAATTGATAAGTCTCTTAATTTAGCTATGCTAACAATGCATGGGTTGTATTTACATTTAGTATTGTTTTACTGTTGTCTGTGATCCTATAGGATCATACCTAAGACCCATTTTTTGCATGTTTTAAAATGCATGTCTCATCACTGCAAAGGCCTAGTTGGAATTAGAGGCCAAACTTTGCCCATCTGTTTGCACCCATATACCCTCACAAGCAGATGGTCAATTGACCATTCTAAAATTGAGTCTTTTCTAATGGGACGTTGCTTGGGTGTGAGGGCATTTATTGACGTGGTTTGATTGTGCACAGGTACTGGATTTACTGCTAGCGAATTTCACGACTCACTCATTTACATTATGGACCTTAGTCAGGGATGATCCCATATTTAATTTGGCATGATCAACACATGTGAAAATGAGGCTGTATACTGTAGATGCGGAGTCGGTACAGCTGGTTGTAATGTTGTGTACTGATGTTGATTAATAATATTGAAACAAAAATCTTTCCAACACAATTTCTTATATACAAAAACTCCAGAAAATTAGTTTTCTACACTTCAAGAAATGTTCTAGTCAGCATAAGGATTGGACTGTGGAGCACTGGAAATGGGTCATGTGGTCCGAGTCCAGATTTATCCTAATCCAAAGCGATGGGCATGTCAGGGCAAGCTATTCATCACTTCTCACCGGAGCTTACGCTACGCCTACGTCATACGCCGAACTCGACTCTCTCGTGAATGTGTGGAGGGCCGTTAACGGAAGCCAGTGATTATAGATTATAAAGTTATAAATATGGATATTTTTCTTACAAAAATGCACCGCTTCGCTTCAGAAGGCCTTTATTCACCCTATGGAGCTGTATGAATTACTTCTATGATGGATGGATGTGCTTTTTAGGCTTCAAAATCTAAGGTACCATTCACTCCCATTATAAAGCTTGGAAGAGCAGGATATTTTTTATATAACTCCCATTGTGTTTGGCTGAAAGAAGAAAGCAATAATAGTAAATTATGGGATAATTTTCATTTTTGGGTGAAATAACCCTTTAAGGATTTGCTACAAATCATTACATGTTTCAAACAAGGATCATCTAAACAAAGAGATGTATTGTGTGAAAATTATTTCTATCAATTTTTCAACAATTAAAATATTTTTGCCCCTAATAATGTTGCAGAAAGTGTTAAAATATTGTTTGTGTATTTATGATGCATAAGCTATTAAGTTACAATTTGCAAGACAAAGGAGTTGGACATTTTATTTCAAAAGCATGCCAAATTTGATTAAACACAATACAGAATTTGAGATGTGCAGGAAATGACACTGTGGTGGGAAAATGCATGACATCATACACTGTACACACACATACATTGTTGGTAGACAAATGAAATAAATCAGTAAGTATTGGGAAACATTTGTAACAAGACTTTATTTTCTAGAAATCTACATTGTGAAAAGTGTCCAAAGCACACCATTATCTTAAACAGTTTTGCTTCTCAAGTACATTTCTCTTGTTTAAGGGTGTTACTGAAAAACAAGTCAAAATACTCATTTAAGAAAACTTTTTTTGCTGTGTTGAAGATCATATGACACACTGAATGAACTATCCCTCACAGTCTCATTTTCATTGGCATCAAAATAAATATGGTGAATCCTCTGACAAAGGTCCATACTTGAGAATGTACAGCAGTATATATATTTAAACTTAAAACCATGCACCTACTGTACACCTGTGCACCTACAAATGAGCCAATGGCATTGGCATTTCCATTATTAGACAATATGGTCCAGTCGTTACAAGTGTGTTCTGATTTATACTTAAGCATGTAAACACAGGCGTACTTACATACACTTGGCGCTCATGCCAAGTCCAGCAATGCGGCAGATTTTTTCCCCCTCTCCCTACTGTGGCTGTTGCCATGGCAACAAGCTCCGGTTTCTGGAGCTGAAAACTTGGATCTGACAGGAAGTGTGAGCGGACTCCAGGGGAGCGGGCACAGTGGGTGGGCGATAATAAGCGGGGTGTGGACGAGGGCAGGTGTGGACAAGCAGAGTCATCAAACTGCCCCCCTCCCATGTTTGCATGGGTCTACTCTGGGGTGCTGATTGGTACAAAAACATTTACTCCTAAAGTAAACCGCTCCATGGCTTCAGGGCTCCGTGCAGGTCAGTGGATCACAAACACAGACTCCTGTTGACTTTATCCTACATCTTTACACTGCTTCAGATATGCCTGCACTTTGCTGTACAAGAACTACCAATGAGATCCCTTTAATACCTCAATTGTCTCTCCTGGACCGCTTTTGCTGAAGTGTCCCGCTTTGAGTTTCAGAAGGAATCTCAACAATGACCGTGTTTATATGCACCTGTTGTGGAGTCGTTAACTAAAAGTAGCTATGCTACAAACTATCCTACATTTTTCAGTAACGTGACAGTGATTCGGGACATTTATTGTACCCATATTTAAGAAAAAACACACGAGAGGTCTTTTATTTTGCGTTTCTTTGTGGTTTTGACTGTAGTTCCTCAACTCTGGATAAGCAGTTCACTATGTAGCTCAGTTTGATTATTAAACCCTAAAAAGCTCAAAAGATAAATGATAGCCATTTCTAAAACTCTAACACACCACAGAATACTGTTTTCTAATTGTCTGCCATTTTACTGACATGCATTGCACTGGTTTGAGAATAGACCACTGAAAACCCCTTATCTGTCGACCACTAATATGAATAGCCAGTGGCTTATTTGCAGTATGTATGGGCAACATAGGCAGCCATCCGGGGTGGCATTTTGCCCCCGCTAACTGGTTCGCCCAGGGCAAGGTGTATTCTTGCTGAATCCAGTCTTTCTGAATAAAAAGCTCACCATCTTTAAGCTCGTTCTCTGTAAGTCAAGCATCTAGATACAGTCTTGCGGGCAAACAGAATGTCTTGTATTTTAATTGATCGCCTCTCAGTTTCTGCTGCCCTTGTTTTTTGCATGCAGCACCTAAAGTTGTGGTTCTTGTGTGTGGCCACACAAAGGGAACATTACCTACAGTAGATCCTGAAAACGTGTCAATGGTCATGCACTAAAGTGCGAGTGTTTGAGATTTCGCAATAGCAAAGTAGACATGTGAGAGTAAAATTTGACATGTTCTTTATGTGAGCAAAATGGTTGCACTGTACATCCCTGCATGATGCTCATGACTGTGTATGAGCGGCCGGCTTCAAGCATTCATTTTGAAGCACACCGCACATGCAGATTATATTTGTTTAATTAAATCTCTGCCTTTTGTGGTTTAATCATCACACTAGGACATATCGTTATTTTAATTTGATTAATTACGCATTCAAACATAAGTTCCGTGACATACCGTATTTTATAGCTAATGCCATTTTTATGATTGGATTCAGTGATTCCGATTTGCGGAAATGTGGTGTCCGCGGTATAAGTGAGTGATATCCAGAGCAAAACAGTTTTCCTCTGGGGCTGTAAACCACAAACTCAGGGTTGGTTGAAACTTAGCCTTGGTGTTCTCAGCTGAAAAGGAAAGTTGTTTCAGATGCAGAGCAAGTTATGTTTTAATGAAAATAAAAACATTTAGCAAACCATGCACAATGAATTGTGCACGAGACCATTACGAGATGGCAAAATGGTAAAAAAATGTACTTGTTGGTTCGTACAAAAACACGTACTACAAAAGTAACCAATGAAAAATGTTATTATGATTTAGACCTAAACATAACCACGATTTTAATAGGAAAATCAAGCCAGTTCATACAAATTATTACAAGTTGTCACGAGACTGTGTTGATCAAAATATTGACTCAAATGAGAATAAAAGAGGACCTTAAGCAGCTTTCCAAAGATATGAAAATAGGTTTATTCAGGAGTCAGAACATGTTCATTCACTCAGATAATGCATTTATTTGATGACAAGGAAAAAATATAACGCGACTACAACCGAGGTGCAGAAAAAGTGCATTAAATGTGGCTAAATGTTGACACTTGAGCTTTTTTGGTCGGTACTTGCTGTAGATGTTCCCCGTTTCAGAAAACTTTAAATATAACACACGAGTAATGGATGTTGTATAAAAAAAGTGCAGGCAGGATATTCTTAAATTCACCTTTTGTGTCGTACAGGAGTAAGAAAGTCATAAGTGTTTGGCGCAGACCTGACAACATTCGGGTAACAAAATCCGGGAGGCGGGGGGGCGCTGGTGCTAGATGGCAGAGCCTAAATACATACAAATTGTGGCGTTGTGATTTAATGTGCCGAGTAATGTCATTTTTCCCACTGTGTCCGATATTATAATCAGTGCGACACACTTTGCAAAAGTCGTGGCCATTCTTGATATTTCTTCGAGATGTTAAATTCAATTCTTCCATCCAGCGGTTGTTATATTTACATGCATATTTTGGTTTTTTTGCCGGAGCACCACCTGAGACTTCTCATCCCATCTACCAGTGATGCTTGATTCAACTTCCCGCGTCTACTACCTGCGCAGATATCAACAGCGCAACTGGGTTGTAGGTTGCCAGGTTGAGGTCACAAATGGGTTGAAATTTGTATGATGTGTCGATCGTGTGAGTAGGATGTGTTTTATACAAGATCTGGAAACTGGACAAACAGGAATAATATATTGATGTGATTATTCATATAACGATGTTTGAGCCACAGAAATTACGGGAGTTTCCCGGGAGAAATTACAAAACGGGAGGGGGGCGGGAGATCGGTGTGAATGTTGACAGGTATGGTTTGACGTGAGTTGTGTGCAGAAAATTATGACAGACATTTCATTTTTTGGGAAAACTATTCCATTATTCCTTTAAAACATTCCATTGCCAAAACTGATGTTTTTAGTCTCATTTGAAGATCAGTATAGTACTGTGTAACTCCATTAAATTTTGTTGTTATTGAGTATACATGATATTTGTATGAGTCTGCTATTGATTTCTCTTGTGTAAAGCACTTTGGTCAACATGGGTTGGTTTAAACATGATTGATTGATCGATAAATGTTGATGAAACTTCTCCCGTCTTGTCTTTTATCTCAAAGTTTTGTAAGAATTAATTAAGTTCCAAGTTTCTCACTCCCTTTAATGTTAGCAATTCTTGTCTAAATTTCCATCCTTCTATTCCAACCCATTAATTCTCAATTCCCGTGTCTCAGGAGGAGGTAGAACGAGCGAGAGACATCAGAAACTGCTTGCTTCTTTTTGGTCTCTCTTCCACCTTTTTCCTCATCCTCCGATCCCAACACCCCAGCGCACATGATTGACATATCAATGGTGATCCCCAAACACTTAAATCCAAAAAACGTACACACAACTTTAATGTGTCGCTCTTTAATGTGTCAACGGATCTCCTGCAGCTCCCTCCCAAAAGATTGGTGTTTACACACCTAATCAGACGGTTCACGAGGTGACGAGAATGTGAGGAAGATCAGGGTTGAGATTTTAATAATGGCACATGCACATGTCTTCAGATTTGGTAAGTGTTAGGGTTATCCCGATAATGATGCAATTCGACCCTTTGCTTCACTTGCGTTTGGGGGTGTGGCAGGGCTAGGGATAGCCCAGCCCAGCACCCCCCTAGATCCTGCCAGGCACGTATTTAGAAAGCAGAACAAAATCTTGGAGGCCCCCTCCCAGAAATTTTCTGAAATACGCTCGTGGAGACAGAGACGTCTGATAGCTCACCCTTTTTATTTTCTTTATTTTACAAAACAAGGTTTTGTTATTGTGAGTGTACACAAATAAAAGTAGACCATTTATAGTCTCTAATGATGTCTTACACTTATCTGTATGCCCCAAAATGACGGAGAATTTAATGTTGTTTCCGCTGTAATGGCGCGTCCGTCGACCCCAGAGGGTTAAGCAGCGGAAGGTTCTAAAAATATTAAAAACAACAAAGCGATACTTCTCTGCTGTGAACTGACGGAAAAAGATGAAAGATATAGGCTACTTTTAAAATATTATGTGAAATATTACGTGAAAGTACCCTGAACTAGAGAATGACTCCCACATAATATGCATTGATAAGCCTAGACCGCATATTTGGTCATAAAAATGAACAGTCAACATTAATACAACAATGTTACATGATTTAAAAAGCAACTTATCATAATGCGGGTGCTGGACTCTAGCTAAATCAGAAAAAATATTGATTTAGGTTGGGGCACGCAGGTTCGGAAGGCTTCGGTTCCGATCCGGGCAGCTATAATAATCAGGGTTTTTAATAAGGGGGAAAAGTAATAGATAGACCTATATTTTGAGGCTGTCAAACTGGTAATGTACGTTAATCTACCCGTCACCACCGGGTCTCTGCCGCCTTCAGCAGCTTCCGAAGCACCTGCTTCGGTTTCGGTCTCAAGCGGAGTCAGAGAATGTGGTGGTGGGGGGGCACTTGAACAGGTGTCTGTCACTCCAGCTGGGCTGTGGTTCTCTGTCTTGTCATGCTGGTGCTGATGCTCAGGTTCAAATGAAATAGCAAGGCTGGTTGTTGTGCAAAACGTCTCTTCGCTAGCATCACCGCAGGCGCCGCCAGGCTCTTTATTTGCGTCGAGCCGACTTTTGAAAAAAGTGGAGATGGTTGGAATATTTCTCCTAATTAAATCCTCTCTGCTATCCTTCTCCCTTTTAGTTTTCCGTTTTGTGGCTCCACTGCTCCACCGATTTTTATCCATGTTGTTTGTTTTTTCTCACTATCTTCTACCGCCGGTCTTGCTGCTAACAACAGTTTCCGCGGTAATCTGACTCACTCACTGTCATCATCAGACACAGCCAAAAAACTGATCAGGATACTTTTTTGTGTGCAAATAAATTGTTAACACACACACACACACACACACACACACACACACACACACACACACACAAACTCATTAATTTTATTTTAATTTAAGAAAAAAAAAAAAAAAAACAGGATGAGGCCACACAGTTAGTGGGGTCTTGGAGGCCCCCTACAGGTCGGAGGCCCCCGGCCCAATGGTAAATGCGGCCTTGGATCCTGCCCTGTGTATCAATGTCCGATTTGTGAACTAATCATTATTTTGTATCTTTTCAATGTATCTGATCCTGGAGTTCAACTCACTGACTGAATGATCTGGTCAAAACGGTTAACCACTCTAAATTTCGGTCTGCTTCTCACACAAAGCTATCGTATAACTTCAGAACATACTGTAGAGCGAGTCATATGGACTACTTTTATGGTTCTTTTGTGTAATTATTTTAAGCTTGAAAGCCCTATTAATAGTAATTGCATTTACTTTTTTTTCAGAAATATGTACAAATCTTAAAAGAAAGTCATACGGGATTGGAGTAAATGGATAAATGATGACAGTATTTTGGGTGAACTATTCCTTTGAGTGTCCCACTCAGCCCATTTGCACCCTGTATTACAGACTTCTCAGTGTACTTGTCCAGAGTACCACAATCAGGCAGCCTACAGAAGGTCACACATCTTTATACATCTCTTTCATAAGGACCAATGCACAGAGCTTTGAAATTCTGCACTCAACACTTCAAAACCCCCCTCATGTTTCCTCTGACCCAGTTCCTTTAATTGAGCTTTTTCTTTTTTTTTTTTCTTCTGCCACATCTTCTGTAATCCCTCAAGAGTCAGTGTTGCTCCCCTCCCTGTGTTTTTCTATTTGCTGCTGTCGTCCTCTGCCACCCTCACTTCCTCTGCCTCTCCATGTCTCATTACTGGCCTCCTCTTGTCTTGTGAACCTCTCCACTTCTCCTTTTCCAAAGTCCAATATCATTCTTTCCGTCTCTCTGCCTTTCTCTGTCCCTTATTAAATCTATTTGTGTCCTGTAGCTTCTCTATGTCCCGTCTTGGTTCCCGGAGATTCTGCAGAACCTAACAAATCTGCTTGAGGAAGATCTCTATATAACATCTCAATTGTTTGTTCTAGACAGAAATTATATTATATAGAGAATACATGAAGATGTTTGCTTTAGTCTTGGTTTTGGAATTATTTTTCACAGTTGGTTTTTCCATCGGGAATTCATCAAATCCTTCATAAGAGTTCTATGCCATGAACCAAACCAACAAACTCAGAGCTGAATCACAACATTACGAACTTTGATTTGAAGCAAAAAAAATGACAAATAATAAGACAAAAGGTGCAAGACTGTTTAATTAATGTCTTTAATAATGAATGAACTACAAACCCATGAAATTGTGAATGACAAATTAAACATTTTTAAATATTGATTTAAAGCTGTTAATTATAAGTGTAGAAACAATACATTTTGATTTGAATGCAAAGAATTGAGATACATGCAGTACATACAGCTATACACGGATGAGCCATAACATTATGACCAATCACAGGTGAAGTGAATAACGTTGATCATCAATGCGACATGTCAAGGTCTGGGTAGATTAGATGGTAAGCGAACAAGCAGTTCTCGTAGTCAACGTGTTGAATGCAGGAGAAATGGGCAGGAGTAAAGACCTGAGCGACTTTGACAAGGGCCAAATTGTTATGGCCAGACGACTTGGTCAGAACATCTCTGAAACGGCAAGGCTTTTTTTGTTTTGCCACACTTTGTTGGCCGTGATTCTCTGATTGGTGCATAGTAATTCACCAGAAATGTCACTATTAAATAGAATTTTGTAGTTGTAATAATGTGGACTGATGGCTTCAACAGACGCATATACCATTAACAACCTCTGCACTCACGGTCTTTAAAGGTTATAAGTTATTGTTAATAATAACTTTTTTACTTCTAGAACCAGACTATTGTGCTCTATATTGAACGTTTGGCAAGATACCAAATTCTGCAATCAAAAGTCAAAGTGAAAATGAACTCAAATATTCCTCATGAAATATTCATAACCTAAGTGTTATCCATTTTAGAATTAAAGCTCTATATTCGTTCTGTATGTCAATAACTGGCTTATTTGTATCTATTCTTATTTCTCCAAAGGAATTTTGGGAAACATCTGATCAGCTGATACTTCAATGAAACAACTGATATCTCCATTAATTCCTCTGGGACAAGAAAGAGCAACCTCTGAGCAATTCAATTAACATTTTCCTCTAGGGTCTTGCTTCCTGGAAATTCTGAAAAACAGAATAAATCCCATACCTTATTTTGCTTCTTCCCCCCTTGCCAACCACCTGCCAACCAATTACCAACATCAGTGTTGAGTATCTCCTCTAAAGCGCCTGGACCCACCACCTACCTTTTCTTTTCCGACACTTTCGACACTCAGCAGCCCTGCTGCCATCACCTCCAATTACCAAACCCGGCACAGTCCAGCATCTCACAGAGCCCAGCCTGATTGTCTCTCTCCTGTGTCTGTCTTGCGCTTCATGGCCTTCCCGTTTTGTTCCCAAACACAATTACAATTATCACACTAGCCTTTTTCCCCTGTCATCCCTTCCATATGCTCAATCCCCTCTGGTATCTTCTCCCTGCTTTCTAAGCAGTTGTTCATGGCTTTAATTAAGGTGGTGCTCCACTAGTATTTTAGAAGCCCATTACTCTTGAAATTGTGGAGTATGTCTCAATCCGTTCCCTATATCACTAGTAATCAAGATCTAAAATTAACTGCTGCCAATGGTGTGTGATCAGAGTACATTTATGGGCATACATTTGTATTGCAGGCCATTAAACTGTATTTTGCATTATTTATATTTTCATTATATTTATAGGAATTATTTAGCCGTTTTATTTTTAATGAAGCATTCACCCAAAAATGCAAATTCTTTCAATAATTACTCATCTCATTCAAAATCTCTATTTTTTCCCCCAATGTAATAAAAGATAAGGCTAATGGGTGTTGCTTCAACGTTGGACAATTTCATGTCCTCAGAGGTAGACATTAAAACTTTCTTGGAAATGTTTTACCTGGCATTCATAATTTATTTTTGGTACTTTTTAAATCCCTTTTATGTACTGTATTATTTATAGGTTAAGCCTTGTCCCAGACCCAGACTTTTAATATAAAAAACTATAATAAAAAATACAACAATCCATTGTTTAAAACTATGACAATCTAAACAAATACTGAAATTAACAAACCATTTCAATATTTTTTTGTGTGAAAATGATTTCTTTCAGTCCTTCAAAAATGACAACTGTTCCACGGTTGTGGCGTAATTTCCACCACACCAAAACTTTTGCCCAAATAAAGTTTTTTAAAAAGTTAGTGTACTCGTTAACCAAGTGGACAAAAGTGTCGGTGCTTCTGATGAAATATGAGACAAAAAAAATGTATTCTATTAAACTCAATACTGAATGTACGGAAGAGGATTAGGGCCAAGCAATAATAAAAAAAAATAAAGCCATCTCGAGATTAAAGTCGTTGTGTAAGTTTAATCTCGCATTATAATGACTTTATTCTCGATATTTAATGAGTTTATTCTCAAGATTGCATTTCGACTTTTTTCTCGAAATTTAACGAGTTTAATCTCGCATTATAATGACTTTAATCTCGAGATGGTTTTATTTTTTTATTATTGCTTGGCCCTAATCCTGTTCCGTAAGAATGAGAGATGTGCTGGAACTAGTACTAAAAGTGCTCGAATATGAAGAAACACCCAGGCGTCTTTTACCAAGTTTACCAGGTATACACATTTCACCCGAATTGGAGACTCTAATTGCCCCGCATGTGTGAGTGAGAGTCCCCCAGCCACTGGGGGCTGCGTCAGGAAGGGCATCTGGCGTAAAAATTGTGCCAAATCAAATATATGTGACGCGGACCCTGCACCCATGTGGGACGATTGACATATCAATGGTGATCCCCAAACACTTAAATCCAAAAAGTGTTTTTAACTCAAGAAAAACGTACAAACAACTTTAATGTGTCGCTCTTTAATGTGTCAACGGATCTCCTGCGACTCCCTCCCGACAGATTTGTGTGTTTACACACCTAATCAGGCGGTTCACGAGGTGACGAGAAATGCTAGGAAAGAAGAGACACATTTCACCCGCTTGGCTTACTTGACTTTGTAACTCTTAACTTGTAACCGTGCATGTTTGTAACTCTATACCTGTTTATTTGGCTTTGTGTAGATGGATAATGCTTTGCTAAATGTGTCGTGCTGCCTGCAGGTCAGAGTTGCGTTTCCTCTTTCCTCTCCTCTGCTACATCACGTTCCTAATTGAAAGCTCCCCTAAAGGTGCTTCATTGCCTGTAGGTTTTCAGACACTGAGACGTCAATCATGAAGACATACTAGATTCGAGTGAAGTCAGGTTTTGGCAGCGTTTCTTGTGATGAAATATAACTTGACGTGCACTCTGTAATCCTCACCACTACTGAGATAGTATATATATATATATAATAGAAAATACCATTGTGTTTGGTTTTTACTTCTATGTTTCAATAAATTAATTTAAATTTTTTAAATCAAAATCGACTGGTAGAAGTGAAGTGTGTTTCGATACAATCACTGGTAATACTAGCCATGATTTGTGATTGTGAAAAGGATTAATAATACTTACATTCTCTATAGTTTAACGGAGCATACATCCAAATCCTGACGAGAACCACATTTTCTATGTGTATAAAAGGAGTGTTTGACTCTCATAGAAATTCTAAACATTCAACAAGGACGCAGTTAAAGCACAAAATAACATCATTGTCTATTCTTCTAATTCATTGCATACAGTCCATTTAAATTTATGCATTTGGCAGATGCTTTTATCCAAAGCGACTTACAGTGCAATTATTACAGGGACAATCCCCCCGGAGCAACCTGGAGTTAAGTGCCTTACTCAAGGACACAATGGTGGTGGCTGTGGGGATCGAACCAGCAACCTTCTGCTTAACAGTTATGTGCTTTAGCCTACTATGCCACCACCTCTCCATTTATACTACCAACTTCTTATGGATGTGCTGTCTTTGTTGATATTGCTGGGGCTTGACAGGGAATGGACTATATAATAGGACTCAGATGATGCAATAACCGGAGAAGAACCCCAGAATTCAATTGCACTTGATCCAGCCCTCAAGCGCTTTGTGCGAGCAATTTCACAAACCCACTTGCGTCTAGACTTAGCACATGCTTGCACGAAAATACCAAAACATTCTAACCATGCCCATTGACTTTGCATGCATGACTTAAGGCTTAGCGCTAGCGCACTTAAAATAGGGCACGTTGCATTAAGACAGTGCCTAAAGATAAATTGAAAATTGTATTGAAAATTTTGATGCAACATGAATACGTTAGACCTACTGTAGGCAGATGTAATTGTAATAAGGATTATGTATTTGATTAATTGTGCAGCCCTAATCCTGAAGGTCTTCTCTCCATATTTGATCTGCTTTGAGTTCAATAAGGCAACACAGGCTCTACTGACACACGCGCACGCACGCACACAAAAGATTTTGTCGTGAAGGAAATATAGCAAGAAAGCACTTTCTTCATTGAATAAATTAGTTTTGGCGGGAACTTAAAAATATTAAGTAAATTCTTAGTTTTTACTCAATTCAAACATTCCTGCTTATAAGTAAATATCATTCATGATTGATTGTTCCAATGTATCAATCTTAAGTAGAAAACCTTATGATATTTATTCGCTAATTTGAGTAAACAATGAGCTTGCATGATTTCACTATTTGCAAGTTATTGTTGTTAGTGTTGCAAGTTGATGTTGTCCAGTAGACTACATAGCATGCTTATGCTTCCCGTGGTAGGCTAGCATAAGTCATGTGGTACATGATTAAACGCGTTTCTAAAGAAAGTTCAAAATATTCCAATAAAATGGCGATTTAAATTTCACTAAATGTATTAACTCATTTAAGTAAATACTAGTCACAGTCGTTTTTCAGTGTAATTGTGAATAATACAGTATTGTCATTAAATCTTTCAAAGATTAGATGCCACTAACCTAGTATTTGGCCAATCCAGTGACTAGCTCTTCCCCAAAAGTACAGAACTCATTATATGAAACTGTTTAAAAACAACTTTGTTTCTAAACAGACTGGTGCACCCTCCAAATCCTGGAAGTAGCCAATCGATGATTTCTGCCACATGATGATAAACAGACTGTGGGTGGTCTGTGTCCTCTGTGGCTGACGTTCATCCTCTCAAAACACAAAGGGGTTTAGAAAAAAGCCTCCTTCATTTGTAACTGTGTATCAATCTTGTTTTTTGACCTGTAATCCGCTCTGCATCACGCCTGTGACTCCTAACCCCAATCTAACGATACGCGTCCCGCTGCCTAAGCATCAAAGTTAGCACCAAACATCCTGTCCTTCCAACTCATTTCAGAACTTTCTTTGAAGTAAAAGTTCACTCGGTAACACTTTAAAAACAACTTATTCACTGTCTGTTACCTATTGATTTCTTCATGCCATCTTCTGACAAAAACGACAAACTGGAGAAGAAAGTTAAGAGCACGGGAAGACGGATTGATGCTAGAATGACCCCCCCTCAAGGGTATCGGACTCGTGTGTCGGTGCGATCATTAACCAATTCTACGCTCTCATTTTGAGCAGAAATACTCGCATAATGTCTGATCTCCTACTGTATGTTTTCCAATGAACCCCCAACAGGCAAATTGTAATGATTGTTTTTTTTTTTCTCAGTAGCCTATTGAATTTATAAATGCTGTGACCATAAGCTGTCGCCCATTATTTCACATCATTGCAAAATGTCAATATCTGAGCACAGAGCAACATAAAGACAAGAAAATATCCAGACGGCGCAACCACACAACACACGCTGGGTAGGAATTGGCTCTTCCTGCTCCATTTAAAATACTGTGTGTTTCCTTTACTAATGTAGATTTCACTAGAAGTGTTGCGTCAATGGTTTGAAATCAAATGATTCTTATTCCGATACTTATTCTGATTTTACCTGCCTATAGTTTTGAAGATAGCATAATTTCCACTTTGAATTTAATCAGATGACCACTAGAATATTCTTAATACAAATGTACAGCTTCATTGAAAGCTATGACTTTACATTATCACTCAGTAGCCTGTGCTCAGACCATGTTGGTCAGAGGAGCTGGTTTGAGTATTTCTGGGATTTTCACACACAACAGTCTCTAGAATTTACAAAAAACAAAAAACATCCAGTGAGTGGCAGTTCTGTGGATGGAAATGTCTTGTTGATGAGAGAGGTCAATAGAGAATGGCCAGACTGGTTTGAACTGACAAAGTCTACGATAACTTGGATGGATAACCGCACTAAAATTATCCAAACAAACCTTCCACAGTATAAAGATAGAAATGCACTACAGTAGCACCTATTTCAATTCACATTCAAGTCACATCAAGTGACACATTTAAAGAACTAGTCACCACATAGGTTGCATATTCATTGCAATGGGCATTACATCTTTTAAACTCCCATCCATCACAATATTAATCAGCTTGTAGACTGTGGCTATCCACTTTGTTACAGCAATCGTGAAGCTGCGTTCATGATTCACGTCAGAGCATCAATACCAGCGTCGAGTGCAGCTTTGAACTCACCATGAAGAGCGATTGCAGACAAAAACGTCTCATTCTGCATTTTGGTGATAGTTAAGATTTTGTGTGCTTCTGTGGTTATACAAATAAGATCATAATAGTCAACTAGCATGTTACGACATATCGCTGTCATAGTTATGCTATTTATGCTAAGCTTGTAGGCTGGTACAAGTGTTCTGGCACTGTTGTGTGTCTGTTTCTGGCATGTGCGTCAGGGTAATGACTCTGGTGGACACATTGCAAAGGTTCCACCCTTCACACCAGTGTTTATGCTGTATTAACGGTAAATGCGTTTATCGCAATAAAGAAAAATTAAAGCGTTAAACTTTAATCACGCGTTAACGCATTAGTTCTGTCAGATCTAATGTGTGTGTGTGTGTACAATTAAAGGGGGTCGCACACCAAACGCATCTGGCAAACTATATTATTTTCTACAAAAGGTACGAACACACTGCCAACGCTCAGCGTCAACATTATGAAGTCGCTCAGTGTTCCATTAAATTCAACCCAAATCATTATCAAAAGGACAAAGATTATTTACTCTAGTATAACTGGATGATATATTGTGTTTATGTATCTTTCATAAAGCCAACAAAATGTATTATCAGTAACAAGTATGTCTTTGTGTGGTTTGACAGCTTGAATGAAAGACCTATTCATGGCTACTTAGCGAAATTGCATAATATACATCGCCATGTCTAATCGTTCAGATTGCACAGTTTCACTAACCTGCAATCTCATCAATGTCACTTGGAAATTCTTGAAGTAAAAAATCATGGTAACTTTGGACTGCTATCTGCGCATTGTGTGTGTGCGTGCGCGTGTTTGTTTGTGTGTGCGCATGTGTTTGGGTGTGTGTGCTTGTGCGTGAGTTTGCATGCATTTGTGTACGTGCGCGCGTGTTTGTGTGTGTTTGCGTGTGTGTTTGTGCGTGTGTGTGATTTGTGTGTGATCATGACCACAGCATTACTAGCTAGTCCAGTTAAAGCAGAAAAAAACAAAGTGGCTTTTAATTTAAATAAATTTGCATTTGAGATATGCATAAATATGGTTACTCTGACAAAACATTGAGCTGTCAACCCCATTATATTATCTTGAATAGATGGAGCTGACAGTCAGTTCTTAACCATGCTGTATTCTCAATTCATTCTTAATCAAAGTTGAAAGCTAGAATTGTCAATATTTACAATAATTATTTGACATGCCAGCACATATTTTTTTCTCTGACTGTGTTGACTCATAGGTAATGAAAACACACTTCAGGGTGTTTCAACCAAACGCAAATGAATAAATCTGTAGAACATATTTAAATGATTAAATCCAAATGAATTCCTAATTCCTATTTTGTAGCCTGTTTTGTCCCAGTCCTCATGATAAACTTTTTGTCCAGAAAAGTATAGCAGTTAATGCTTGACTGCAAAAGTATTTAATCAAACTCTCCATTCAGAATCATTGGTTCCCTCCGGCCCGCGCTCTCAAACTTCTTCGGCACACTGTATTCTCTTCCCCCTTCACCTCTCCCTTGGCTTTGGCCAAGCGTGCAAATGGCAAATGGACAGCACGAGTCCCCGCGGCCCAGACGGGCATGTCTTATTCATGAGTGCAGGTCTCTCGCCGTCACACTCCATACTAAAGGACGAACTCGGGCCTGAGCGGGACTCCCTTGGCTGTCTCCCATGACATTTTCACTTTACGCACCACCGTGCTCCATTCTGCCGGGGCACAGAGTAATAATAGTAATGGCCAAGCGAGACGGGATGACATGAACACGTATCTACCTTCTCCCGAGATGTGCCCACTGTATGCACAGATGTCAAGGTGATTTGAGTGCATAGCTTCGTGCCGTGCAACAGTGGTACAAAGACAACTGAAGTGATTCGAAGATAGGGCTGACCAAAACCCGCTGCTGGGATGGGCGTTTGCCATGATGACTTTGAGGATAGCTAGATGATTTGATGCAGCTGAAACTTATGGTTTGTATGGCTTGTAGGCAAGGCTGGACTGGGAAGAGAAATCGGCCCGGGATTTTACATGGCAATTGATTATTGTCTGAGAGCCGTTGAGTCAATGAGTTCACTGTGACAGAATGAATTGCAGCTAATTATTTTTAAGAAACTCTCACCACTGACATACGTGCATCTCGGATCTCCAGGTTGGAAATAAACATGTGTACAGGTCGCTAGTCAAAGATGTCGCTCTGTTCTAGGTGTGAATGTTCAGGCACTGCAGGTTTGTGTAGCATAAATTGATTGATCGAATTTTAATGGGATGTGCTGATTTGTGATCGGCCTGATTTAGAGGTTCAATCCATCATTGGCATTATTCTTTATCTTCTCATTAACTCGCTCGGTCTGTCTCTCCTTTTTCATGTTACGACTTTAGGAAAAGGAAATTATCCCCTTATTAAAATTTAATTGCAGGCAATTTGACTCTTTCCTCCTCAAAAAGTCTTTAGTTATTTACAGACACAACTTTAGAGTGTTTGTAAAGCATTTGAACATTATGGCTTTGCGACGACAATTAACAATTAAGGGTCTGATCAAAGAGAAATGCAGCTTTACGCAGATTAAAACATTAAACATGTTATTTTCTTTCCTGTGTTGGCAGTATCTTGTGTGGGGGGGGTGGCATGAGGCTGCAACTTTCATCGGTCAGCAACTTTGAAATCGGGGCATGTTGAAGCATGTTTCACCCAGAGAGCTAAACAAGCTAGAACCGCTACTGCCACTTGGTGTCGCTAAAAGAGAGTTAAATGTTCTCCTTAACAGATGCGGTGTTTAAGGTTGATACTCTGTTGAGTTTTAAATCCACAAAACAGACCTCCCTACCCTAAACCTAACTGATATTGTCATAAAAGCAAAAGTGAGTGAAAAACAACCACATCATTTTGTGGTGCTTCAAATGGCACTTTCAGCTCACGTGTAGACTCGCAAGCTCATCAGTACTCGTACCCCGCTCCTATGCATCGCAAGTGCAATGCTCTATCAGTTGATAGCAAAATAAAAATCAATTTGCAAAGATTTAGGTATAGTAACAAGTCATTGAACTGTCAAAAATGTCCGTCTAGCACATGTATGCATAGACCAACAATTAAAAAATTAACATCCTATATGAACAGCTGTATTGCATTTTTTTAAATGCAAGAATACGTTCTGTGTGAACGAACCCAGAGACATTTGCATGCTGGTGTGTAACTATGTATGGGTGTGTGGAGCGGAGGGGGGCGGGGCCGGTCGGAATATCGCGCGCCCATTCCCCAATCAGCCTGATGAGGCGCGCGAGGGATAAAGGCGGCCGGTGACGATGGTTCGAGAGAGAGAGAATTATGGACATGTCCGTCATGTGTGTTTGTTTATGTGTTATTGAGTTTAAGTTTCTCATTAAAATATAATTTATGTTGACAAGCCGGTTCTCGCCTCCTCCTTGCCCATCCTTCAACTGTGTTACATTGGTGCTGAAACCGGGAAGGAGGAGGGATGCCTGTCGCAGAGTCCTCGACACTGCCGTCCACCCAGGGGCGCCGCTGCCATCTGCCGGGTGACGGAGTAGCCCGACCGCCCGGATGCGGGGTACGGCCGTCGTCCGCGGGGCAAGTGGAGACTGGATACCCCGACCGCCTGGAGCGAGGAGCCGCTGCCGGGGCGGAGGAGTGCCCTGCCGTCCCCAGAGACGCGGAGGGGTCGAGGGAAGACCGCCGTCCGCGAGGGGAGGAGGAAGAAACTCTCCGACCGCCCGGGCGGTAGAGCCGCTGCCAGGGGCGGAGGAGTGTCCCCATTTGCCGCCAGAAAAGCGGAGGCGCGTTCTGCCCTCTGGGAGTCGGCGGTTTCACTCCGGTTCGCCCGGTGTTGGAGCGGCTGTCGTCCGCCTGAGTGTGGAGGAGTGTTCGAGGACCACGCGACGGTACATCAGAGAACCGGTGAGTGAGCTTTTTCTCTCTCTCCTCTCTCTCTCCCTGTCGCACCGTGTTGGCCTTTTCCCGCACCTATTTTGTTTTGTTGTTGTTGTCTTCCCCTCCTGTCTCCTCCCAGGGCGAGGAAGGCGGGGCTGACCACGCGGGACGCAAGATACACCCCGCCCCAGGGATGGGGGGTGTACGTCATGCCGGTGGCACCCCGGCCTGAGATAATGCCGGGAGGAGTGTGGAGCGGAGGGGGCGGGGCGGTCGGAATATCAGCGCCCGGTCCCCAATCAGCCTGATGAGGCGCCGAGGGATAAAGGCGGCCGGTGACGATGGTTCGAGAGAGAGAGAATTACGGACATGTCCGTCATGTGTGTTTGTTTATGTGTTTTTGAGTTTAAGTTTCTCATTAAAATATAGTTTATGTTGACAAGCCGGTTCTCGCCTCCTCCTTTCCCATCCTTCAACTGTGTTACAGGGTGACTGGTTTATAATGAATTTAGGTACTGCAGTGCATGCACGCGTTTACAATATGTGCATACACACGTCCATGTGACTTATGGGCACTGCAGCGCTTTGGTGCAATGGCTCCATAGAGGAATCAGATGACATGGTCCTCCCTTTGCCCCATATACAGGTTTGCCCACACCAAGTACACATCAGTGTGTATATGCTTCTCCAGAGCGAGTGAGCGAGAGAGAGAGCTACTGCAGCATCGCTTTAGCTCGGCTTCATAAATCACAGACAGTGCCGTGCAGGATTATGTTGTCATGAAAAAAAAACTGCAGCCATCTCAGACAGGTAGAGTGCTATTGACAAGCAACTGTACGCCATTATTTAAAGAAAAAAAAATGCTGTGATATGCAGTGGTACATGAAGAAGACTAGATGAGTCAAAAAATAAAAGCCTATCTGCTTCTAATGGTACATGAAGACCACTTTCAATTTGAAAGAGACAACAGGATTAAAAGCAGAGAGAATTTCGTAGGAAATAAGTAATTTATATATGAGACTCATGAAAAAATATATAGAAGACAGAGAAAGAGCACTAGACGAGGAGTGTGAAGACGTGTTGAGACTTTAATCGGGTCTTTCAGGGCCTGATCAATAATTTACAAAATGCAGATTGGCAAAAAACCACAAATGCTGCAATGATGCTTGTTCGTTCTCTTAAAGGACAAGTTCATCCCATAATTACAATTGTGCTAATATTTACTGACCCTGATGTCGTTTCAAGCCTCGGATTTTTCTTTCCCTGAATACAAATACGATATATTTTGAAGAATGTTTCAGTCGCTGTTTTCAGCATAATGAAAGTGGACAATTAGCGCCCACAATATCGCTACTGAACTCTACGGAGGCAAAAGTTGTTTAGCGTGGGGGCGTGTCCGGCATGTTTCACGGCCGACCCATCAGCCCGCTCAGTTCTCCTGATGGCCAGTCCGCCCCTGAACGGCCCCAAAGTGCATTGGCCACCCAGGAAAATGCCCGGTATGCCAGATTATCAGTCCAGCCCTGGTTAGGTGAGACACATCAATTTTACACCTGGTCGCTTGAATGCGCCTCCTGTTACCACTTGTTCAGATTTGGACGGGAGGGTCTCTGTTACATGGTAGGGTTAGTGTTAGTCAATCACTAAGTCAGTGAGTTTAGACCCCCATTTAGACCTGTATTTATGTGCAACCACGTCAGAAAAGTTTCTCCCAGATGCGGTTGAAATTTAATCGAAGCACAAATGCAACATGTCAAGCAGAATTATCCGTTATTTTAGTGGATTACCTGTATGGAAAGAGCTTCAGGTGTTTGTGATTGGCATCTGTGTTGATATCAGACACACTGAAGAAGATCTGAGAAGCTCTCGTGATCGTGTATGTATCCGCTTTTTAAAGATTTCCGATCGGACGGTTATTTCCTTAAAGCCACTCGTAAACGACAAAGTTTAAACTGTTGTTTTAGCACAGCTGATTGACAGGTGAGGGGTGTCACTTCATTGCTGCCGGGACACTTACAGAATGGATTAGCGTTTATACCTCAAATGTTATGTGGTCACATGCGTTTTTGACCACATTCGTATGTGGTTATTGTGATCCGATAACAAAACATTTTAGCCCCCATTTAGACCTGTATTTAGGGCTGACCACATGTGATCGGATCACCCAAAATGCATCTTAATACCAGGTCGAAACAAGGTCAAAAATAATTTTTGTGAATGAAGTGCAATCTATAATTTACACAGAAAGGAGGCATGTTTGCATGGAAAGGAATGAAAAGGACTTCATTTAAATAATCAAGGTGCACCGCAGTTTCAGTGCAGATTGTCCCTTGTTAAACTAGATTGCGGGTGGTCAGTGAATAAGACCATGTGCAAAAGTGGCGCAACTGTTTAGCAAATTTGCCCCTGAAGGTCTTTCAATGCCACTAACCTGGTAAACATAGACAAATCCAGTGATTAGATCAGTATGTATTTTCCCTTTTCTGGAAATCGAACACACAAATATGGCATTGAAACTACAAGCTACAAAAACAAGTGACGTTGCTGTCAGTCAGTATGATTGGAGGTTAATCAAGAAGGTTGAGTTTCATAATCGCTTCCAGTTTTGTGTGCAATATGCATCTTGAGGCAGTTAAGGACTGTAGGCGGTCCATTGGTGTGCCATCTGAGGCTAAAACCACACCCACCCAGACTCATTTAACTGAGTTTAAAGCCAGCAGCAGATGCAAAGAAGCATGACATTTTGGAATTGTGCTTTGAGATGAATATGAAAAATTGAGGTAGAGAGCAAGAGAGAGAAATAAAGCCAGTGGTGTAAAAAGAAGCACTTGATGGTCCCTTTAACTCAGGGACATCCGCTGGGAAGCCTGTTTTTAGACAGGAGAGAGATGAACAGCACTTTGCAATTAACTAGAGTAACAGGATAAAAGGTAAGAATGGGTAAGAGGGAATGCCAAAGCTTGACAAAGGGCAGAAAATGGTCCTGAGGGACAGGCTGATGGAAGCGTGTGTAGGATAATGGAATTGCAGAACGGTCAATTTGACTTTGGTGAGCAGTTTGGACCGAGGTTTGAAAGACCAGCACTGGCAGAAGCCTTCTATTTACCGCACTTCCCACAAATAGGGTACGAAATAGGGTCTAAAAAAGGTCAGGTCAACAAAATATTATATGGGATGTTTTATTTTCCATCTTTTTTATATGAGGTTTGCAATTTGCAACCCTTTTACCAAAATATGAAACGCGTCTCAAGAAAGTCTAAAACTCTGATTTGTGAGCATTATAGCAATAGCGGTTTTGCCGATTAATCGTTGTCACTAGTTGACTTTTGACTAAATCTATTAATCTTTTTTCCCAAATTTTTTTATTCCTCATCAATAAACTTCATCTGGTGAATATATAGGCTATAAAAAGCTTAATTTTGGTAGATCCTTGTAAAGCAATAAGGTAGCCAATCTCTATCATTTCAAAATAAGAGTCCCCTTTAATTTCTGACTTATTTAAAGTTGAAAGTCCCATGTTATGCACCAAATCTGAATTTTAATCTTTCTTATTTAGGTTTTGATTGCACAGAATCGGTTGACCTCTAGTGCATAAACATAAAAACATTTTAATTGTAAATCAAGTTTGGATTTATCCTAAATTTAACCCAAATCCAAACCTTAACCTAACCATGATTTTAACATTGTACCACAGAAGAAACAAAACAAGACGTTGGGTTTGGAGCGAGATGAGTGAAGTGCGTGTTCACAAACATTTCCTTTCTTAAAATAATGTGTTGGATAGGAAGCTAGATAACATTTTATGCCTTTTTTATCGATATGAAAGTTTGTTGATTAGTTGTTGTTTATCTGAATAAACTCTTACCATTTTGTATGACCAAGTTGTAAAATATCTTACAATTTCACCATCTAGTACAAACTTTTACTAGTTGTCATAAGACTGTGTCAATCATTTGAGAAGTGTCCAAGTAACGGCACTTCCTGGGTGTTACCATTTCAAGTAGGGCTGTCACAATCGATTATTTTGATAATGGAGTAATCTAGTGATTATTCTGACGATTAATCGAGTAATTGAGAAAATAATTCAAATTGCATAAAAGTTGTCGACTTTCCGCAAAAGGTATTGCACAACAACGTCGCCCTTATTGTAGGGCCCAAATGCCGTTGACGACTAATGATTTGTAAACAATAAATCCAACAGACACTTAAAGCAGATCTATAATCTAAAAAATATATAGTACATTTACATTTATGCATTTGGCAGACGCTTTTATCCAAAGCGACTTACAGTGCACTTATTACAGGGACAATCCCCCGGAGCAACCTGGAGTTAAGTGCCTTACTCAAGGACACAATGGAGGTGGCTGTGGGGCTCGAACCAGCATCCTTCTGATTACCAGATTACCAGTTATGGCGCTTAGACCACTACACCAGAAGTGCTCTCACACAGCTGACACCTCTCGTGGTCTATGTCCACATTAATCCAGATAAAAAAAGCTTTCTGTTCAAACTGCTGTTTTCAAAAGTTTTCCAAAAGCTTCTCGTCCACACTGAAACATACTGTGCAAAAATCCCCATTCCATGTACAGTCTGAAATGCAATTATCTCTCATTTTTCGCCACTGGACGGCAATTCCCAGCAAATTTCCCGGTAACACTTTCTACGAAGCCCATATTTATAATGCATTGTAAAGGCATTATACTGCATTCATAATGCATCTCATAATACATCTTAAAATAAGTTATAACTTCTCACAAATAATTATTGCTACAGTTGTAATACATTATAAGACGTCCTCCATTCATAGTTCTACTTTAGATTATAATGCATTATAACACAAGCAACATTCAATATTAATGCAGCAGAAGTTAATAAAGTTATTTGTATAAGTACTGTATAGTGTATAGTAAAGACTTTATGACATGATCATATTATGTGTTCTTTGTCTGCTTTAAGTAAAGTTACAAAAGAAATATCTTCATATAAACAGCCATAACATAAACTTGTAACATACATTAACATTACAAGTCAAACTTATATAATAGAAGTTATTTATAAAATGAGTCTCAAAATGAAATGCACAAACATTAAAATTTATTGAAGAGTCCAGTATAGAATAAGCTCAATTCTATTTATTTTAGTTTTTTTATTCTTGGGTGTGTTTCGATGTGTGATCAACGTACCTGTTTTTTTTTTACCTCGAGAGAGAATTTCTGTATATGTGATCCTTGTTGCTTTAAAAGTGTTTGTAGTATCTAAAAATTTACTCTGAATGTGTGTCATTTTGTATTTTGTTCATGTGTAATGTATGTAACTTCTAGCATGACTTATACTATCTTACAACCACTTAAAAATACCTTATGGATGTTTATAAGACATTTACTTAAAGCATACCATTACATACATCACAACTACATATAATATATTATAACTTATGCAGATCAAATTGGAAGTTGCTTGTGTTTTACTGCATTACACTCTAAAGTATAACTATGAATTGGTAATTATTATAATGTATTATAATTGTGGTTACAACCATTTATGAGAAGATATAACATATTAGAAGATGTATTATGAGACATTACTAATGCATTATAAATATGGGCTTCATAGAATGTATTACCAATTTCCCAATGCTTTTGAAGGAATGCAATATGAAATTTGTACAAAGTAACATTTATCTTGAACAACATGGGCCGCCATCTTGACTGGTTTGGGTTGAATGTATCATAGGACTTCGTCACATGATAACAAATACGTCATCGTTTTCGAATATCTCCATCTTTCCTGTCCACACTACAACACGTATACAGCGTTTTCAGCTGGACAAAAACAATGTCTCTGTGGGGACGGAAGGCCAAAGCATAGTGAAATTCATGCGTTTTCAATCAAAAACATATTAGTGTGGACTTGGCCTTAGATAAACGATTACAAAAAAAAAATGGGATTTGTGCGTCTAATGTTTTAAAAAAGTAATGAGAACTGTATATATTTATGAAAAGTGTCATACCACTTTCTCTGATTTGACGATTGCCTGTGCTACTGTCGCTACAAAATGCACAATATTCATTCAGGGTCTAAAGGAGAGGAGACAATGTCTCTGTAGGGATCAGAAGGGGGAGGACCTGAGGAGGAAGATGAGACAGCAAGACAGGAGCAGTTAAAGTGAGATCTGTGTGGCGTATCTACAGTGCTGTCTTTGAGTCTGTCACAGACACACTAAAGATCTGGATTTGTGTGACACATCGCTACAAAATCTCCGTCAGGCAGTTCCTGTCTGTCTTTATCTCTAGCCCAGAGGGTCTCTCTGTGTTTTTACGTTAGGCCTGTCTTTCTCTCGTCTTCTACTGTTGTGCTCTTTTTGGGGGGGCCTGTCAAACTTTTGTGCTCAGATAAGCCGGGGAATTAACGTCGGAAGATCAGGTGTGCCTGGTAGTTGGGAGAAGTAGTGGTGTCTGACTTGTGATTGAATCGTTCTTTTGAGTGGATCTTTTTAGGCTGGTCAGCGAAGAACATCTTTTGAGTTTATTATAAACATTTTGAATTTGTAATAGTCACTTATAATTTGATCTTTGTAGAAAATAGAAGTCCTATTGACATCATATACTTTAGTTCATATGTATTGCAGTAATTTAGCATATTTAATCTTTAACTAAATGTGATTATTATTCCAATCTAATTTTATGCATTTTATTTAGTTAAAGACTACCCAATTTAATTTGATAGAATTTTGTTATAAAATTGAAATATGTAAATCTTAAAAAAAAAATAAAAAAAAAGGCAAAAATATTTTTTGAGTGAAGTGACTCAATGAACCAAAAGCAAAGACTATTCTGGACACATCTGCCATGTAACTAACAGAGAAACTATAATACTAAGAGTATCTGGAGTGTACTGAGGATTTCACTGATGGGGCAAAACAAATATTGATTGCTGGACAGTTTTATCAACACGCATGCAAAAAGAGTTGGTTTTAACAAATTTCAGCCAAAAGGTTTTTAAATTAATTTCAGTATTGTTTTTTTGGTAAATGCAAATTATATGTAGGTTTTAAATTGCTTATATGTTGCTATATTGCTGAATTATGACAGCAAAAAGGATTTTTTTTTATTTATATTTCCATGCATAATATTTTGGTATTTGTTGCTTTACGTGCAAATCTATAAAGTAGGCAACATGTCCATGACCTAATCAATATTTGTCATAGTTATATTTCACATACATTAAACAGAGAGACTAATTGGAAACCGATGGTTGACTTTGCTTTAGCTAAAATCGGTCTGTGCTTACCGAAATTTGAAACAATGCCCCCAGTGGTCAAACCAGTAAGTGTTTTTGGGCGTGAGCACCATTTTCTGTGTGAAATATCCATGGAGGGGCACCAAAAGTGAGATGGAAAACGAGTTGTTTTTGGCTGTACAGGCTTTAATACATAAATGCATATTTTATAAACTGTACAACCGTACACCCCAACCCAAACCCCCAATCCTAAACATCAGTGGAGTAAAAATGTAGTGTAAGGGGAAAAAAATGCAAACTCTAAATCACATTCGTCACTGATTATGTGAATGCAATTACTTCCTGGTTTCAACGTGGGATCCAAATCTGGTCTCTCATGCTGCAGACGCTTTGCGCTTACGGTCGCACCTCAAGGGAGGGTAAATACACTTGAGCCGATGCAAAATTAGCACGTTTACATGCTCGCTTACACCAATTATGCTTAATAAGCCAACAGTGTGTGTGGTCATGTAAACGCGTTAAAAGGCTTTCCTTTATCGGTTTAAGTTCATAAACGGCTTAAGAACAAACTGATCAGCCCGGGTAGATTTTCGCCCATTACCCAGTTTTCGTGTTGTGTGTAAACACATTTACTGGCATTCTTAAAGGATTATCCAATATACGCAAATCACGGTTTTCTTGCTTTGTCTGATTTTTTTATATTAGCCAATTTTTATGAATTATCAGCAAATTGGCGTGCATGTAAACAGGCTCATTGTCTGTTAGGAGAAGAGTCGGCATAATGTGAAAAACCATGCAGAATTCCTGTGTGATCGTGTTGCAGTAAAAGCCCTGAGTGGAACATTGAGGACATTCCAAACTCAAAGTCAGAAAATGGGAACTTTCCAGGAGGACATTGAAAAGTCAAGGAACACAATGTGATCAATCATGTGATGGTTTGAAAGAACAGCTGCATCTATTTGTGCAAACTGTTAGAAAGAACTGAGTCGCTGGAATGAATCAGACTTCCCATCACTAGAGAGAAGGAAGAACAGGAATAGTCCCATTTTCCCACAGACCTCAACAGCAGCTATTAACATTCCAACATGAGGGTTGGCTTGGACATGGTCCTCGCCAAAGTCGAGCAAATTTTAGTTTGAGGGCGACATGTCGGACTTAAGAATTGATGAATCGCCCACAGGCAGCCCTTGGGCTCGTAATATCAGAATTTAATTGGAAGCGTCAGATGGCAAGTTAATCCGACCTCCGGTAAATCTGTGGAGATATTTCTGAAGGAGGACCGAATGATTTGTGACAGAACGGTCAAATTAAATGGTCTGCCTCGAGCCAAAACTAAAATAAAATCACATTGTGTGTTGATAATTTATTTTTAAAACCACTCTGGTGGTATGTTGTGGCTCTGAAAGCAATCTCAAGTAAGCGAAGATTTCATGTAGACATAGAAATTAGCCTGATATTGGATTTGAGATTTAAACAAATAAAGCGTAGTTTATTTGGACTTTATTTTCTTTAGTTATTTTCTTCAATTCTTCCTCCAAAACTTTATTTACTGTCTCTCCAATTAGAATGATGGATGAGGTTTAGAAACTTCATACAAACTTCCTCATTGTCGCCTTGAAGATGTCACTTGAGTGCAATGACTTTGCTTTACAATTGTCTTCTCTTAACGAGAAAAGAAATTCTCATCAAAAGAGTTTGACGTCTTTATGCAAATTTTAAGTGCAAAGATTACGTTCTCATAAATCAAGTGGCAGTGATGAGTTTGCAAGCTCTCGTTTTGAGCAAATTCTCACCTAAAATAGTCGAGAATAGATTTGGAAGTGGAACATTTGAGAGAGATTTGATTTAAGACTCTGAAAAGTTTCTTAATATTAGTCATGCTTTTGGCTCATAAACTTAGGTCTGCAAGTATATTTTCACTGACTGAAATGAACCTTAAAAGAACTGTTCTGGGTTCAATGCAAGTTCAGCTCAATCGACAGCATGTGTGGAAAAATGGGTTTTACCACCAGCACCACCAAAAAAATGAGGCACTTACAATGGAAGTGAATATGGCCAGTCTATAAACGGTAACATTTACTGTTTCAAAAGTATAACCACAAGACGTAAACTTTACGCAAACATGATTTTAGCATGATTAAATCGCTTACTAACCTTTTCTGTGTAGGTTTATTTACAATATTCCAACTTTGTTGTCCTGGCGGTATAATGCCCGTAAACCCTGTAATATGGTAAATGCCTTAACCCAGGTAAATCCCTCATTTTAGGCTGGGTATTTATATAGATTTCCCAATTCGATATAATGTCTATTTTGTTTACATTTGAACTAAATTCTCTCCCAGCTAATCCTATTAACTATACATGGGACCTTCTAACTACAGTAGGCACATTACGAAAATATAAATTGTATAATCTATATTTTATGTTTTGTTTTTCATTTTGGTCACATTTTGTTTTTTTAAACTGAATAAATCCATGTATTCAATCAATTAATAAGATATTATATTTCATATATAATTTGTTCTTATATGTTTATTGTTTAATTGCATAATTTATTATCTACATTAGCCACTTTTCCACTACCAGACCAGTGCAAGCCAGGGCTATCAGCTGGCCAGTTGGGGCCAATAGCCTCAGACCTCGAGCCGCTAGACTATAATCGATCTGCGTTCCCACCATCGGGTCAATAACTCTGCAGCATTGCCCAAAAATCTGCCTTAATGCACCGCTGCGGTGCCAACATCACACACCCCGCCTATTTTACAAGCAAGAGGGAAGCTCAAGCTGAGGTTTTATTTTATGTAGTTATCTAGAATATATTGAGTTTATATCGAATGTAAACAGCAAGATAAATTAGCGCTGACAACTCACCGACTGTAACTGCCATAACGTCCCGACTGGTCTCTCCAGTAACAGTGGGACTACGTCCAAGCACACAGTCTATGGAAGTTCACCGAACCATGGAAATTAATTTCTTTGGGCACCACATTATCCATTGGGGGATTGGACGGATTTATACTGTGCCCACATTTTTAAATACCTTTTTCCGAACCTGTACCTGTGACGAGGCAGGCAAAGAATGAGGATCTAAGTGCAGCTTTATTAAAATAAACAAGAAAACTCAGAGTAAAGAAAAACACAGGGAACCTAGCACAGAGCATAACAAAACATGCAAGAACTGACAAATAGACTGGGGGAAACAAGGGCTTAAATACACAATGGAAAACAAGGAACACCTGGGGAAACAATCAGGGAATGAGAAATAATCAGGGGAAAACCAATCATAAAAAGAAACTCCGAAGAACTCCAAAAACCTAACAGGAAACAGGAACTAAACAAGAACTTCAACATAAAAGATAACAGGGAATATGTGACGGTACCATTGTGCGCGGGATACATTACCTGGGAAGTTTGACGAAACTCTGCCTTTGACCTTGAACCAATCTCAATCTCCGGTTGGCCCAAGAGTAATTGGCAGGCCAAAGACCATTGGCTGTAGACACCGAGAAAGCCATGATGGAGCCCCGGAAGTGACAGTGGGAACACAACTGGCACGCACTAGCACACCCTCATTTGGCCCGATACTGGAAATGCGGCTAATTATTTGTTTGAACACGTTCTAAAATCGGTACTGTCTCTTTAAGAAAACCGGCATTTCTGTAAACGGCATCTGTAGATGAGCGCATGTTAATGAGAGAGACTCAAATGGCTTTATCTTATCTGTGCCATGCATGATTGGAATTAAATGTTTTTTTGTTGATTTTGATCTACAACTGACTGTAAACAATAGAAACTATTAAAATAGACAAAATTAAATGACAAATGGGTCACGTGAATCTCGTCTTTGGAAACACACATTACACTGAGCAACTTTTGCTCTCAAAACACAGTGAAAGGATCTGGCTGCTGAATACTCCACCACTATACTACACAATTACTGGTAATTGTGGTACAGCCAGTCGCCAAATTCATAACTTTTTAGCATGAAATTTGGTTGCAAATGTGAGTGATTTTCTCTCATTGTTGTAGAGGGTTGAGCATAGAGTAAAAGATCGATCTTGGGATTTAAGAATCGATATCAAGAGCGTTCAAATGAAGATCGCAATGCATTGGAAAAATCAATATTTTTACCCACCCCTATTTTATCACACTAAAAAGCGTATGGAGTGGCCCTATTCACTTCCATATTAAGTGCCTTATTGTAACAATGAATTTTGCTTCTTTTTTTAGAAATGTTTTTGTGGTAGTTGACCATTATGCCAAAAAATGCTGTCGATTGTGCTTAACTTGTATTGAACATCCCTTTAAATATTCTGTAAATGATTTCAGCGGTTCTGCTAACAGCACGTCCGCCCTCCAAATACATGTAGGCCAACCAGATATTAGTTAATCCAAATGTACAAAATGATTGACAGGTAGAGAGAATTTATGATTGGCTACGAGTCTACGACTGCCGTGACATAAGTCAGTATTAATAAAAAAAATATAATTTATGTTAAAATTATTTAAATTAGGAAGTCACCCTATTTTAGGAAGAAGTATTTTAATATTGAAAAACTGACACACAGCAGCTTTAAGCATTTATTTTCACAGCCAGCACACAATTGTACAAAATTCATTATTCATTTTTGAGTCTTGCCTTTTTAACATTTTAATAGATTTACGCATTTCATTCACAGCCTGATGCACAGACCCACGGCAAAATGACATCATCGCTTGCCAGCAAAAACACTCAGATTCTCATTGAATCTGTGGCTAGTCTGCAAGACACTGATACGCCACTTGTCCGAAAGACAGAGGCAGTGAGCACTGTGATCTCCCAATTGCAAAACCACACTAAACCAGGCTCTGAGAGCAGCTTAAATTGCTCTCCATCGATTGCTGGCCCTTAATGCGCCTTCGCCTCTACAGCAAAAGACAAAAGTATGCCGCCTCTTGTTTGGTGTCTTACGAGGGCCACCCGGCCAAATGGATTGTGCCAGCTCATATGAGAACGACTGCTTCAGCTAACACAGTCGTCGAGGGAACCGTGCGTTTGTGTTACTGAGCTGCTGTCCCAACGCCAAGAGTTTCGTTTCATCCGTGCAAAACAAAACCAGCAGAAGGCAAAAGCAAACAACCACAACAAGAAGTTGTGGTTGTTTGTGTCATGTGGAATGGAGCCAAGAAGCTCTTGCGGAGCTCAGGAGGGGTTTTAGAGTGGCACATTTTCTGTTTAATGGAGAGATGTCAAAGATCAAAGTCAAACATTAACATAAATATTCGTTTCAAGATGTTTGTTCTGCTGCATATGACATGATCAGGGTTCAAATCATCTAAACCACTCGTGAAAGGATATTGGACATGGAAATGTCATGCTTATTAAGGGGCAAGCACTAATTGTATCTGTTAGTCTTCTTCTTCTGATTCTTCTGACAGTCTGCGGTAGCCCATAGAACCATACATACGAGTTATGAAATTTGGCACCAATCTCAAATGTAACTGATTAAGATTTGGGTTCTCTCACTCAAACCATCTAGTGCCACCAACAGTTCAAAGTTGCAATTATGTTTCCGCCTATAGCTTTCAAACCATAAGGCCTAGAAACTAAATTTTAGCTCCGTCTAATCGATTTTCCGACATTTCAAATATTCAGAAAAAAACTACTTTTCTTTACTGTCCAGATTTTACATAAATATGGACCGTATGTCTGATTGGTTCGAAATCTGGACTCAGAGATTTATCATAAAAGACCAAACCGTTCTCATATAACGCTTCAATGAATTTGACGGCGAGCACAGCAAAATGGACGTGAGGCTTCATCTTCGCAATGCTTTGGCATGTTGAAACTAAACTTGGTATAGCCATCATGACTTGAGGGTACCTGCACAGTTTCGGCACAACACCATCTAGTGGTCAGGAGATCTGAAAAATTTATATTTTTGCTTAGAACTTCTGAATAGTTTGGCCTAACATTATGAGGATGGTCTTTTCAGATACTTTGGGGCATACAGAGTTGTTTGATACCCAACTTTCCTATATCCGCCATATTGGGCATTGGTCATTTTAAGTTTTTGTCTTAATTTACTGTAGATTACAAATGCTTTGGTTTATCATTAGGAAATTTGGTGTGTGTTATTTGGGCAATGTCCTGAAGGTACTCAAAAAGTTTGGTGACAGCTCCACCTAGTGGTCGAAAGATATATAACTTCTGATCAATTTGAACTATTGTCATGAGACTTGTGTCGTTAGCTTCCTTGGGTCATGCGGAGTAAGTCAATAATTAATTTGCCATTGTCGGCCATACTTCCTGTCCTCCATTTTTTATTTAAAATAAAACCTACTTTTTCTAACTCCTCCTAGAATGTTAGTCAAATTTTCACCAAATTTTAATCTAAGAGACATTCATGACAAAAAGCTTTTTGATAGATAGACCAAACAGTTCTCGCATTACACATTAATGAATTTAATGGCAAGATGCCAAAAAGTATCTGAGGCTATATCTCTTGAACACCATAGTGTATTGACAGGGTTTGGGAGTAACATTTAACGGAGTTACATATTTAAATTTCGAAATATAAGTAACAGTATTACACTACAGTTACAATTGAAATAATTGGTAATTAGAATACCGTTACATTCAAAAAGTATTTTGATTACTGAAGAGATTACTTTGCATTTTATTGTCATTTGTTTCATTTAATATTTAGTCTTTTCAGATGGAAAACATTTATACATATAGATGATGTGATCCAACGTGCATTTGAACAGCGGTGAAACACTTTCTTATGATGCGTTACATTCAAACGAGCAGACAGAGAAGTTTGGAGCAGAAGAAATATAAATAAACCTTGTGTAAATTGTAAGTTTTATGCCAAGCTAAAATGCTAGCCATTTTATATGCACATGTTACCAGGCACGATCATATTTATTATCAAGAAAATTCACGTTGGATGAACGAGTGAACGATGAACAGTCCAAAAGTTTGCCATTGTTGTACTTGGCCCCATAATTGCTGCTTGCAGCTATATTTGTATTTAAAATGCAATACTTGTCAAGATCCTGACATCTTGATTTAGTTTTTAGAAGTTAAATAAAAAATGTAAGCATTTAAGACAGCCAGGTCCTACGATGTCTTAACATTGCTTTTATGTCATAACCAGTGCCTGTCTTGGACGCATGTGAACCAATAATCAACATTCAAGCATGTAATTAGAGATTGTTTCCCCACGATTGTGATACACCGGTGTACATTCAAGCATACTATTCCAAACACATCTATCCATCTCTGTAAGTAAAACCTAACAGCATGCCGTTGCTGAACGCCCCATGCTCTCCGCCCCTCCCACAAACCCTGGGGCTCTCTTTCTCCTAAGCAGGTTTATTTCTTCTCCCTGGAGCAATGTGGGTTTTGTTCTTAGCACCAGTGCAGAATTATCCTGACAGAACAAACTCATGGGTAACAGCCTTGCATAACCTCCCCATCGCCCCTCCCTTGCCAGCCCTCTTGTATTTCCACTCTTCGCCTCCTTAAGGAACAGGTCTCCTCGCTCCTTGCCAGATGCCCGGAGCAGCGAGCTTCCACCCTCATTCTCTCCTCTGTGACATGGCACTGCACACCAGCCCTGACTGCTGCGATGCAGCATGCATTCAGAAGGAGCTTTGCTCGGCATCAGTGTCAGATTGATAATTTTGAAAGAAAGTTTAATTTATCAATGTCAGTGTGAAGATAGTAACAGAACACCCGAAGTGACAGTTACAGCGTATATATATATATATATATATGGCGTATTTGGTTAGTTGAGGTGAAGCAGGAAGTGTTGTTAGTAAGAACAGAGCATGTGACTTTTAAAGTCAATGTGAAATTGACCTTTTTTACTTCTACACAGTCTCAGAGTTACGTGGCCCGTTGTACATATCGCGGCAGTTTCATAGAGAAATTAACACTAGCGGCGCTACAAAAACAACAACTTTTATTATACTTATTTTACACCCACATCACGAGTAAAACGGCAAATTATCAGTTCATAAACACTTGCATTTTGCCCTGTTCCTCACACAATGCAATCTTACGATATCGAAACACTTTTAACGTAGTAAAGCGATACATTTAAACATTTACAAGCTTGTTCAAGCACGATCAAATTGTGCCGTAGCTCAACTGATGGAGCGTTACACTTGCAATGTAAAGGGTCAGGATACGAGTCCTAAAGAGCACGCGAGTTGACACGTGAGCCAAAAGTGTCATAGAAGTGCCACAAAATGAGGTGGTTGTGTTTTTCATCTCACATTTGCTTTTTCTGACCATATCGGTTAGGTTTAGGTTTAAGGTTTAGGGTTGGGAGGTTGGATTTGTTGATTTAAAACTTGATAGAGCATTAACCATAAAAACATCTTCCGTTTGGGAGAACATTTTAGCACCACCCAGTGGACTTCAGAACTTCCGTGATGCGTGCAGTGCTGGACTGGGAAGAGAAATCGTCCCGGGATTTTACATAGCAACTGGCCAAAAAGTCAAGAGTTGTAGAGCGAGGTGTTCGCTGTCCTTTTCTGCATATCGCAACACCGTTTTGTGGTCTGTTCTGCATAATGCGGCGGCTCATTTTAGCTTATCATGGCCAATCCACCAGACCCCTCGGTTCTCCCGATGGCCAGTACGCCCCTGATTGGCCCCAAAGTGCGTCATCCCACCGCGGAAATGCCAGGTATGCCAGATTACCAGTCCAGCCCTGGATACGTGTAATGAACCACAAAATATCACTTTGCAAGAATTTCGCCACAGTCACGTTTTGTTTTTTTCATGAGATCAGACTTGTTTACTCCCGTTATGAACATGCCCAGTTTTATTGTGCATGACTCTTTGGTGCACGTAATTCCAAATAAAAAACAAACTAACAATTGATAAAATCATGTCCCGTTATATCAGTTTAAGGAAGTAAATAGCATTTCATGTTGACTGTACCTTACATTTCTGCACTTGGCAGGTGCTTTCAAAAACAACTTCCAATGTCACATACAGTAAATATTTCGGCAGTATCCGTGTTCCCTTGGAGTTGAACCCATGACCTTACCGTTGGTTGTGCAAAGCCTTACCTTACAAAATCAACTTGAGTGGTGGCTATTTTTCTCTGGCCAAAATTAGTGGGAATAAACAGCAAAAGTTTCAATTATGGAGAACCACTCAGCACATTATGTTCATAAGGCAATAATAAGCTTGTTCCATTGTGATGCATCACAAGCATTATGCGTACAAAAAGCCAAATGAGATCTAAACACCAACACGAGGAAGAACCTCAATTTTCCTCAAAATTCAGATTGCCGTAGTGTTTTCAGCACTTTGCTTTTTCCAACGTTCGGAGAAAGTTGAATTTCAAAAACTCTTTTGGCCATTTTGTCTGCTCCATTTTTTATTCAGGCGGATCGCCTTGACGGGTTAGCTTTCTTTTCAGGAAGCACCTTCAATCACACAGACGTGACGACGGAGCGTTAATGCCTGCTCTTTGAAAGAGACTCAAACCCTCTTTGACAAATCCGTCAAATAAACCGCAAGCAGGGATACATTTGCACAGTACCACGGGGCCTTGTCTTCTGGCCAAAGCTTGTGAGATTTTCAGTGGGGTAAGTAACAGTTTAATTTCTGTATTGATCTTGGATAGCTTTGGGGTTTGAGCTTTTATCTAAGAAAGGAATGGGGCTAAAAACTGACAGGTCTAACGGGACATGGACTTAGGACCCTTTTTGCTTAGTTGGCAGATCTATAATGTTCAATGGTAAAGATCTCTGCTTGACTTTATCGAACCGATGTGGTCTCTTCGCCTTGTGGTGGAGCTTAAAATTGACGGATACTTGGAGAAAGAACTATATCTGGAGAATTGAGCAGTACGATGGTGTTATTGACCCGTTTCAGTGACATCACTTTTTCCTTGCAACGTCTTCATTTGTGAGCATCAGCGGGAGGAAGCAATGGCGGTGTATGGAAAAACACACCATAATACGATATCAAGAAAATTGCTTTTGATCCATGCCAATTCCCAGAAAATGTGTACACAGATGTGTATGACTGTCTGTCTTCTGCTGAACACATAATCAGTAGGTCCATTCAATGCAAGTGAATGGTGACCAAAACTTTGAAGCTCCAAAAAACACAGCGGTCTCATTGGCGATCATAATTTTCAAGCTCGATTACACTTCGTATAATACCATCTAGTCCTCTGCACATGTGTCAGGCACTAGGAAGTGTAATCGAGTTTGAAATTAAGATTGTGCCTAGAGGCTGCGATGGCTAGATGTACAGTAAAAAATGTGTTATATTTTGAGAAGACATGGATTTAACCACTGTAGTTGTATGGATTACTTTTATGCTACCTTTATGCTTTTTGGAGCTTTAACGTTTCAGTCACCATTCACTTGCTCTATGTGGACCTACAGAGCTGAAATATTCTTCTAAAAAGAATGTCATACACATCTGGGATGGCATGAGGGTGAGTAAATTATGAAAGACTTCATTTTTAAGGCATCATGTTGTCCTTTTGTAGCTTGACAGTCATTGTCACTTATAAACTATAGTGAGTGGTGGGTGGCGTTGTGGACTAAAGCGCATAACTGGTAATCAGAAGGTTGCTGGTTCAAGCCCCACAGCCACCACCATTGTGTCCTTGAGCAAGGCACTTAACTCCAGGTTGCTCTGGGGGATTGTCCCTGTAATAAGTGCACTGTAAGTCGCTTTGGATAAAAGCATCTGACAAATGCATACATGTAAATGTAAACTGTCGTTGTATTGAAAAGAGCTGCATAAAGATTTTTAGAAATCTCTCCTTTTGTGTTTCACAGGCAAATAACAGCATATAGGTTTGAAATGACATGAGTGAATAATGACAGAATGTGAACTATCCCTTTAAGTGTGATATTGCCAGGAAGCACTTAACCACTAGTGTTTGATCAATGTTTACTGCGCAGTGAGGTCTATATGCATCTTATTGCAGGTGTAATCAATACAAAAGTGTATGCAAAATGAGGTACAAATTCCCTTAATCTGTTTGCAAACGAAGCCAAATCTGTATCTCACGACACCAGCTAAGTCAATACGCAATGCGAACTAAGTGGAATTAATGATCTGCTTGAACAAATTCCAACAATGAACTGCTGCAAACTATTTTGCATACTTGTTTAAGGAACCTCAAGATCACTTCACAACCCTGCTGAAACATCCGAAATTACTGACTCGACTAAGGGTTTTTTTTTCTTTTTTTTTTTTCTTTTTTTTCTCTTTAAATCAACGATAGCAAAGACATGACGTAAGAAAAGCATCATTACGATAATGGTTCTCTTACGAGAGGTTCTCTCGTATTGCGTAAGCTAGCTTACGCTACGGGAAAGATTCATCTTTTCTGAGATATTGAAGCCAAAAAATTATCCTTAATTTTGTATCATTTGTCAACGCAGTGCAGCAACTGCAGACCTTGAGCGGGCTAGCTAGCGAGCTCATTGGTTGCTCTGCGGCAACTGCTGCAGCCTATAGACGAACTTGGGCGAACTCGCATCCAATGAGAGGCGTCCGCGCGCTTACTGCATCAAAGCCCGCCAAAATGGGCGTGGCTAGAGTGCATATAAGCGTAGTTCGTAGGCTGGAACCCTGATTTTCATCTCTTCAGCGAAGCTCTTTGCATCTCTGAACTGGAAGCCGCACTGCTGCCATCTGGGATGACGAGGCAGAGGATAAGGGTTGCTGTTCCATCATGGCTTCGGACAGCGAGGAGTGGTCAGGCTCCCAAGCCTCCTCCTCGGCCCAGAAATCCAGAGGATTCGGTAGCAGCACACCTTTGCCCGCCCTCCGCGAGATGGCGGTCTAAACCGGTGCTCCCATCTAGGCCTGCAGAACTACTTCCGCCTGTGTTGGCCGCGCCTATGCCACCGCCGGCCAAGCCGCATCTGCTCTGCATTCCATGGCCGTCTTACAGATCCTCCAAGCGGACCTCCTTCGAGAATGGGATGAGAAAGGCGGACACCCAGAGGCTGTTTCAGATCTAAGGAGCGCGTCGGACAATGCGCCGCTCTCTCCGTCCGGTCTCTTCGGTTCCACGGTGAGTGGCATTGTTGACCGTTTCACGGAAGTCTAGAAAGCCACCCAAGCCATGAATCTCTTCCTGCCTCGTCGCGCTAGCTCCTCTGCAGGCCGCCCACGTGACCAGCCTCCTGCACGAGCCTCTTCACAGCGCCCAGCTCAGCAAAGCCAGACTTTTCAGCGTCGACAGGGCGGCCGCCCTAGGTCGCGCTCAGACAGCCGCCGCAGACCGCCGCCCCCCCGCGGGCCTCGGCCTAAGATTGCGTTGAAACCTGAGCAACCGAAGTCCTCCTAGCTTTGTTGAGAAAACGACGGCTCAGTCCCGCCGCAGCCGGACAGCCGTCAAAGCTTCGCCCTCTGTCAGTCCCCTTCTCTCAGGCTACTGCAGTGGTGGATTCAGCAGCCAACAAGCCGGTGATACTGCCCGCTTGCCTGCACTAAAACGCCGTTTTCACGGCGACCCAAAGAAATCTTGTAAAGAGCAAACGTGCCTTATGTGTAGAAAATGTGCCCACAATCCAGTGTTCACCCCTACACACAAGCATTACACTTCCCGTGTTCCTATCAGAGCCCACTCACATAAAGCGGACACAGCCCGCTCGAGTGTTAGAGTCAATAAACGCGAACACGAATACGTGCGCGCGCCCCTTCTCTGGCCGCTCTGTCACACGGCCAGCAAACACTTCTCTGTATGTAAGTCCCGTGCCCGTGACTATGCTCGCGCATCACTTAACAGATGTGACTCTTTCCCCATTCACCTCAATCGGGAAGTCACTCACAGAACAGCCTGTCCCTGCTGTCTGCGAGCAGTCATGCATAAGCACAGTAAGCGCGCTCACACATTCTGTTCAGCGCGCTGTGTGCGGCAATCAGGGCGATTTGGCCATTCACCCTCTAGCATTACGCTTCAAAGCGTGGGAAGCTATCCCAGGATATCCAAAGGGGTGTTAAGCACAATAAAACAGGGCTATTTGCTACAGTTCGATCGCCGCCCTCCCCGCTTCAGAGCGTGGCTCGAAACTATTGTGAACACGGAAGCAACCTGCATGCTTCGTTCAGAAATAGCAAACCTTCTATAGAGAAAGTGCCGCCTTCGCTGAGCGAGTCAGGGTTTTACAGCCGTTATTTTCTTGTTCCCAAGAAAGACGGCGGCCTCAGACCAATATTAGATCTCAGGGTTTTGAACAAGGTGCTTGCAAAAAGACCGTTCAAAATGCTTACAATCAGGAAACTCCTCGCGCATACGCGCCAGGGGGACTGGTTTATCTCTCTCGATCTGAAAGATGCATACTTTCAGATTCAGATAAATCCCGTCACAGGCCATTCTTGAGATTCAGCCTCGGCGGCCAGGTTTATCAATACACCGTCCTTCCGTTCGGCCTGTCCTTAGCACCCGTACTTTCACGAAGTGCATGGATGCGGGGCTCGCACCCCTGCGGAGTCAGGGTTTGCGAATTCTGAACTATTTGGACGACTGGCTGATTATGGCTCAGTCACATATGGAGCTTCTGTCTCACAGAACAGTTCTCCTCAGCCATCTGAACAGTTTGGGTCTTGCAGTCAATTGGACCAAGAGCTCACTACAGCCCAGTCAGACCATTTCCTTCCTGGGAATAGAACTAGACTCCGTGGCAGTGGCTTATCTACACAGCGCGCGCGCCGTGTTCAGCGACTAGCCGCATCTTTTCAGATGAACAGCCTCACGCCTCTGAAGAAATTCCAGAGAGTGCTAGGTTACATGGCCTCAGCCGCAGCAGTACTTCAGCTGGGTTTACTGCACATGCGCCTGCTTCAGCATTGGCTAAACACCCGGCGTCTCGCCGGGCTTGGGCCACAGGCCGCCAGCCCATCAAGGTGACTCAGACCTGCATATCAGCTCTGCAGCCCTGGACAGTGGCCGAATGGTATCAGCGGGGAGTGACAATGGGAGCTGTATCTCGCCGAAAAGTCATCTCGACAGGCGGCGTCCAACACGGGTTGGAGCGCGGTCTCGCGAGGGCTCTCCGGTTTTCGGCCTATGGTCAGTTCAGGAAAAGCTCCTTCACATAAATTGTCTGGAAATGATAGCGGTCGAGTACGGCTCGTGCGCTTTCTCCCGGTCATTCAGGGTCACCGCGTCCTGGTCCGTTCGGACAACAGATCTGTGGTATCCTACCTAAACCGTCAGGGCGGTGTCAGATCCAGGAACCTCTTCCATCTGACAAAGCGCATACTGAGTTGGTCCCAGTGCCACCTGCGCTCGCTGAGGGCGGCGCTGCGTGCCAGGCCACCTGAGCGGCGGCCCGGACAGACTGTCCAGAGACAATATTCCCCCAGGGAATGGTCCCTGCAGCTCAAACAGTCCAGGCGTTATGGCACCTATTCGGCAGAGCAGAGATAGACCTCTTTGCGTCCAAAGAGAACTCTCACTGCCCAATATTTTTCTCAGCGAGGGCAGCTGGCCCAGGACTGGCCCAGGCGCCTGCTTTACGCCTTCCCTCCCGTCTCGCTATTGCCACAGGTAATGCAGAGGATCAGGAAGCAGCGTCACTTGGTGCTCCTCATAGCCCAGCGTTGGGAGAATCAGACATGGTTCCCGGAGCTTACGCAGCTGTCACTGACAGCGCCGTGGCCCATCCCAGTGAGAGCAGATCTCCTCTCTCAAGCTCGCGGCACAATCTGGCATCCCCACCCAGAGCGCTGGAGCTGCATGCGTGGGTGATCAGCGACTACCCGTCAGCTCTGCCAGAAGGAGTAATAAACACCATCATACACTCTAGAGCCCCTTCCACGAGAAGACTCTATGTGTCAAAATGGTCTGTGTTCTCAAAATGGTGCACCGACAGAGACCTGGACCCGCGGACATGTGGGGTGTACGTCAGCTGCTCGTATTTCTACAAGAGCTGCTGGATAAGGGCAGATCCCATCCGCGCTCAAAGTGTATGTGGCGGCCGTTGCGGCGTTCGCTGAACCCCTGCACGGCCAGTCATGGGGTAAAAGCGAGCTGGTCATCCGCTTCCTCAGGGAGCTAGAAGGATGAACCCCAGCGCCCCCATCGGTTCCTATCTGGGATCTTTCTATAGTTCTCGAAACTATGAAAGCCCCCCTTCGAACCACTTCAATCCGTGGATTTGAAATACCTTTCACTCAAAACCGTTTTTCTGACTGCCCTGTCATCAGTCAAGCGTGTGGGAGACCTTCACGCGCTGTCTGTCAGCGCTGCGTGTCTTGAGTTTGGACCAAGTGACTCCAAGGTAATTTTAAAGCCTAGACACGGCTATGTTCCCAAGGTGATCGGTACTCCTTTCAGAGCACAGGTCATTTCCCTATCGGGCTGCCAGCACCGGATAGCGACGCGGCGCCAATCTCCTTTGCCCGGTCAGAGCACTGAGATTGTATACTGCGCGCTCCGCTGCTTTCAGGCGCTCCGAGCAGCTTTTCGTTTCGTTCGGAGGGCGCACCAAAGGTCTCGCCGCCTCGAAACAGACACTATCTAGATGGATAGTGGAAGCTATTGCTGCTGCATACGCGTCAAAAGACCTGCCATGCCCGTTGGGCATTAGGGCTCACTCCACTAGAGGCATGGCATCCTCGTGGGCATGGTCCAGCGGGATTTCCATTCACGACATATGTGTGGCAGCGGGATGGACTTCCCCCTCCACCTTTGTCAGATTTTACAATATGGAAGTGCCCGCTCTGCAGGCAAAACTACTAGCGGTTTACTACGCTACAGCTCCGCTGGTGAGCTGCACTGATGGGACACATTCCACACAGACCGGCACCGCCGCTCTGTCGTTCCCTTCCCACTATGTGCTTATGTATTACACAATCAATGACCCGCATTCTTGCCGGCCAAATATTATTTCCCCACTCATAAGGGCTCCCCGGGTCCCCCTTAATTCCCTGGGGCTCATACAGTGGATGCTTGGCGCCGCGGCGTTGACAATGGGTTCCCGTAGCGTAAGCTAGCTTACGCAATACTGAGAGAACCTCTCGTAAGAGAACGTATCGGTTACCTAACGTAACCTCGGTTCTCTCTAGATGAGGGAACGAGTATTGCGTAGCCGGCCGTGCTCGCGCCACGGCGACTTTTCGCTTCAGTCAATGAAAACCAGGGTTCCAGCCTACGAACTACGCTTATATGCACTCTAGTCACGCCCATTTTGGCGGGCTTTGATGCAGTGAGCGTGGGACGCCTCTCATTGGATGCGAGTTCGCCCAAGCTCGTCTATAGGCTGCAGCAGTTGCCACAGAGCAACCTATGAGCTCGCTAGCTAGCCCGCTCAAGGTCTGCAGCTGCCGCACTGCGTTGACAATGGATACAAAAATTAAGGATAATTTTTTGGCTTCAATATTCTCAGAAAAGATGAATCTTTCCCGTAGCGTAAGCTAGCTTACGCAATACTCGTTCCCTCATCTAGAGAGAACCGAGGTTACGTTAGGTAACCGATACGTTTCACATTCAGAAAGTTCTTATAACTTCCCCGAGGACAGACAGACATACTACAAGCGATATTATTACAGTATCATCAATTAAATAAGTACAGTTATACATTTTAGAGGATAGGAGTTACTACTTAATCACTCAAATTCTTAAAAAAAAAATTATTAAATAAATAAATACAGCCTTTAAAATTGGAAAACATTAGGTGAATTTTAGTGAATATTTTTCTAGAATAATTGATTACTGTATTTATATAATTGATCATACTGTAATAATATCACCTGTAGTATGTCTGTCTGTCCTCTGGGAAGTTATAAGAACATTCTGAATGTGAAAATATATTTCACATTTGTATTCATTTTTTCCCCATGTATAACTTGCACGTGAATTGAACGAATGAGTGGACATCTCCTATGTTTTAGCGTAGTGAGTGGAGTTTTTAGACGGTCCCTTACATCTGCGAAAGTGAATGTCGAACGTCAAACTAACTTTACCTTGCTCGTACATTTTGCTATGAGTGCATAACGTCAGTTGCTGCTTATGTAACTCCTGTAGGTAAGGATGATATTAATGAGTGCAAAAAAACAAAACTAAAAAGACTTAAATTCAAACTACCCAAACTCCCCGTCTACGGGCCTGTTTGGTCTGATGAGTCCAGATATATCCTATTCCAAAGAAGGGAAGCACATGAAGTGATGCACCCATCATGCAGTGTCCACTGTTATGTAAATTTATACTGATTATTGTGGACATAGCCTTAAAATTATGTGCTAGTCAAAATGCATAACTTGCATCGTCAATACGAATATGTTTGATATGCCATATGTTGAAATTATTTTAATAAATCTTTCAAAATATTGGAATATTTGGTTAAAGTTTGCCCTGTTAGAATTTGATACATATTTTTATCATTAAATATGCACATTATGTGCCTGAAAAATGTAGAAAAGTTAATAAATACTAAATTATGAAATATTGACTAGATTTAAAATACATTTTTGCCAAATGACAAAAAATCATGACCGTGATCAAAAAAAAATAATCCTCGCTGTCAGTCTCTACAGTAAGTGCAAAACAGGAGTAATCCATCTGGTGAGCAGGTGCTTGAAGTCAGTGGTGCCATGGCGGTATGGATGTGACAGGTGGCAGAAGGGCAGGAATAAAACCTGGAGCAGGAGAGCGCTGAGTGAGGTGTATACAGTGGCTTCACGCAGCCCAGCCAGAGTTAATGGGATCAGGCATGGAAAAAAAGCATCATAGTGCCAGTTAATGTTTAATCCTCTGCAGCCTCGGGCTTCAACCATCTGATAATTCTTAGGCCGCCTCTCTTCTTCATCAAGGTGTGGGCAGGAAGTGCCTCTGTAAATATATATTTGGTTGCAGCATGCCGCGCCACTTCTCGCCTCAATCCACAAACCCCCTCTTCCGTTTCCACCCTCACAACTGTTTCTCCTTCCAAAATGTTGTCCATCTGCCTCTCCCAAACCATTCCATCTACAAGTGTGCAACTGATATGTGTTCATCAATGATTGACATTATGGGGGAAAAAATAACAAAACAATATGGCATGACCCCTTAACTCCACCATATCTTTAAACCCAAGGCCTAGAAATGTATTGATGTGCAGTGCAAAGAAAATGAGGGTCTCTGCCGTCAAACTCCAGAGTGCTCTTGTTAATAACCGTGAGCCAGAAGCAAGTGCAATTACAAACGAGAGCATGTACAAGTCAAGGGGATACAAATCATGTTTGAATTAAAGTCCCACAGGTCTAAATGAATCAACCCCGAAGGCTTGCATTGCACAAGCACAGCAAACACAGTACATCTGTTTTAAGGCCGGTGAACGTTTGAACAGTGGTGAAACACTTTCTTATGATTTGTTGCATTCGTGCAAGTTCACACTGTCGTGAGTAAAAAGGTGGATATGACGTAATTGAGGAACTTTCCATTGGGAGATTAATAGAGGAGTTACATCATGTTTCAACAGCTTAACAAATAGTTTGAAACGCTTGGCAGATGAAACATAAATCCAATAAATACACGATTACATGCCTTGTCGATGCGGTTAGGGTATTGTATAGAAAGCCACAAATAATATATTTTCTGCCTCATTATATGAACAGAATCCACATACGATCAGAAAAGGATGTTGTTGTGTTCAATCTGTGGGGTTTTGAAGTTTGGAGCAATAAAATATTTAACCTTGTGTAAATTGTCATGTGAACATTTAGCTTTATGCTAAGCTAAAATGCTATTTCTTGCCTTTTACATGCATCTGTTATCAGGCGCTTCGACCTTTGATATTAGGCCAAAGATGTACTGCAAAAGTTTTATTTTTAATGATAATTTAAATATTGTTTTCCTGTAAAATATCTAAAAACCCTTTACTCAAGTAGCAAAACTACATAAGATATCAAGGCTTTTTCTTTTTCAGAGAATGTATTTTTACAGTGAAGTATATTTTCTTACTTTTATTAACATTTTTCTACATTTACAAGTGAAAATATCTTAAATAAGTAATCCAAAGTATTTCGATTACGTTACTGACCTTGAGTCATCTAACAGAGTATGTTACAAATTACATTTTATAGCATGTAATCTGTAATCTGTAGCGGAATACTTTTGAAGGTATCCTTCCCAACACTGTGCGCAGATGATACTATACTTCTTTAACCAAAATAAGGAAGTGTGGAAGGTTGGACAGTTCATGCACTCAGCATACGTGGTTTACCGTATGTAGCGGTCAGCGGAAGGGGCGGAGTTACCTGGACAAAACAATTGCAATTAATGGTTAATGTAGCAAGTAGCGAAACCTCTTTGTAGACTGCACCTTACAAATGTGAGTTGAATGTTTCCCCGTGTGTGAAGATTTGCGTAATTTGCGATACAATTGTTCGACTGAGTTTGGCTAGCATGCTAAAGCTAGCGGCAACACATTGCCTGCTTTTGAAACATCACTTCCATCAGCTAAAAATGCAGACTACAAGCCTTTGATCATCAAACGCACATTTTCTGCGTGATTTCTCGCCGTGATAAACATTTTGAATCAAAGTGTTGGTGGCGTAGTGGGCTAAAGGACATAACTGGTAAGCAGAAGGTCGCTGGTTCGATCCCCACAGTCACCACCATTGTGTCCTTGAGTAAGACACTTAACTCCAGGTTGCTCTGGGGGATTGTCCCTGTAATCAGTGCACTGTAAGTCGCTTAGGATAAAAGCGTCTGCCAAATGCATAAATGTAAATGTAAACAAAAAATTCCTAATGAGCCATTCTCATCTGGAGCGAACATTTGTGCTGAATCGCTGAAAATGTGACAAAGCTAAACTTATGTTAACGGTGAGTGTGCCCATATTTCTGCATTGTTTTGGTTTTGCATTTAATCTCACATGAGCACTCTTATATCTTTAATATAATATATATCGTGCCATCTTTGCCTTTGTATCACCTAATAAACAACTTTACAGACCATATGTGTTTTTCTTTGCCAAATATTAATAATATTAACGCTATTGCTGTGACTTGTAGTGCATTATGTGCCTTCGAATACCAAAAACAAAATCATAATCGCTGTGCTATTTTTAAAAGCCTCATCTGTCTGTAGCCATATTAAAGTGTCTAATAATGGGTCAGACTGAAGATGTTGGGTGAGATCTGTGTTTTATTGCTTTCACTCTTGGAGCATTCACATTTCATCACGTTTAATTAGTAACATGCAGGGTCTTTAGCAAATATAACACAAGTAGATATACATGGCAATAAGACACAATAATATACATACAAACAAATATACATACATACAAGTATATTCAGTATGCGTGACAGTGGCATATAGTTAATATTGTTCCAAATGATAACATGTTTTAACCGTTAAACTATTTTTTACACTCGATACCTTCTAATCTATTCACCACTCATTACATGATAAAACTGTCAGTCAACTTGTCCTGAAACAGTTTGTGAAGTGTCTCGAATTTTTCTTTCTCTTTGAGCAAATCAACAACTATATACCTGTGTGTGTATATATATATATATATATATATATATATATATATATATATATATATATATATATGATTTCTTCTGTTTTTGTGTGTATATCAATACATTGTTTCAAAACGTAACATAAAACAGAGGCAATCGAGTAAACACAAAATACAGTTTTTAAATGATAATGTTATTTATTGAAGCAAAAAAAGTTATCCAATTCCAACTGGGCATGTTTGAAAAATTATTCACCCCCTAAGTTACTAAATCCCTAAATCTTTGAAACTCAATTCATAATGGGGTTCAGCTGGACTAGACACACCCAGACCTGATTACTGACAGCCCTGTTCAATCACATCAACACATAAATACAACTTGTTCAGCTGCATGAAGTTGGCTAAAAGGGCTCACCCAGTAGCACACTATGCCAGGGTGGAAAGAAATTCCAGAAATTAGGAAAAAGGTGAATGAAATACATCAGTATGGGAAGGGATAAAAAGATCACAATGAGAATCATTATCTCCAAATGGAGAAAACTTGGCACAGTAGTGAACCTTCCCAGAAGCTTTTGGGAGAATGTTCTGTGGACTGATGAGTAGAAAGTGGAACTGTTTGGAAGACGGGTCCAGTTACATCTGGCGTAAATCAAACACAGAATCCCACAAAAAATCATCATCCCTACGGTCAAGCATGGTGATGGTGTCGGGATGCTTTGCTGCTTCAGGGCAATAATTGAGGCAAACATGAATTCTGTTCTCTACCAGAAAATCCTAAAGGAGAACATCCGGTCATCAGTCCGTGAGTTGAAGCTCAAGCGCAGCACAGGAGTAAGTTCATCTCTGAAATGCTCAAAAGAAGCTAAATTAAAGTTTTGGCCTAGTCAAGTCCTGACTTGAACCCGATTGAGATGTTGAGGCAGGACCTGAAATGGGCAGTTCATCCTCATAAACCCTCCAATGTGACTGAAATAAAGCAGTTTTGTGAAGATGAGTGGGCCAAAAATCCCCCACAGCGTTGTGAAAGACTGATCTCCAGTTGTTGGCAGCTTTTGGTTGTTGTTGCTACTAAAGGTGACACAACCAGCTATTACATTTAAGGGGGCAGTTCGTTTTTCACATGGGTGATATTGGTGTTGGATCACCTTTTTGCTTCAATAAATATATATATATATATTAAAAACTGTATTTTGTGTTTACGCTGGTTGCATTTGTTTTGTTGTATCTTGTTTGAAGATCTAAAACAATGTAATATTAAAAATACACAAAAGTAGAAAAAATCAGGATAAGAAATACTTTTTCACAGCAATGTATGTATATTTTATTTATTAATTAATCAGTGTATTTTATTTTTTTTTTTAACAGTCATGAGGGTCTAAGAGGGTCCTCTATTTTTATTTTTATTTGTATTTTTTTTTTTTCACAACCGAATGGCCTATTTCCATGCTGTTTATTCTTGGGTTGCACCACCTGATTTCGACTTGGTGGACATAACGCTTTTCAAATATTAATAACATTTTAATAATATAAAATTATTTTACTGCCTATTTTTTAAAAAGGAATAATTAAATATTTAAATAAAAGATTATTCTAGACTATTCATGGACAGATTATTTTCAAATAATTGTTTTGTGGAAATTGTTTATGTATTTTGGAATAACTTAATAGATTCGGGCAAAAAAATAAAGAAGAAGAAGAAAAAAAAGCATCATTGACTCACTTAGCTGCTCTGGTAGATTCCTTACTATCCCTACATTTTCTTTAAGCCTAGTATGCATACTGTACACAGCTGCAACCTAGTGTACACTCCCATTTCTGCAGTGAACACCCTGGAAAATGATCTTTGTGGTTTGCACAACACTGCAAAAATGCATGAAACTCATAATAATCGTGTGTGTGTGTGTGTGTGTGTGTGTGTGTGTGTGTGTGTGTCTGTGCGTGTGTGACTGCGTGTGTGAGTGTGTGACTGCGTGTGTGTGTGTGACTGTGCGTATGTGAGTGTGTGACTGTGCGTGTGTGTGTGAGACTGTGCGTATGTGAGTGTGTGACTGTGCGCCCGTGTGACTGCGTGTCCACGTTTGTGTGTGTAACTGTGTGCGTGTTAGACTGTGTGTATGTGTTTGTGTGTGACTGCATGTGTGTGTGTGTGTGTGTACGTGACTGCGTGTGTGACTGTGCGTGTGTGTGTGTGACTGCGTGCGTGTGACTGTGTGTGTGTGTGTGTGACTGTGGGTGCATGCGTGTGAGACTGCGTGTGTGTGACTGTGCGTGTGACTATGTGTGTGTGAGTGTGTGTGTGTGTGTGTGTGTGTGTGTGCCTGCGTGCGTGCGTGCATGCATGCCCGTGACTGTGTGTGTGTGTGTGTGTGTGTGTGTGAGCTGCCTGGTGAACGGTATTAAAATCTGAGGTGCCAATTGAGCAGCAAAGACAGGAATTGAAAAGGGAATAACCCCCTCTGTTTTATGACCTCTTCATAATGCATTGGGGTTTTAGCACATGTGCACATATCATCTGTTGATGCAGAGTATTCAAGTGCTGAAAATGAGGAAAAGATTGTATGCGAGTGTGAGCGTCAGTAACTGAATTAAGCACAAAACTGTACATTTCTTGTAAGATTCATAGAGCAGTGCCAATATGCGTCAGGATGTCTACAAGGTTGTTTCATACATCAAGAACAATTATGCAACCCTCGCTTTTAAAATTTGTCCTGAATCCTGACTGATCTGATGTGCAAAGCAACTGTTTCTAATGTACTTTAAGTCAACAGTATTTCAGGGATGCTGTGGTAACGTCTGGAATGGAATATTAGCATGGTGCTAACAGCTTACTGTGCTGTGTGTGTGAAAGCATGCATGCAGTGATAAACGTTTCAAACAGAGGTAAAGTACAGTATTTTCACACACATTATTGTGAGTGGTGTCTGGTTTGCATGTTAGAAATAATTGTATTAATATTTAGCATTATTAACTCAACTTTGTAATGATTCTAATCAAGTAATGAGTAAACAAAATCGGCAGTTTTAAGAATTCCAGTTTGTTCGTCACACTACAAATGGAAGGTTGTTTCAATTTCATTGCATTATGGAGGAGCTGTAAAGCGGGATAAGGGTAAGGAGGAGCAGAGAACCGGCTTGACGATATATATAATAGTTTAATGAAGAAATAAACCAAAAGACACAAACACACATATGACGGACAGCTGCCCGTAAATGCTCTCTCTCTGTCGCACCATCATCCGCAGTCGGCCTTTATCCATCTCGGAGGCTTGATTAGCCTGATAAGGGGCCGGGTGTGTAAAATCATGACCTGGCGCGGCCCTCCGCCCTGTCACATTCCTCCCTCGTTCTCTCCGTGGCATCACGTACAGCAGGTCATCCTTGCCTTCCTGAATCTGGGAGGGGACACGAGGAGGGAAACAATAATGAAAAATAGGGGAGTACTCCCTGTAACAGTGCAGTACCCCCCCCCCAAAAAAAACAGTACAATTTAAAAGAGAGGGAAATGGCCAACGTGGAGCGGCAGTGGGAGCGAGAGACAAAGAAAAAAAACACTTTCTCGCTGGTTCTCTGATACGCCGTAGCTTGGTCCTCGGCTACTCCTCCACCCTCTAGTGGACGACAGCCGTGCCTCCCCAGGTGGATCGGAGGCAGTCCTCCAGCCCCTGGCGGACGGAACACCCCGCCACGTTCTCTGGGAACAAAAGGATTCTCCTCTGCCCCTGGCAGCGGCCCTGACCGCTACAGGCGGTCAGCTAGGAGCCCCTTCTCCCCTCGCTGTCAGCGGCCAATTCCTCCGCTTCCTCCACCGTCCCCCGGAAGTCGCCCGCAGCTGCTCCATTAGGGTGGATGGTAGTGGTGAGAACTCCACTATGACGTATCCCTCCTCCTTCCCGGGTCTTCGGCACCAGTGTAAAGCGGGTTAACGGTAAGGAGGAGGTGAGAACCGGCTTGACAATATAAATGAAGAAATAAACCAAAAGATACAAACACACACATAGGACGTACAGCTGCCCATAAACACTCTCTACCCTTTACTGGTTAGTTCCTATCCTTTACTGGTTAGTTCATATCCTTTACTGGTTAGCTCCTACCCTTTACCGGTTAGCTCCTACCCTTTACTGGTTAGCTCCTAACCTTTACTGGTTAGTTCATATCCTTTACTGGTTAGCTCCTACCCTTTACCGGTTAGCTCCTACCCTTTACTGGTTAGCTCCTAACCTTTACTGGTTAGTTCATATCCTTTACTGGTTAGCTCCTATCCTTTACTGGTTAGCTCCTAACCTTTACTGGTTAGTTCATATCCTTTACTGGTTAGCTCCTACCCTTTACTGGTTAGCTCCTACCCTTTACTGGTTAGTTCATATCCTTTACTGGTTAGCTCCTACCCTTTACTGGTTAGCTCCTACCCTTTACTGGTTAGCTCCTAACCTTTACTGGTTAGTTCATATCCTTTACTGGTTAGCTCCTATCCTTTACTGGTTAGCTCCTATCATTTACTGGTTAGCTCATACCCTTTACTGGTTAGCTCCTATCTTTTACTGGTTAGCTCCTACCATTTACTTGTTAGCTCCTACCCTTTACTGGTTAGCTCCTATCCTTTACTGGTTAGCTCCTATCTTTTACTGGTTAGCTCCTATCATTTACTTGTTAGCTCCTACCCTTTACTGGTTAGCTCCTATCCTTTACTGGTTAGCTCCTACCCTTTACTGGTTAGCTCCTATCATTTACTGGTTAGCTCCTACCCTTTACTGGTTAGCTCCTATCATTTACTTGTTAGCTCCTACCCTTTACTGGTTAGCTCCTATCCTTTACTGGTTAGCTCCTATCATTTACTGGTTAGCTCCTACCCTTTACTGGTTAGCTCCTATCTTTTACTGGTTAGCTCCTATCATTTACTGGTTAGCTCCTACCCTTTACTGGTTAGCTCCTACCCTTTACTGGTTAGCTCCTATCCTTTACTGGTTAGCTCCTATCATTTACTGGTTAGCTCCTATCCTTTACTGGTTAGCTCCTATCCTTTACTGGTTAGCTCCTACCCTTTACTGGTTAGCTCCTATCATTTACTGGTTAGCTCCTACCCTTTACTGGTTAGCTCCTACCCTTTACTGGTTAGCTCCTATCCTTTACTGGTTAGCTCCTATCTTTTACTGGTTAGCTCCTATCATTTACTGGTTAGCTCCTATCATTTACTGGTTAGCTCCTACCCTTTACTGGTTAGCTCCTATCTTTTACTGGTTAGCTCCTATCCTTTACTGGTTAGCTCCTTTCCTTGTCCGTTTGAAATATGCATGCACATGTGCATACACAGAATGTAGAAGCACCTGTCTTTGAAAATAATGAAGATGATTAAGCAATTACTCTGATTCAAATCAGCCCATGCCCTTGACTATTGTATCACATTTTTAATACAAATTGCATGCTATATACAGTGTATACGGCACAGTATTCAGTAAGTAGTGATCCAGAATGCATTAGCCCTAAATATACATTGTATGCATATTTTGATAAAATTAGTAGCAGGTTATCCATGCATGCAGGAAATGTGCACACTAAGCAGAGTATACATACTGCAGAATCATCTACTGTGAGTAATAAGTATGCTATCCCAAACAATCTCACACTCTAGCTCCTATCTTTTACTGGTTAACTCCTTTCCTTGTCCGTTTGAAATATGCATGCACATGTGCATACACAGATTATGTAGAAGCACCTGTCTTTGAAAATAATGAAGATGATTAAGCAATTACTCTGATTCAAATCAGCCCATGCCCTTGTGTGCCGCAAGTAAGGAAAACTTAATTTGGCAGTGTCATTGCTGGTCATTTCAGTGGAAAATGCAAAGCAGCTTTATGCAATTTGTGTATGATGGCACGTCACGCATGACAATGAAGCCCACGCTTCTTATCATTACTCAGTGCAACTTTGTGCGCCTCTGCCATGCCTCACGCTCAAATTTAAAAAGCAGAGCGTTATGGTAGGCTAAAAGTACAATTTGAATATTACATGAAACCTTATTGATTCAAAAACATCTTCGTAAACAGAAATAGTTCTGTTTCAGAGCTGTGCGGTGCCAATAGTGGGGAAAACATTTTTTTTAATACAGTTGTTTTACTTTGTTCACATATGGTATCTGAAAAAAAAAGTGGCCCATTTTCATGACATTTGAATGAATGACCGGTCACTGGAAATGAATGGATTAGACTACAAAATACAGAAATATTAAGTGTTCAGAAGCATCCCATGAGCACATTTATGGATGTTTGTTTGCACACACAGAGTCCTCAGACATATGCACATGCACAAACACACTCGCACACACAACGTGTGTTGAGCGTCCTTTTGTGTATCATCATTCCGTGTACACTCTTTGAGGAATATTTCAAGATCTACTTATCATATTATGTTGTGTTTGGGCTCGTTTGAATCGGGATAGTCTGCCTACATAATGTATGTTTCAGGAAGTAATAAGGAAAAATGCGACAAAAAGACACTCCTGTTTATTATATTTATGTGTGTCTGTGGGAATTTCATTCACTAAATCTCACTGCAGTTTGACCTCTGAGTGAAACACATTTACTCATTGCATTTTACTAATTGAGACCTTTTCAACGATATATAACACATGACTGTCTCATCTTCTTTATGATTTTACCAACTCTGAATATAATTGTGGTGATAACAAATTTGCAAACTATGAGAACAAAACAGTTCTAATTTCTAGATCATGCAGGTGGTATTTAATTTATTTCAAAATTATTATTATTTTTAGTTTTTGTCCCACACTAGCCAATAAGCTTAATTAAATGAATTATATCCTAATATATATATATATATATATATATATATGTACACTCACCTAAAGGATTATTAGGAACACATACTAATACTGTGTTTGACCCCCTTTCGCCTTCAGAACTGCCTTAATTCTACGTGGCATTGATTCAACAAGGTGCTGAAAGCATTCTTTAGAAATGTTGGCCCATATTGATAGGATAGCATCTTGCAGTTGATGGAGATTTGTGGGATGCACATCCAGGGCACGAAGCTCCCGTTCCACCACATCCCAAAGATGCTCTATTGGGTTGAGATCTGGTGACTGTGGGGGCCATTTTAGTACAGTGAACTCATTGTCATGTTCAAGAAACCAATTTGAAATGATTTGAGCTTTGTGACATGGTGCATTATCCTGCTGGAAGTAGCCATCAGTGGATGGGTACATGGTAGCCATAAAGGGATGGACATGGTCAGATACAATGCTCAGGTAGGCCGTGGCATTTAAACGATGCCCAATTGGCACTAAGGGGCCTAAAGTGTGCCAAGAAAACATCCCCCATACCATTACACCACCACCACCAGCCTGCACAGTGGTAACAAGGCATGATGGATCCATGTTCTCATTCTGTTTACGCCAAATTCTGACTCTACCATCTGAATGTCTCAACAGAAATCGAGACTCATCAGACCAGGCAACATTTTTCCAGTCTTCAACTGTCCAATTTTGGTGAGCTCTTGCAAATTGTAGCCTCTTTTTCCTATTTGTAGTGGAGATGAGTGGTACCCGGTGGGGTCATCTGCTGTTGTAGCCCATCCGCCTCAAGGTTGTGCATGTTGTGGCTTCACAAATGCTTTGCTGCATACCTCGGTTGTAACGAGTGGTTATTTCAGGCAAAGTTGCTCTTCTATCAGCTTGAATCAGTCGGCCCATTCTCCTCTGACCTCTAGCATCAACAAGGCATTTTCGCCCACAGGACTGCCGCATACTGGATGTTTTTCCTTTTCACACCATTCTTTGTAAACCCTAGAAATGGTTGTGCATGAAAATCCCAGTAACTGAGCAGATTGTGAAATACTCAGACCGGCCCGTCTGGCACCAACAACCATGCCACGCTCAAAATTGCTTAAATCACCTTTCTTTCCCATTCTGACATTCAGTTTGGAGTTCAGGAGATTGTCTTGACCAGGACCACACCCCTAAATGCATTGAAGCAACTGCCATGTGATTGGTTGATTAGATAATTGCATTAATGAGAAATTGAACAGGTGTTCCTAATGATCCTTTAGGTGAGTGTATATATATATATATATATATATATATATATATATATATATATATATATTAAAATATGTAAAAAAAAAATAAGTGCACATTTCTTTGGTCATAGTTACTAAAAAGATCTAATGCAATATCTTGTGATAATATATGCAATATAAGAGATTTATTAACAATCTTAGTCGGCTGGTCATATTTACCGGGAACACAAAATGTGTTAGCACACACGAACACAACAGGAGGGTTAAATACAATTGCTAAAACATCCACTGATATAAATTGAAATGTGCCCATGTAATAAAAGCTAAGTATAAATTATGAATACATTTTAAAACTAGGTCAAACTAAACTGAATTTTGAAATAATTTTGATATTGTATTTAAATAAAATGGCTTTTCAAAAGCAAAACTCCTGATTCACCCTTGGCAATTTGTCGGTTTACTGGCGTCTCTGCATTAAATTCAAAAACCTCCGGGTGCCTCTTGACTTCAATGGTTTCTCGTATATTAAACCTCGCAGGCAGGAGAACCAAATATTGGCCAGCAGATATTAAGGGCAGTACTGGCTATCATGGGGCTGATGATGAGCAGTACTTGCAGACGGAGCTCAGCGCTAGTGCCACGCTGGCATTTGGCAGTGTTGACGTGTCTTGCAATGGAACCACAGCGAGAGTGAGGCCTCTGCTCCGATAGCACGCTCGGGGTGCACTAATCTCTGTTTGCAGGGGAAATTGGAGCATATTTCACAAACACTGAAAAGATAAGAACAAGAATGCCATTTGAAAAAATAAAACGGAATTTGTCCCCTTCATTTCATGTGGTGCCACCTGTGATGTCACAGTAGTGCATGTCTGTCAATTCATATTCCGATATGATTTTGGGTGAAGTTTTATTTGTGTATATGAAAACACTTGTGTATGGGTGTTTTGTCAACTATGGGAACTGTTTGCCTTGAGGACTTTATTTGTCTTCAAATGTGCAATTGAATGTCATTTCCGCCACCTATGAAATTACATTTTTAGTTCGCTAACATTTGTGGTGGAAATGACATTTGAAGGTGCAATGACTGACTCCTTTGTCTTGCTAAGGTTCATTTATAGTTCAAATTGTATGTATCCTAAATACGTGATGTGTAAGAGTATAACAGAGACGTTTTTTTGTTTATTGACTACAAATAATGAGTCAGAAGTGTCACTGCTAGGAACCAAACATTGTAATTGGAGAAGGTGAACATTAGAGTTAAATAAGATCTTGAACTAGTGAAATCTGTAGCACATAGTTACATTAATGCAGTATAATAGCACTCAAGACAAAATTGAGCTTACAAACGGCTGGTGCAACTCTACCCTGACCTGTAGGTGAAGAAACACCCATTTGTTTTTGTATACAAGTATGTGTGTGTTTGTAAGTGAGATTGTGCGTCTGTATCCTTGCCATTGCAGCGGCTGTCCCTTCATTTCACGCTTCGCCGCCTCTGCGCGAATCCTCTTTCCCTGGCTCATTATCGGGTCTGTTCGATGAGTGCACGGCCTGACAGCACGCGGGGCAGAACCCAATCATTATTCAAACCCACCAACGGTCAGCACAGACGGCTCAACGCTGTCGAATGCACTCGTATTATTCTGTCCTCACACTTACTAAGCAAAAAGCACAAACACAAATCCTGCCTGGCCAGGATCAATGCGGTACTCAGCACCCGCCGTGCCACCTGAGGGACTTGGGGAGCGAGTGGGCCTTCTGTTGTTGGATAAACTGCTGTCTGTATGCTCACCATCTCGTTTTCTTTGGCAGGGCCCATCAGCGCTCAGGCAACGGAGTTCAGCCATGTGCCTGACAACATTACCGTGCTGGAAGGAGAAAGCGTCATTTTGAGGTGAATCCTTCTTTTCGCACCTGCACACATGTGCCACACGAAAAAAATAAGAAAATACACTGGTTAAGTAAGGCTGAGAGTCTATTACAAAAAGAATTGATTCTTCGATTCCAAAGCATTGGGAATCGAGAGTCGCCTCCGCTCAGGGAAATCGATTCATTGATCATTTGTCATTCATTCGATCAAATAAATCATTAAGTATAAGATGAAAAAGTATGGTTTATATTGCATTGTGGATTAACCGTTCATCAATAGATTGTGCATGCACTGATATTTTTAGTGTCGCTTTAACATGAAACCGGAAACTCTTGAATGTTCATGTACGCTCGGCCCAGTGCAACCGAAAATCTCAGAAACCAAATATTTCAGAACACCGGCCACAGATTCGTTGATTCCAAAAAGTCATGTTTCTCACTCAGTATTTTGCTCTCCATTAAATATAAACTTACTACATGATGCTGGAATCACTGTACAGATTCAAACAAATGGTATTATTAAATCAAACTGCACAATAAAAAAAATAAAATAAAAAATAAGGTTGAATTCAAACTCGGCAATCAATAATATGACCAGCGCGACACACAGCACATTTTCGATTTGAGTTACTAGACGGCGACATTAACTACATTTCCATCCAAGGATTTTTTGCGGAAAAAGTTTTAGCGCATCAAAATAAAGCTGATGGGAACGCACATTATCGCTAAAATGTCGACACAGTATTTTTCTGTTTAACTCAAGCGCATAAGCTCGATACATCAAATGTCACGAAAAAATGGTTTGGAAACACTTTTTGATGATAAAATTGGCATTAATGCAAAATTGTAGTGTCACATGACCCCAATCGTTAGCCTATGTTACCATGACGACAGTATTGAAAGCCAGTTTATTGTACGTTATTATGGATTGATCTTTACAGCATTTAGAGCCAATCTGCAAGCGTGACACTTCCAGAAGTACCAATACAAATATTTCGTGCACATTGAACAAATTAATGGCCACTGTTTGCAATTAATTAAGAGTCAAAAGCAATTGGAATTTTCGAATCAGTGGCCGGTCGTTCACATCTGGTGCAAAATGGATGAAGGCCACCAGTTAACTTGAGAACCAGTTGAACTGTAACACCGGAATAGGAATCGATTAGGAAATTCAGGAATTGCACAGCCTGAATTTGAAGTGATATCACTTTATTCCAAGTCTTCAGAAGTCACATGATAACTTTTGTGTAAGAAACAGACTGAAATTTAAGATGGTATTCACTGAAAATCAAGCTTGACAGCTGTGGTCACCATTCACTTTCATTGTGTGAGAAGGAGCAACTTGGACATTCAGTGACAAATAACTCCTGAATAGTTTCGAAAAACTTTAGGGTGAGTAAATGATGACTGATGTTTTAGGTGATCTATTTATTTAACTTGTGGCAATTAAAAACAGAATGTCTCAAGAAAGAGATATTTAAAATCACAACTAATATTAGCCTATTTCAGCTGCGTAGTACTGCATATTTTGGCTGATGTAGATGTAGTGGTCATCCAGGTATTCTTAGCATATGGAAAATACTATGCACAGTATACATACTCTACTATATACTATACTAATTAGAGTATGGTAGAATGCTATTCCCACTGCTACAGTATATCTACTGTGGTATAAATGTGTAGCCATATCTCTACTAGCTGACACATTTCTCCCGTCAAAAGGTATGCCGTTATATCGTACACACCTGTCAGAGGCATTTAGTTTAGGGTGCATTTTTTAAATATTAATTTTACTCTTTCTAGTTTCTTGTTTGTCATTTTCGAAGCAGAAATGACTGCCAGACAGCAGTGTAACTTTTGAACCGTCTGTCGGGTGTTTATTCACTCAAAAACACCATATTATTATTCCACACACCTACACTGGGAGTTTGAAGTGATATCACAATTTGATATGCTTAAAGTCAACGCTGACATGAATGTGAGTGATACTTACACCTTAACTGTGTCATTTGTTCTCCATATAATGACGAGAGCAGAGCAATGAAATCGTTTGGTTACGCATGTAACCTCCATTCCCCGAGGGAGGGAACGACACGTTGTGTCGGAGAAGCGACACTAGGGGTCTCTCTTGAGCGCCGATATTCACCTCTGATCTATTGAAAAGGGCCAATGGGAGTTGGCAGTCAGTATTTGCATACCCCGCCCCCGGACATACGGGTATTTAAGCGGGGCAAATACGGGAGTTCTTTTTTTCTGAGGAGCCGGAAATGGTCCGGCCACAACAGTGGCTCGGTTCAGCGACATGGCGGAGGAAAGACACAACGGAGAACGGAGGTTACATACGTAACCAAATGTTCCCCTTCTGTCGCTCTCTCCACGTTGTGTCGGAGAAGCGACACTAGGGGACCCATTCCAATCTTGCCATGCGCTGAACCGTGTACGTGAACCGCCGATACAGAGTCGGGCAGGGATTTCATCCAGTGCCGTGCATCGTCTGTACCTGGCTGCACGTACCCTTCCCCAATGCCCCATAAGAACATCGGAATCCTTCTAGTTACCCTGGGAGGGGAACAAGGCGATGTTTGCCAACACGGGAATGGGCCAGCCTGGCTGGGCCTCTTTTCTCTCTATGTTTCTCGCATAGAGCAATCACGGCCGGGGCCCTTACACGCATATAGGGAAGGGGTCTTACCCAGACCCTGCGGAGACCACACCTGCCCTTTTTCTTGGGGAGGAAAAGTGGTAGACACGTCACACGGCCGTCTTAGGGCTCGTGTGGAAAGTATGGTGCGGTGGTAGATCCAGCCTCGAAAGGGGGGAGTTGCTACAGCACGGCGACCGGGGCAGCTGTAACTGCCTAAGGGAGACACGGGGGTCCGCTCGTAAGGGGACAGAACCGTGGAATTACACACAGGGGGAGTCCGAGCAGGAGGCCTTACCTGTGGAGCACCTATACCAGTACAGGGTAGCCATCAGGGTACCCGCAGTGGCTTGGGTCGGCGAGTTCCTCCGCTGAACCGCGGACCCGGAGGGCTAGGGAGGAATCGACCAGGGGCCCGACTCGGAGTGGGGCGCCCTGGGAAGAAGGCGCACTACTTTACCTTGACGTCAGGAAAAGGGCGCTGGGCGCAAGCGATCCACCCGGCCGGTCGGTCTACGTGTTACCGAGTTCTACGGGCTCGGACCTGAGAAAACACGAGACGCAACCGACTCAACGCGGAGGTTGTAAAACCTCGCGAAGGTGTTGGGTGTTGCCCAACCCGCGGCTCTACAGATGTCTGCTAGGGAGGTGCCCTTGCCAGTGCCCACGAGGACGCAACACCCCTTGTTGAGTGAGCTCGGACCCGCAAGGGTAGGGGCACGGCCTGGGTGTGATAAGCCAGTGTGATGGCGTCGACAACCCAGTGGGCGAGCCTCTGTTTGGAGACGGCATTCCCTTTCTGCCATCCCCCAAAGCAGACAAAGAGCTGCTCAGAGCGTCTGGTGCTCTGTGTGCGGTCCAGGTAAATGCGCAGGGCGCGCACTGGACACAGCAACGAAAGGGCTGGGTCTGCCTCCTCCCGGGGCAGCGCTTGCAGGTTCACTACCTGATCTCGGAATGGTGTGGTAGGAACCTTGGGCACATAGCCCGGTCGCGGTCTTAGGATCACAGACGTATCTGCCGGACCGAACTCCAGGCAAGTGTCGCTGACAGAGAACGCTTGCAGGTCCCCGACCCTCTTGATGGAGGCGAGCGCGATCAGCAGGGCCGTCTTAAGAGAGAGGGCCCTGAGTCCAATTGATTCAAGCGGCTCGAAGGGAGGTCTCTGGAGTCCTGCCAAGACTACCGAGAGATCCCAGGAGGGAACTAGGCCTGGCCGGGAGGGATTCAACCTCCGGGCGCCTCTCAGGAACCTGAGGATCAGGTCGTGCTTGCCCAAAGACTTGCCGTCTACAGGATCGTGGTGGGCGGCAATGGCGGCAACATACACCTTGAGGGTGGACGGGGACAGCCTCCTGTCCAGCCTCTCCTGTAGGAACAGGAGCACTGACTTGATAGCGCATCTCTGCGGGTCTTCAGTTCGGGAAGAACACCAATCTGCGAACAAGCGCCACTTTAGGGCGTGAAGGTGCCTGGTAGAAGGGGCTCTGGCTTGGTTGATTGTATTCACAACGGTCGCCGGTAAGCCGGCTAGCTCTTCCGCGTCCCGTCCAGGGACCAGACGTGGAGGTTCCAGAGGTCTGGGCGCGGGTGCCAGAGCGTGCCCCGTCCCTGAGAGAGGAGGTCCTTTCTCAGGGGAATTCGCCAGGGAGGAGCTGTCGCGAGAAGCCTGAGTTCCGAGAACCAAGTCCGAGTGGGCCAGTAGGGGGCCACTAACGTGACTTGCTCCTCGTCCTCCCTGACCTTGCACAGCACCGGTGCAAGAAGGCTCACTGGGGGAAATGCGTACTTGCGCAGCCCCGAGGGCCAGCTGTGTGCCAGCGCGTCTGTCCCGAGGGGAGCCTCTGTTAGGGCGTACCAGAGCGGGCAGTGGGAGGTTTCCTGGGAGGCAAACAGGTCTACCTGGGCCTTGCCGAACCGTTCCCAAATCAGCTGGACCGACTGGGGGTGAAGCCTCCACTCCCCGCCGGGCAGGCGTTGTCGTGATAGCGCGTCCGCTACGACGTTGAGCTTGCCGGGGATGTGAGTGGCGCGCAGCGACTTGAGTCGCTGCTGGCTCCATAGGAGGAGACGGCGGGCGAGTTGTGACATGTGGTGGGAGCGTACGCCGCCTTGGCGATTTATGTACGCCCCCACTGTGGTGCTGTCCGATCTCACGAGGACATGTTTGTCCCGAACTAACGGGAGGAACTTCCTGAGAGAAAGAAGGACGGTCAACAACTCCAGGCAATTGATGTGCCAACGCAGCGGGGCCCCTTTCCAACGGCCCGCTGCTGCGTGCCCGCTGCACACGGCACCCCACCCGGACCGGGAGGCGTCGGTTGTGACCAGGACGCGTCGGGACACCTGCTGCAGGGGCACTCCTGCCCGTAGAAAGCAGAGGTCTGTCCAGGGTCGGAGTGTTTTGAGGCAGGCGGGGGTGATCCTTACCCGATGCGTGCCGTGGTGCCATGCTTGTCTCGGGACTCGAGTCTGGAGCCAGTGCTGGAGTGGTCTCACATGCATCAACCCCAGCGGCGCGACCGCCGCGGAGGACGCCATATGCCCCAGGAGCCTCTGGAAAAGTTTTAGAGGGACCACTGTGCCTGGCTTGAAGGAAGCGAGGCAGTCCAGCACCGACTGAGCACGCTCGCTCGTGAGACGTGCTGTCATTGAGACTGAGTCTAACTCCAACCCGAGAAAAGAGATGCTCTGAACCGGAGTGAGCTTGCTCTTTTCCCAGTTGACCTGAAGCCCCAAGCGGCTGAGGTGCCGGAGCACCTGGTCTCTGTGTGTGCATAGTAACTCTCGAGAGTGTGCTAGGATGAGCCAGTCGTCGAGGTAGTTGAGAAATGCGGATGCCGGCTACTCGTAGCGGGGCAAGGGCCGCCTCTGCGACTTTCGTAAAGACGCGAGGGGACAGAGACAGGCCGAAGGGGAGGACTTTGTACTGGAACGCCTGGCCGTCGAACGCGAACCGTAAGAAGGGTCGGTGTCGTGGCAGAATTGAGACGTGGAAGTACGCGTCCTTCAGGTCTACCGCTGCGAACCAATCTAGATGCTGAACGCCAGCCAGAATATTTCTCTGCGTGAGCATTTTGAACGGGAGTTTTAACAAGGCCCGATTGAAAACTCGCAAGTCCAGGATTGGTCGTAAGCCGCCGCCTTTCTTGGGTACAATGAAGTAAGGGCTGTAGAAACCCTTCCTCATTTCGGTTGGAGGGACGGGCTCTACCGCGCCCTTGGCTAAGAGGGTCGTGATTTCCGCGGACGCCCCTGAAGGGGGGCGGGAGCCGGGCAAACTGAATTGCGTAACCGAGTCGAATGGTCCGGTGCAGCCAGCGTGATGCGTTGGGAAGCGAAAGCCACGCTTCCCAGCTCTACGCTAGGGGCACCAAAGGGACGAGTATTTTGGACGTACCCGGCGGGGCCTCGCAGCGGGGCGGAACAGGTAATGCAGCGTCGGGCGGCTTCGTTGCGGCCTGAGGCTGAGGTGCTGAGAATAGACTCAAAGCACTTACCTTGCTCCGCGCACCCGGCAGGGGGCGGGTTCGTGACTGAGGAGGAGGTCTGATGCTGGCGTCCTCTGGACTCGTCTGAACCGGCCGGCCGGGGGACAGTCGTGGGCAGGCGGAAGGCGGGATCGCCGCGTCCGGTGTACCGGGACTGTCGTAATCTGAAAGCAGATTGCCGTGAGAACGGCATTTGCGGGCCAGGTGACCCAGAGGCAAAGGAAATAGCTCTATTATTGAGAATGTGGAAAATGTAAAAACAAAGGATTCTCCTCCCGGCCCTCCACCGGGGAACGGAGAGGTCTTACCACCTCCGGAGCTAACGTCTCGGTCTCTGGGTCGGTCGTCTCAGGAGCGCCTGGGAGCCTTCCGGGTCCTCGAGGGGGTCCGTGAGACGAGGGGGCGTCCTCTTTCTGCGGGGAGCTCAACGCGGGGCTGAGAGCTAGGCCCGCTCTCGTTCGTTGAGGCGGAGCACCACTTCCTTTCTTCCTTGAAAGCCGCAGGAGGACGCCCTCGGCGAGCAGACAGGGCATGGCCCCTGGCGGCAGGTTTGCGGCGGGGCAGGACGTGTGACCTGGCCTCCGTCTGTTTCTTCACCACTGAGGACTGCTGGGTGGAGTCGTCAGGTGGTGTCGCCGAATGGAGCTGGGAGACTGGAGAGTTTTGAGAAAGCGTGCTTTGTCTACCTCCTGTACTACGACCAGATCCAGTCCATTTGTTATGTTTCTGGACCACGAGGGTGGACATCGCCTGTCCGAGTGCAGTTCCTGCAGCACGTCAAGAACAGGACTACCCAAGTGCAAATCTTGAAGTGCCTTGGCCCGGTGGACTTGCAGGGAGGGGCCATGGCATGCAGGGGGGGAGCGGTCTGGGACCGTTCTACCGCCGAGGGTAGTGAGAGCGGAGGAGCGAGGAAGCTTGGCTCGCTCAGCTCGTCGTGCACGTCCGGGAAGGAACGGGGGGCGCGGCTGTGGGCGGCGCACCAGCCCGTGAATCATCAAGCCCGGGGAAGCATAGCGGATCTCCGTGCGTCAGGCTCAGACTGGGCAAGCAGACCCGTAGGTGGCGGCCCAGGCGAGTTATCCGCATCCGATGCCGCTGTGACGCTCTCCGATGCAGCGGTGATGTCGTCATCCAATGTCCGGGAGCTCCAGGGACCGGGCGGCCGGCCGTTAGGCGGACCGCGCTTATCCCGAGCTCGTGAGGGGAGCAAGCAAGCGTGCAGGGGGGGGGGGTTTCGAGCGGTTTTTACCCGGCGAAACGCAGCCCGCCATTATCCCGGGATCATCTTCATCGCTCGCGGCGCCTGCGTCAATCCCGTAGGAAGGAGGCGAGGAGCGGAGGGCGGCTGAAGTGGCTTTCTTCCTCACAAGAAAGCAGAGATCGCAACGCTGCTGCAGCTATGTTCTCAGGCTGAAAACATAACCCATTGGAGAGCATGCTCATCCCGAGCCCGGACGGAAAACAGCAAGCGTGCCGGGGAGGCGGGGGGTTTCAAGGGGGTTCACCCGGCGAAACGCAGCCCGTCATTGACCCCAGATCGTTTTCATCGCCCGCGGCGCCTGCCTCAATCCCGTGGGAAGGAGGCGAGGCGCGGGGGGCGGCTGAAGCGGCTCTCTCTCACTACAAGAGAAAGCCTACGACCGCAATGCTGTCATGGCTATGTTTTCGTACTGAAAACATAGACCATTCATAAAAAACGCTGCCTGCGTGTTTCGCAACCCAGGTACGCCAGGCGGTTTTTATGACCGTCAGAGGTGGGGAGAAATCACCGCCTCCAAAAACTACACAGGGGCGGAAAGGCATCTTCAGAAAGACGCGTCCTGAAAAGGACGTTCAACGCCGCTGTGTTTGCTCTTTTACTCTTTTAAGGAAAATAACTCTTTTAATATACACAGTGTGTATGTGTGTCTGCGCTGTCGAAGCGCTCAGGGGCAACAATGCACGCGTGCAAAGTGAAGGAGAAAGCCTTTGTGTGTGTGTATATATGTATATATATATATATATATATATATATATATATATATATATATATATATATATATATATATATATATACATACACACAAACACAGTAACTTCGAATCGAAAATGTGCTGTGTGTCAGCTGGTCATATTATTGATTGCCGAGTTCGAATCTCCTACCTCGGTTATTTTTTATTTAATTTTTTTTATTGTGCAGTTTGATCTAATAATACCATTTGTTTGAATCTGTACAGTGATTCCAGCATCATGTTAGTTTATATTTGATGGAGAGCAAAATACTGAGTGAGAAACATGATTTTTGGAATCAACGAATCTGCGGCCAGTGTTCTGAAATATTTGGTTTCTGAGATTTTTGGTTGCACTGGGCCGAGCATACAAAATATATATATATACTGTGTGTGTATATATATATATACTGTGTTTGTGTATATATATATATATATATATATATACTGTGTGTGTATATATATATATATACTGTGTGTGTATATATATATACTGTGTTTGTGTATATATATATATACTGTGTGTGTATATATATATATACTGTGTGTGTATATATATATATACTGTGTTTGTATAATATATATATATATATATATATATATATATATATATACTGTGTGTGTATATGAATATACTGTCTGTGTATACAGTGGCTCCATAACTCTGGGAATACAATTTATCTTAAAATAAAAACATTAAAGAACTTAAATATATATTATTTTTGCATTCGTTTGTAAACCTATAATTTACATTATGCTTAAAACACTTTAGGCACATTAGCACTGAATGTTTAAATGCATGCGTTCTTACATTAAATGTTAATATTTTACAGAAAGTTAAGTTCAATTTTCAAGAAGTGCAAGCCGTGGAATCGCCCAAATACAGATTATTTCACAGATAAAATGATACATTTTAAATTGCTTCTGTGTCTCAAATAAAACTCTTGAGTATCTTATAAAGATTTGATGCCGCTACACTGGCAAACTTGACAACAGTGACGTCACAGTTATCGACTTCTCTATATACTGAGTCGATTCTGTTAGCCACAAACTTGATTTGTTTTTTTTCAATCTGCCATCATTCTCAGATGCAAGATAGATGAAGAGGTCACACATAAGGCGTGGTTGAACCGATCCAACATCTTGTTTACGGGCACCGATAAGTGGTCTCTAGACCCCCGTGTGTCTCTGGTGAACAACAACAACAGTGAATTCTCCATTCAGATTGAGAGCGTGATGGTGGCGGATGAGGGACCCTACACATGCAGTTTCCAAGCCAGAAACCAGCCACGTACATCCCACGTCTACCTCATCGTCCACGGTAAGTCTGTCCTGACAGTCTGGTACTTGATCTGTTGATCTGAGGTTTGATGCCTTTAGTGAAAATAGAAATAGTTCATGTAAAACTGAAAATTCTGTCATCACTTACTTAATGCACATCCACACTAATCCAAATCGAATTACAGTTTCCTAACGTCATCGTTTTCCAAAGTATAAGCCTCTAGTTTGGGTGGAGGAAAGCGCCGTTCCAATGAGAATTAAAGGCTATATATGTCATCTTTTCTTACTTCTCGGATCATTGTGGGACCTCTTAAATAATTTCAACTTAAATCAATGTTTCATGTCCATTTATTTATTTGAAAAGGTTTGAAAAGGAGCACAAGGTGGTGTTTATGCTTAGTCAATTTCTAGAGGACCTTTTGGTTGACCGACAGTGCAGAGTGTGGCATGGGCCGTGCCAATTGTCACGACAAGAGCAAAATGAGTAAGAGTTCTTGTGATCTTTACTGACGTGATTTATTGTCTCCAGACAGCTGTGTTGATGGATTGCAGTCATCCCACCCCTTTACCACAACCCCACATCAAACCCTCTGGCTGTCAATTGTTGTGTATATTGCTGTCAATTGTTGTGTATATTGCGCCATTGCACAGTGCATTTTCCTGCAGCCATACAAGATTTAAAATATCAATGTGAAAACTATTCCAAAGAACATTACTTTGCTGGTGTTGTACAACACTATCCCACACATAATCCGATCCTTGGACGTAAAAGCAATTCTATTGGCTGAACAAACTTTTAATGGTTCTCCATTCGGTGAAATCCTACAAAATCGCTTTGATGTATGTTGTCTTAACTAAAAATGACAGTTAATGTCTTTTCAATTGTCTGCTGAAAAAAGCGAGATTTAACTGGTATTCAAGCCTGACCAACTGAAAAGTGCCCAAACCCCCTTCAAAACCAGCCAACAGACTAGCTACAAATCTGGTTGAAACAATTTTTTTTGCATAGTTATATTACCCATGTCCTATTATATTACATATTATAACCAAATCTATGAAGTCAAAAGAACACATTTCTCCTCATTCCGTTTTTCTGTTCGATGACAAGCTAACCAGTTAGCATACTTTGCATAAAGCTTGCTTATTAGCTTTGTATTGTAGCAAGCAGCCAACTGATTAGCCTGCTAGCCTTGCTTATCCCCTAAACAACTTACTATAGAGTCACACAAATTCTCTGTGTAATCTCGTCAGTGTTAGAAATGTTAAAACCCTGTTCTCATTCAATCATATAACAGAAAATCAGGTTCTGAATTGTTTCAGGAAAACAAGAACCATATTAAGTGAAATGTTAAAGAAATTACATTATGTAAAATAAGTTTCTAGTATTGCAATGAACAGAGCCCCTTAGAGGGCACGGTGGGAATTTTCTTTCTAAAATATTTTTCCCTCGCAATAGTTTTCTGTGCCCTTGCCAATAGTTTTCTGTGTCCTCGCAATAGTTTTGTGTTCCTTGCAATAGTTTCAGTGCCCTCGCAATAGTTTTCCGCGCCCTTTTCCGTGCCCTCGCAATAGTTTTCCACGCCCTCGCAATATTTTTCCACGCCCTCGCAATATTTTTGTGTTCTCTTGCAATAGTTTTCCGCACCCTCGCAATAGTTTTCTGTGCCCTCGCAATAGTTTTCTGTGCCCTTGCAATAGTTTCCGTGCCCTCGCAATACTTTTCCGCACCCTCGCAATAGGTTTCCGTGCCCTCGCAATAGGTTTCCGTGCCCTCGCAATAGGTTTCCGTGCCCTCGCAATACTTTTCCGCACCCTCGCAATACTTTTCCGCGCCCTCGCAATAGGTTTCCGTGCCCTCGCAATAGGTTTCCGTGCCCTCGCAACAGTTTTTAGCGCCCTCGCAATAGTTTTCTGTGCCCTCGCAATAGTTTTCAGCGCCCTCGCAATAGTTTTCATCGCCCTCGCAATAGTTTTCTGTGCCCTCGCAATAGTTTTCAGCACCCTCGCAATAGTTTTCCGTGCCCTCGCATTAGTTTTCAGTGCCCTCGCATTAGTTTTCCGCGCCCTCGCAATAGTTTTGTGTACCCTTGCATTAGTTTTCCGCGCCCTCGCAATAGTTTTGTGTACCCTTGCAATAGTTTTCCGTGACCTTGCAGTAGTTTTCCGTGCCCTCGCAATAGTTTTGTGTTCCCTCGCATGAAGTTTTGCATTTCCTTTTAATAACTTTTGCTTTCTCTTGCAGTATATTTTTGAGTTCTCTTGCAGTTGTTTTACATTCCTTAGCTAGTTTTGCATGCCATCGCAATACATTTTGCATGCCCTAGCAATACATTTCATGTGTCCTCTCAATAATTTTTGCATTCTCTCGCAATACAGTTTTTGGTTTACATCGCAATAGTTTTGCGTCCCCTCACAATAAGTTTCAAGTTCCTTTGCAATAGTTTTGTGGCTCTCACAATAAATTTACCATTGTTTTCCTAAAGTAACCATATTTTAACCATGATAAATCTATAGTAAAATCATAGTTTCCATAGTAATACCAGATTTTTTTTTTAGACCTGTCCTCTAAGAGGCTCCGTAGCAATGCAATAAAAAGGAAGGCAATTTCACTAACTAAAACAATATATGACAGTTAATGTCTTTTAAATTCCTGGTTTATGCTGGACTCCCAGCCTGACCAACTAAAAGTCCCAAAAAGCAGTTAGCACACTAAATTTGCATGTAACTTGCTGATAGCATACTATTTAACAAGCAGCTACAGTAATTGATTAACGTGCTAGCCTAACATATACCCTACACAAGTTACTGTATGCAGTCACAACAATTATTCGTGTAATTACCCAATACATTTTTAGAAATACCCAATTTAGTCAAATTATAAAACAAAAAAGTAATGGAAGGAAGTTCAAGAGTATTTTATGGTTTTAGTATATCAATAATTTTTCAGTTGTTTAATGAAAACAAGATCAAATCAAGTGAAATATTACAGAAGTTACATTATGCATGTAATCTAAATAAAAAGAAAATAATTTTCTGATAAGCTAAAAAGATATTATGATAATGCAATACGTTTTTTATCAGGCATTCTACCAGCGACCTCTCGGAGTTCAAGTATGGAATGATTGGATTCTGCGGCGGGATTGAATCTTGCATTTGTAGAATGCATCCCAGTCAGGTTGTTGGCCAACTGGTGGGCCAGAACCATCTTACCAAACACAGCCTTTTATCTGCGCCGTGGTGCTTTGCAGACAGATGACCATATTTGCTAGATACCATTGTGCCCTCAATTTTAGTCTTAGTGCGATATGAGAGAAAATAATTACACCCCCCAGTCACTCCACCAACAGGAATGAGTCCGCTATGGGTCCAGTCTTTACTTTATCGTCAGAAGTATTTAAAAACTGGAAAATGGACTGCTTAAGAATGCCTCGTAGGCTGATTTTGTGGCCATCTTCATTAAAGCTCTGCTCTTGGGCCATTTAAATTCAAGGACCATCATTATGCATTGCCCTCTGCTTTGGGAATTTAGACCGAAAGAGCTTATTAAAGTCATTTATAAAACCCACAACAAACAATCCGTCTCGCTGGTGTCGGGGCATATGCATTAGACCTCTTTTCAAAACGAATTTGGATTTTGACGTCACATCATCTAGAATATATTCAGTGTTTTTATTAATCAAAATGCTTGACAACTTCTGTTTTTGCAGTGCCAGCCCGGATAGTGAACATCTCGCAGGATAAATCGGTAAACGAAGGCGAAGATGTGAACCTGTTTTGCCTGGCCGTGGGCAGACCGGAGCCGACCGTGAACTGGAAGGACTTTAAATGTGAGTTGCCTTTCCATTGCTATGTTCAGAATAGCGTACTAACATACTAGTCATAAAATGTATGCATTATATCGGCCCTGGATTTTATATAGGAACCGGCCAAAAGCTGTTGAACGGGGTATTGGGGGAGGGGGGGGGGGGGTGTTGCTGTCGTTTTCTGCATATCGTGGCGGCCTGCTTCATCTTATTGCAGCCCATTCTGTCCCGTTCTGACCCGTTTTGTGGCTGGCCCACTCGAAAAATTTTGGTTTTCTCTTCGGTCAGTCGGGCGGACATATATAGTATATTGTGGTAGATGAGGCGTGGTCAAGCGCCCGTCCGGGGGAGAAATGTAAGGGGGTTAAGATGGGCAAGGAGGAGGCGAGAACCGGCTTGTCAAAATAAATAATAATTTAAATAAACTCAAAACAAAAGCACAAACATAAACACACGCATGACGGACATGCCCCTAATTCTCTCTCTCTCGAACCGTCGTCACCGGCCACCTTAATCCCTCGTGCGCCCCATCAGGCCGATTGGGGACCGGGCGTGCGACATTCTAGCCCGGCCCCGCCCCCCTCTGCTCCACATATATATATAGTGAATACTTGAAATGTTCTGCATCCATTGGCCAGATTACCTAATACAAAGTGCAGAATAGAACAGAGCACACTGAACCAATGAGCTGGAAGTAATTACAAATGCCAAATGTTTTAGACATTTTTACACAAAATTAAACAAATTAAAAATACTTAAGTACATTTTTGAATAATTATACTTTACTCAAATAAAATATTTCTGTTGACTAACTTTTACAACATTTTAAGGAGAAAAGTCAGGCTTTTTCTCCAATACGTTTCACCAGTACCGTTCATAACGCCTAAATGTGGTGATGGTTAAGGCTGGACTGGGAAGAGAAATCAGCCTGGGATTTTACATGTCAACTGGCCCAAAACTTGGGTCTTCGCTGTCCTTTGCTGCATAACGCGGCAGCTCATTTGAGCTTATCGCGGCACATTCGGCACGTTTTGCGGCTGACCCACCGGCCTGATCGGTTCTCCCAATGGCCAGTCCAGCCCTGATCGGCCCCAAAGTGCGTCGGCCCATTGGGAAAATGCCCAGTATGCTAGATTACCAGTCCAGCCATGGTGATGGTGATGTCCAATTCCAGAAATGAATCATTTGAGTCAAATCTTTTTATCAAATTGATTCTTTTGAATCAGTCAAATAAGATTTAAAATCCGGTCTGAATGATTCAGTTCACCAATCGATTTGTGAATCTGAATCAAAATCATAATTTTATCATGGAATGATGCCTACTTTATCACCTATTATTTTTTTAAATAGTAGACTGTATACTGTGTAATATCAATTTAGGAAGCAAGTATTCCATTCAAACATACAGTAACACATCTTTAGCCACGTTTAGAATGTAATAATAATGCACTGCTAATGGCATAATATGCAGTATACATTGGCAATAAAAAGTATGTGAACTTGGCTAATGACATCAGCAAGTCAGGAGTCAGGAGTTGGCAAACCTGGCATCCAATTAATGAAACGAGATTGGAGGTGTGGGTTAGAGCTACTTTGACTTATAAAAAGCACTCATACATTTCGAGTTTGCTATTCACAAGCATCATCTGCTGACGTGGACCATGACTCCCAAAAAAGGAGATCTCAGAAGACCTACAATCATGAATTTTTGCTCTGCATAAAGCTTGAAAGGGTTATAAAGTTTTCTTGAAGAGTTTAGATATTCTGTCTTATATTTAGACAAACTGTCTATAAATGGAGATGATTTAGTACTATGGGTACCCTCACTAGAAGTGGCCGTCCAGTCAAGATGACTCAAAGGGAACAATACAGAATGCTCAATGAGGACAAAAATAACCCTAGAGTGACAGATAAAGACTTGAAGGAATCACTGGAACTGGTTAACATCTCTGTTCATGAGTCTACTCTACAGGAAACATTAAACAGGTGTGGTGTTCATGGCAGGACACTATGAAGGAAGTTGTTGCTTTCTAACAAAAACATTGCTGCATGCTTGAAGTTTGCCAAAAACCACCTTGACATTCCAGAAAGCTACTGGTGTGGACTGATGAAACTATGGTTAAATTGTTTGGGAAGATCACACAGCACCGCATAACAACATGAAAACATCAACCCTACCCGGTGAAGTACAATGGCCCTGGGCCTGGAACGCTGGCCATCATCAAGGGGGAAATTAATTCCCAAATTTATCAAGATATCCTACAGGATAATGTCAGGGTGGCTGTGTGCAGCTGAAGCTCAGAAGAAGTTGAGTGAAGCAGCAGGTCAATGACCCTAAGACGAAGAAATCCACATTTTGGAGTGTCCCAGTCAGAGCCCAGACCTTAACCCAATAGAGATGCTGTGGAATGACCTCAAGAGAGCCGTTCACACCAGACATACTTTGTCACCGTTATCAGGCCTGCCGCAATATTAATAATCGTGGTTATCATTAACATACTATTTATTACTTTCATCCTCGCCGATATTAGCTGCATTAATTTTGAGTGGTCGTAATGAAATACCTAACGGGAGTGAATTTTTCATTAAATCTATTCACAAAATTATTACAGGATGGTGGGGAACATCATTTACCATCATTTATTTTTCAATTGATCATTAAGTCCTCTGAAATTAACCCAAAAGTTACAGAAAGGTACTTATGGAAGTGAATGGGGACCATTTCTGGAGGTTTTAAAGGCAGAAATGTGAAGCTTTTAATTTTATAAAAGCACTAACATTAATTCTTCTGTTCATTATTTGAGGTGTAAAGTCCTTAAATCGTCATTTCTAAAGTCGTTTTAGGGTTGTAGGGTTTGTTGACATTACGTCGCCATGGCAACGTAATTGTAAAATTGTCTGTAACTTTACATAGAAACTGAAAGCGATTTTATCACACTAAAAACATGATAACACTCATATTGTTTACGTCTTGTGGCTATACTTTGTGAGTATTTTAAAGTTTATGGATTGGCCCCCATTCACAGATTTTTGTGCTTTTTTGTTTTTTGGTGATAATTATATAACCCACTTCTTATCCAAAAGTGAGAAATGACCGACTTCACATCAAAATAAAAGTTTGATTCAAAATAAAAGCTTGACGGGGTAATTACAACAGAAATATTTTCTAGTGTTTACTAAAATTTATATTATTATTATGTTGAAACTATAACTCCTACGAAACTATAGGGTCATATGGCTCTCTGGAGCACTCGATTCTGATTGGTCAATCGCGTCATCTATCGGTCAGATATTTCTGAATGACGTCCACACATCCAGGGATAAAGTGACATTTTACCAGTCATCCGGCAATTGTGAGTCATCTTTCCAAATTCCACTCCGATCTTTTCAAGTAAGCTAATAAAAATACATTAAATTGACATTTCTTGTCCATTTAAGTTGAAAGTAGTCCTGTTATAATGAGCAGTCAGATGAGCATGTTTGCAATATAAACACTAACATAATTCTGATGCAATATGTAGCTCTTTCTGGAGCCTCCACTATCTCTATAATCTCACATAATAACAATTTCAATGCCAGTCAGTATTCTGTGGCCATTTAATTATTTATACTGTAAGTATCCATGTAATAAACAGGATGATCTACAGTCAGCGGCTCCACCCTGTCTGGATTTATCTAAAACGACTCGTAAAGCCCACCCCTATGGTGGTCCTTCCCTGCAGATCTCTTGGTATGTTTCCCCCTCACAGCACTCCCACTGCACCCCATAAGCCACTGCCAAGACAGAAAACGGAGAGGGGCGTAAAGAGAGAGAAAGAGCCACATTATTATTCAGTGCGAGTCACTGCAGTGGAGTTATTGGACTCCAGCAGCAAGGCGAGAAAAGCGGGGCGTGTGGACTCCACCGGAAGAAAGAGTGAGCCATCTGGACATGTACATCACACTGTAGAGAGCTAAATAGGGCGAGATGACATGACAATCTCATACCTGTCCACTATCACTCCGCCCACAGTGACAGTTGACACGCCCTCTCCATCTTGAGTGAATCACATTTGTACAGGCACATCTACAATGATTGAAACATGCGTTAATCATTTGTCAGATTGGTTGTTTTCATTTATTAGATTGCTCATCCACAAACATCCTGTCCAGTATGTGTTTAAGGAATGGTTCACCCAAAAATGTAAATTCTCTCATTATTTACTCACCCTCATGTCATCCCAGATGTTTATGACTTTTTCTTTCTTCTGCTGAAGACAAATGAAGATTTTGTAGGTCCATACAATGCAAGTGAATGTTGGCCAGAACCTTTAAGGTCCGAAAAGCACATAAAGGCAGCATAAAAGTAATCCATACAACTCCAGTGGTTTAATCCATGTCATCCACGTTTTCACCAACACCTATCATATCGTGTCAGAAGACATGGATTAAACCACTGGAGTCATTTGGTTTACTTTTAGGCTACCTTTATATGCTTTATGGAGCTTCAAAGTTCTAGCCACTATTCAATAGCTTTGTATGGGCCTACAGAGCTGAGATATTCTTCTAAAAGTCTTTGTTTGTGTTCTGCAGAAGAAAGAAAGTCATACACATCTGGGATGGCATGAGGGTGATTAAATGGGTGAACTACTAGATGTAGTGTAGCGTGATAGTGTGGAGTGATTCTGTTCACAAGATTTATTTATTGATTCATTCAGTGACTCCATCGGACAGTTATATGATTACGCCAGTAGGTGGCGATCAGTTTACCTCTATTGAATCATTCGTTCAATAGATTTGTTCAACAACAAGTCATTCGTGACCAAAACAAATTGTATTATCCGTTATTTAAATTTAAATGTCTAAAAAGTCTTCCAAGAGAATCGAAAAATAGTGTTTAAGTGCCATGAGCGTTTTCCCTACAAATGTCAACAAAACATATCTTACAAAACTAATTGAAACTAATGTGTCTTCTTTGTAAAGAGGACATCCAAACCCTCAAAACTGACAGACATGCATGCTCATATTAGTGCATGCACTAAGGCACTATACACACTCAGGCAAGAAAGCTTGTTAAAATGCCATTCAAGGTGACAGCAGAAGATATCTTGTATAGAGGGATCTTTTTCTGTACTTGGCAACAGAATTATTCACACTTTCAAGAATGTAGTTATAACCCTGTCAGGATGAAAGATGATTCCAGGGGCAACCAAACCTGTACACAGAGTACACATACTGCATGCATTTTATATAACCAGCATAATGCTTATATGGTCATCCAGGTCACATTCTGCCCCCCAAAATCAAGTTATCATTGCTGTATTGCATTTTAGACAGTTTAATCATCTCAATGGAGTTTCTTATTACTGTAGTAGCATCCAGTACATTAAAGGCAGTAAAACACTTGCTACTATGATGTATAAATATTTTACAACTTACATAATAATATGGGGGGGGGGGTCTTTTCTCATGGTTTGGGCAACTGCCCTTCAAAATGTCTTTGCACAGCCCTGTAAGTTATATAAAGATACATCAACAACATAAACTTAATTTTACAATTTACATCTGCACAGACAATGAAGCCAATGAACAGGTGAACTAAGTTAACCGATAGTCAGAATGCGTAACTTGCATTGTGAATACGCCGTTTCTTAAAAATGCACTACATGTAGCGTAGTTTTCTAAATTGGTTAAACGTGAGGAATTCACTACAGAGTAACTTCTATAAAATAGCTAATACTTCAGTAGACTGTATTTATTTTACGCTATAATTTCAGCAGCTTCGTTTTTTCAGGACAGGCCAGTAATATATTACAAATTAAATATATTAGTCTTTAAAGGGGTCATATAATGGTACATGCACTTTTTCAAGTTGATTGTACTGAAATGTGTGTTGGCTGTGCCGGTACACAACCATCCTATTATGATAAAAATCCATCCAGTGTTTTTGTTTTAATCTCCTTATATATTTTCCCCTGCCTCAAATCGAGCCGTTCGACCGTGTGACGTCACACGGTCGGGCGCCCCTCCCAGGATTGTTGATTGACAGCAGTGTTTCAACACAGACCCGCCCTCGCTCGTGAGCGAGCTGTCAATCATAGTCCGTCATCATTGTTGATACACTGGAGCAGAATGGCGCCTAAGCGATTGTGGTGTTCTGTTCTTCGGTGTAACGAACACAGCAGTCATTTTGATGTTCCTAAATCTTAACCGCTGAAGACGCAGTGGCTGAGTTTTGTTTACGATGGGAATATTCCCCACGAGCAACGTCAATGCGTTCATGTTTGCACAAATCATTTTTCACCAGACTGCTTTATAAACGAGGGTCAGTATAAAGCTGGTTTTGCTATGAAGCTGCTGCTGAAAAAAGATTCGGTACCAACTATTTATATTCCCTCTGCACCTCCAGAAGAAATAAGTGTACGTTTTATTAACCTTTATATTAATCTTTGCAAATCGCTTGCACGCTTCACAATGAATGTGGCTAATGTTTACACTCAGGGTACATTACGGCATGTTTTCCATAATGTTACGACGTTCTCAATATAATTCATAATCCCATGTTTATAATGAACAACGCGTTATGGTTATTGTGTTATTAAAAACTGTGTACGCAGGTGTTACAGTTAACATGGTAACACTAAGTTACACCTGGTTTACTTGTATGTTACTGATTAAGAAGTAATGTAAAAAAAAACAGTTATACGGAGAATAACTCCAGAACGGAGGGGCGGGGTGACCAAAGCTCATTATCATTTAAAGTCATATGCTCTGAAACGGCGTGCTGAAAACAGAGCAGTTTTTGAACAGGTAAAATTAGTGTTTTCTTAAAATACTAATGAGAATTTTTAATAAAAGTATATTACAAAGTTTTCATTTAGACCCTAAAGATTCATATTAACTTGTACAAAAATGGCATTATATGACCCCTTTAATATATTATGTTTGATTAGCATGTGTAAATAATTGTAAGTAGTTATTATATATTACAAGAGGTTATTATCTTTCAAACGAGCCCACACACAAGATAATCAGATGCATAGATCATTAGATAATCCACATGAAGCACAATGTTACATATTGCCACCAGGAGATGGCGCCAAATACAAGACACAGATTCAATGATGACTCGAATGGCACAGAATGAAACTTATTCTGTGAAATCTCTTTATTAAAATCATGTTTACGTGCTATGCAAACCTTTAGTCATTGTTGTGTTTGCATGTGTAATTAGTTCTACAAATATAATGTTTTACATTGTGTGTTTGGAGAGGCTTTTGAACTCCTGGAGACGTTTTTGGACACATGGATGAATTATATTTGTAAATTTTTGTGTAAACACAAAATTTTTCTCAGATACAGTTGACATGATTGGGAACAAAACAAAAGCAGTTTTTGGAGGCACCTTATTTACACCCAGAGATATATAATGTCAAATCACAAAAATAAGTAAATATAAAATGTATATATATATATATAATTTGTGTTAATTTTTTTTTTAGAAACGCTCATTCAGAGAGCGTCAGAATGCATCATAAACTATATCATTTAAACATAGGAAAAGTTATAAGCCTTTTGGAGATGCCACTTAAACACGAAATCTTTAAATACACCCTCAGAGCTTAAAGCGTTAAGTAAAATGGACTAAAATGAATGACTGTGACATGATGAAATATTTACTACATTTAAAATATATTTTATCACAAGACAAAAATGAGGGCTAAAACTGTGTGTAAATTAACACTGAACGGCACTTGGAAAAACAAAGTACACCCCAGCCTTTAGGGGGCAACCTAAGACCTACGATTTAAATGTAGTTTTCTCCGTATCTTTGATTTTTAACCAGCAGATGCCCCGGCCGATTCCATCTAGCTTTCCAAAAGAGTTCACAAAACTTACCAGCTGTTATCTTGCTCATTGTTTCATTTTTCTGATATTTCCTGGATGAAAACTGCATATGGCCACATGGGAACATGTTTCTCACAACTGTGAGAAATAAATACAATCTACGTAGTCAGCATCAGCCTCGACTTGAACCTCGTGAGACACACCAGTCTCCTGTAAGACCTTTGTGTCAGAATAAGATTATAATTTCCCCCTAGCAGTTTAAAATGGGTGCTCAGACGTGCCTGACGAAGATGTCACAGGGAACGGTATTTATTTTGTTAATGCAATGAGTGAAAACGTCGCTGTACACCCCACTGTGAGCTCTGTGGAGTGGCGTCTGAATCTGCTCCAGTTCAATAGCTGCGCTAATAATCCCCAGCAATAATCTTCAATTAGAAAAGGCACCGAAATTGTGACAAAGTCCTCATGGTTTGAATTAAAAGGTGTGAGATTGCCTTTGTATTTTCTGTCGCTTGATTGGCTGATGCAAGACAGAAGTGGATTATTCTGGTTGACACTGAGATTTTTGTGTGCTATTCTGCAGTTTCACTATGATAGGTGAAAAAGAACAAAGTATTCTATCTTGAAAGCAGATAGCTAACAAAGGCAACACAGATTTGTTCCTGCTGTCATTGTTGTACTAATAACAGCCACTTTCATCACACAGCTGCAAATCCACCCATATCCTCCATATCTAAAGATTTGGTTTCGCTAAAGGGAAAGAAGCATCTTAAATGTGCAGCTCACTCACTGCATGTAAATAAAGCTTTGGCAGAATAATTACAATTTTTACTACCATAGTTTTGGTTTTCCTGCATTAGTTGCATAGTTCAAATATAGTTACTGTAGTAAAACCATAGTACACTTTGTGGTTACTATTGTTTTGCTACAACTACAATAGTTCAATGGGTACTGAAGTAAAACCATAGTTAAATAAAGTGTTTTTTAATGGATAACTGTATTGTGAGGGAACCCAAAATAATTGCATGGAAATACGCAACGTATTGCAAGGGAATGTTAAACTTTTTGTAAGGGAATACAAAGCTGTTTCAGAATAAACTAGATAGGTAAACTTTTTCAAGACTTTATATGAAAGTTTAACAAAGACAGACTGACAGATAAAACGTTCAGAAAGATAGATAGATGTATTTTGTCAAAGTCTTTCTAGCAAGTCGTTCCACTGACGGCTATCTTTGTTACGCTCTCGGAAAGCTATTTTTATGTAGTCAAGCAGCCTACAAGATCAGCTCCTGTCTACTTGAATGGAGAAAGACCGAAATCTCAAAAAGGATGGGTCAAGATTATGATCAAAGAACATATTTCAAATCAGCACTGGAAACTGAAAATCTAAAAGGTGATTGGTTCTTTTAACTGCAAGGCGGGACTTCCTTTCTACATCCATTGACGGTTGGGCATTCCAATTTCTCCCATTCATTTTAATAGAAGTTGCCCGTCTCTGCTAGATAGTCTTTGATGTTATATAGTAACCAAAAATAGAGATTATTCACCACTTAAAATGAGTGATAGAAAGGGGGCCTGGGTCGCTCAGTGAGTATTGACGCTTACTACCACCCCTGGAGTCACGAGTTCGAATCCAGGGTGTGCTGAGTGACTCCAGCCAGGTCTCCTAAACCAGGGGCAACCAAATTGGCTCAGTTGCTAGGGAGGGTAGAGTCACATGGGGTAATCTCTGCGTGGTCGCGATTAGTGGTTTTTGCTCTCATTGGGGCGTGTGGTGAGTCGTGCGTGGATCACGGAGAATAGAATGAGCCTCCACGTGCTGTGATAAGATGCACTGATTGACTATCTCAGAAGCGGAGGCAAGTGAGACTTGTTCTCCGCCACCCGGATTGAGGTGAGTAACCACGCCACCATGAGGACCTAGTAAACAGTGGGAATTAGGCATGCCAAATTGGGGAGAAAGGGGGAAATGAATGGGAGAAATCGGAACGCGGATGTAGAAAGTCCCACCTTACAGATAAAAGAGCCAGTCACATTTAAGATACAGACATCGCCTATGAACCATCTCGAGAATGTGCATGCACATCAGCTATACACGGCGGGAAATTCATGGTTTTTAACATAATATAAGGTAAAGAATCAAAATGTATGATACCAGTATTGTCAGATTTTATAGCTGATTTGAAATATGTTCTTTGATCGTAATCATGACCAGCTGTTTTTGGTCTTTCCCCGTTCAAGTAGATTAGAGCTGCACAGGCATGATTGGTAATAGCCTCCCGCAAGCATTCCAGAGATGGCCCACACTGGACTGACTTGCTAGATAGATGCTAGGAGTCATGATATGGCAGGCCTTCTGTGTACTTGTTTATATTTGAATTTATTCACATTTGGAGTTTGAATTAACAAGCATTCCGTTGGCCCGTTTGATCATTCTATCAGTGTAAATCAATGGGATTTTTTGGATATTTGATCATCCGCTGTGTAAAAACCGTTATTCCGATCGGTTAGAAAAGATAAAGCAATGCAAGTCAGAACAGTCTGAAGGTCTGTGCCAAATTTAGTGGATGTAGCTTGAAAGCTGTAGGATGAGATACAATTCATAATTTTAGTCTTGGTTTAGGTATTTTGGTAAAACCCTACACAAAGACTTTAGAATAACAGTATGATGTCATAAATTCTTGTCGTCTAAGCATCTCTGTACTGTTCAAAAAATCTATTTGTACTGGGTGAAAATGCTAAAGTTCACCATTTGGTTCTTTTTAATCATCCACAGTAGTCACACAGGAGTAGGTGTAGTGTAGTGGTTCACAGCCCAAATGGGGTCATCTGTGAACAAAAATTGTGCCGAATTCCCGCATCACCAATCTGTGCCCCTCAGCGAGACATTCTACAGCAGGCTTCTCCAGGGAGACAGTCCCTGTAGTACCCAAACTGAGAGTCACTTCAGATAAAATGTTTAACATGACAATGTGGAAAAATCCTTCCAGCTCCCCTGCTTTCTACTCTATTATTCTACTCTATATACACTATTATACTCTCTTATGACATTCTGCACAGAGGCAGCACTGCAAACAATCACTATATTTACGTCACTGGAGATTTAAAGAACTATCGTGCATTACTGACAAGTGCAAGTTGTAATATTGAAAAGACAAAAGTCAATGCTTTTATAACAAACTTCAAGTTCCCATCACATTGTTTGGTAAAGTGTGCTAAGTTACTAAAAAATAGTAATCCTCTACAAATTATGTACCTAAAATTGTAAGCAGATTACTTGACTAATATCTTAATTGAAAAAGTAATCACATTACTAATTACTTTACCTTTAAGTTACTTTCTAAATCACTTTTCCACTCAATTTCAAAATAATGTCTATATTTCAGCACCACACATTTCTCCTTTACAATCACACGGCAATGCATTACACTACTTTTTATGACTTAAAAAGTAATTAGATTACAGTAACTAGTTACTTTGTAATTGGATTACACACATCACTGGTAATGCTTGATATTTTGTTTGTGTGATATGAGCTCAAAGTGATCATCTGTGTTGCGCAACTGCTTTTGGGTCCTTGAATAACGTATAATGTGCGAGTAAGGGCAGCCGGTGGACTTTCTGGTGCCCTCCTAGGGTAAGATGGTGCCCCCCTAGGGAGTTGGTGCACTACACAGACAGCGTAGTATGCATATAGAGAGCGGCAGTACTGTTTGTATAATTAAATGGGTCATGAAATGCTCTTTTTTTCTATTTTTTTTCTCAGAAAAGTTATAGAATAACTTAGTAATATATGGTATGATCATATTCCACCCTGTCTCTTGCCCTCTGTCTGAAACATTCGGTTCGGAGCGCTTCCTTAAAACATTGAAAACGGCCACTGTTATGATTGGTTAACATTGTGCAGCCCCTCGAATACAGCCATATTTGAAACTCAATCGGAAGGGAATGAACAAGCTCCACAACATTATAAAACTAAATTTTAGGGTTTACACATAACGCACATCCAACACATTGCATCCGAATATATATAACTGTTCACCCAAGCACACCTGTTAACAGTCATGACATTTGAAATAGTCATGAATGGAGTGGTTTACTTGCAGTTTTGCGATCGGGTCCAAGTATTTTTAACTGCCCCATCCTTCAATAACAGTTCCTTTGCAAAGCTTGAATCGTATTGATGGTTCACAACCAATCCACACTTATATGAGCCGATATAAATGCACGTACATAGTCCAAAGCATGGTGCGGCTGTGGCTCAGTTGGTAGAGCGGGTCGGCCACTAATCGCAGGTTTGGTGGTTTGAATCCCGGCCCACACGACTTCACATGCCGAAGTGTCCTTGGACAAGACACTGAACCCCAAGTTGCTCCCAATGGCAGGCTAGCGCCTTGCATGGCAGCTCTGCCGCCATTGGTGTATGAGTGTGAGTATGAATGGGTGAATGGGTGAATGAGTCACAGTGTAAAGTGCTTTGAAAACCGCTAAGGTTAAAAAAGCGCTATATAAGTGCAGACCATTTACCATGGTAAATAGACACCAGTGCATGTTTACATTTACTAATCTGTGATATTTTTAATTGTTGGTATAAGACGGCGTCCATGATGCGTTTGTGCTCAAAATATTAGTTCAGTATGATACATAAACATGTGCATATTTCTTTTTTTTACTATTTGTTTTTATAGTTTGTCTAATGGTACTAAAAACAGTTTTATGTAAAAAAAAAAATGTATGTCTCTGACAATTCTATAGACGTATGTAAAGGGATCAATGGAAAGGAGGAGGCGAGAACCGGCTTGTCAATATAAATCATAATTTAATTAAACTCAAAACCAAAACACACAAACATAAACACACACATGACGGACATGCCCGTAATTCTCTCTCTCTCTCGAACCATCATCACCGGCCACCTTTATCCCTCGCGCGGGGGGCCCTCTCACGAACCATCGTCACCGGCCGCCTTTATCCCTCGCGCGGGGGGCCCTCTCACGAACCATCGTCACCGGCCGCCTTTATCCCTCGCACGGGGACCCTCTCTTGAACCATCGTCACCGGCCGCCTTTATCCCTCGCGCAGCGGCCCTACCGCTCCGGGCGGTCGTGGAGTTTGTTCCCTCCTCCCCTCGTGGACGGCGGTCTCCCTCATCCCCTCCGCGTCTCTGGGGACGGCAGGGCACTCCTCCGCCCCCCGGCAGCGACTCCCTCGCTCCAGGCGGTCGGGGTATCCAGTCCCCACTTGCCCCGCATCCGGGCGGTCGGGCTACTCCGTCACCCGGCAGATGGCACCGGCCGCCTTTATCCCTCGCGGGGGATAAAGGGGACAGGGCGCGCGATATTCCGGCCCCGCCCCCCTCCGCTCCACAACGTAAAGTACACAGTCTTGTACCTTTCGTATTTGTTTTTTTGGCAGATTTTGAAATACTTTTTTTATTAAAATCTAAGTTTTTAATGTTGTGATTCACCTTGAAGCTGGCTGGTTTGGTTCATGGCTTAGAACACTTTAATATGGATTTTATGAATTCCCTATGGACAACATGAATGGGAAAAGCACTTCCGGAATCAAGGAGACAAAAAATGTCTGGGCACTGTTGCGCTACAGACCAGATACAGTACCTTATTCTTTGTTTGCCTGCCTTAAATGATGACATTTGTAGTTAACGCAACCACTGACAGTGTGTATTTAATCACCTTTCACCTCCTCTGTCTTTGCAGATGGCCTCATGAGCGAAGGGGAATTTCTGGACATCACAGAAATCAAGCGGCATCAAGCAGAGGATTTTGAGTGTGTTACCAATAACAACGTTGCGCCACCAGACACTCGTCGCGTCAAAGTCACGGTCAACTGTAATTGCACTGCTGCTGTCAGAAACACACTTTGACATCTTAATGAGATCATTTCTAAACACTCGATGGTGCTGTAATGGAACTATAAATTGGATTTCAATTGGCTGTCTATAGAATTAAACGAACCCTTTATCATTTCATCTTCTCCTCTCGTCTCTACAGGAGTCTAAATTACTCGAGTAACTGTACCCCATTAAAGGAACATTTTGTTTGAAATGAAAACTCTGTCATTATTTACTCACCCTTGTGTCTTTCCAAAACTGTTAGATGTTATTTTTCCACGAAACATAAAATAAACGTATTTTATACATTCACTTAAGTATGTTTTTAGTTTATCTTTTGAGTATAGTTTTTGCATAGTACCCATACTTTGACTAAAGTATAATTTGTTTGTTTGTTTGTTTGTTTTTTTACACCCCACGCCTTTAGATCCGCCAATAATTACAGATGTGAAAAACATGCCCGCACAGCTGGGGAAAACTGCCATTTTACGGTGTGAAGCAATGGCTGTGCCCACTGCGTCCTTCGAATGGTACCGGGATGACCGACGGTAAGGTTACTTTAAAGGGATAGTTCACCCAAAAATAATTTACTCACCCTCAAATTGTTCCTAACACATTCGACTTTCTTTAAATTGTGGAACACAAATAGAGATGCTTTGCAGAATGTAATCCTCAGTCACCATCAGGGTTGGGAAGTAACAGATTACATGTAACAGCGGTAAATTAAAATATTTATTTAAATATGTATTTAAAATATGACATATTTGCAACTGAATTGCATTAGTTACAATTTAAATGATTTGTAATCAGTAAAAAGTTACATTTAAAAACAGTATTTTGCATTTTGTAGGCAGTTTGTGTGTTTATACAAGAATAAATGATGTTTAATGAGAAATGCTTACCAATGTAGCCTTTACCATTGTATAGAAAAGTACATATAATATATATTCTGCCTAATTCTATAAACAGAATCCACATAAAATAAAATAAAATGTTGTTGGATGCACTCTGTGGGGTTTCTTAGTAAGTTTGGAGCAGCAGAAAAACTTGTGTACATTTTCCATTTCAGATCTAAATGTTATATCATATATATATATATAATTTTTTAATTAACAAGACCTTTTGAAATTAGGGCAAAGATGTATCATATTCATATTCTTAATGAGAATTTCTGTATTGATTTTCTGTAAAAATATCTCAAAATCATAAAAAAAAAGATAACTGTATTTTTTTTAAATACAAATTAATGTAATAAATTAATAAAAATTTTAATTAACTTTTTTTTTTAAAGGAGCAACATTGCTTAATATATTTAGGCTTTTTTCAGACCATTTATTTTTAATGTAAATGTATTTTTATTATGTCAGATAATAATTTTTATCTTGATATTTGGGAATTTATTAGTGATATTATTAAGGATAAATTTGGCTTTGTTTACCTGTAAAAAAATATATATAAAAAAATACTTTAAAACACGATAAATGTACTTTTATGAAATTTTTATACATTTAATAAATGTATTAAAATGTTATTTAAAAAATCAGAAACAACACTGCATATGATATTATTATTCGTTTTTTATTTAATTAGCTTTTTTTTTACTGTGCTGTCCGATTTTGTCACTTGTTATTCCCATTTTAAAGTCAAAACAAGTAATAAAAAATCTGCCAGTGCTGAAGAAATAACCCAAAGTATTCAGATTGCTTTACTGATTAGAAATGGACACCATTCACTTTGATTGTATGGACAAAAAGATGCGATGAAAGTCAATGAGAATAACATTCTGCCTGACATCTTCTTTTTGTGTTGCATGAAAGAAAGAAAGCCATATGAGTTTGGGCAAGTAAATGGTAAAATAACTTATTCTATAAAGTAAACGATTTAATGCCAATGTTGTATGTAAATGTAAACTATAGGAAATGGCACATAGCGGTTTACATGAGAAGTCGCCTTCTCTAACGTGTGATTTTTCATATGACTTTTTTCTCAGGCCGGTAGAGAGCGATAACTCGCTAAAGATTAAAAATGAGAAAACACGCTCCCTGCTGCTTTTCACCAACGTCACAGAAAAACACTTTGGCAACTACACCTGTTTCGCCTCCAACCGTCTTGGGGCTTCCAACGCTAGCATGCTACTCTTCAGTAAGTATATGCTTTGCACTAAAACTCTGAGAGCACTTTGCTATGTACTTCTGAAACATTAATAAATCTATAAAGGCATACAGTGAAGGATAACACCCTCCAGGAAGTGACTTTCCAATGTACTAAATATGCGAGTGTGCAATTCTTGGTGCCCGAGGCTTGTTTTCAGCAAGCTTTGCCAGAGACAGATAATAGCAATGAATCCATTGATGGTTCTTAAATGCAGATAGTATATTGCACTCACCAAATTGCATCGTTTCCCCCCTTATTAATAATGGATAAGTGGAATAAACTCTTATTTATGCCAAATTGCGATGTGGAGTATTTTGAAAAGTTTACAACTATGATGCACGTGGGCCAAAGTAACATGTTCACTATTGCTTCCTTCATTAAATCCTTGTGTGAAGTTCTTAATTATGAGCTCGGAAGGTGTAATTACGATGTGATGTGCATAAACTGATTTGTGGGGGATTTCGATTTCCTTTGCCTCTTTTTTGACTTATCGACCAACACTGAAAGCTTTCTAGTCTTTGTGCAACAGTGAAGAACAAAAGATGTGTGTTATGTGTGTAATTAATGCTTTATCCTGTATTTCTATTGTTCTTATGCAGCCAGCCACAGAGAATGGGAATTGTAGTTTTGCCTGTCACTTCACAAACCTGATAAAGTAGTAGTATTGTTTACGCTATTCTTCATCAACTGTATAAAATGCGTACAAACTGAATTGTATAGCCAACATTCACAATTATGTAAAGCTTAATTATAACCCATATTGGGGCCTGGGTAGGTCAGCGAGTAAAGACGCTGACTACCAAACCTGGAGTTGCAAGTTCGAATCCAGGGTGTGCTGAGTGACTCCAGTCAGGCTTCCTAAGCAACCAATTGGCCCGGTTGCTAGGGAGGGTAGAGTCATGTGGGGCAATCTCCACCTGGTCACTATAATGTGGATCACTCTCGGTGGGTTACGTGGTGAGTTGTGCGTGGATGCCGCGGAGAATAGCGTGAAGCTTCCACGTGCGCTCGGTCTCCGTGGTAACGCGCTCAACAAGCCACGTGATAAGATGCGCGGATTGACGATCTCAGACGCGGAGGCAACTGAGATTCATCCTCCGCCACCCGGATTGAGGCGAGTCTCTACAACACCATGGGGTCTTAGAGCGCATTAGGAACTGGGCATGCCAAATTGGGAAAAAAATGTATAACCCATATCAATTTGCTTATGCCATGATTCTTTAAATGACACGCCCCCATCTTGGAAAATCAAGACTTAAAAGTATGTTATCCACATTATGATGACATTTTCGTGTTCGGTAAAAAGCATGAATAAAAATGCTGATATGAATAAATGATGGTTTATTTATAATTAATTAGTAAAACACTTTGTAAAAACTCCAGAACTAATAATATGGAGGAAAGTTGGCTCTCCTAAGAATATGTAATATTAAACTTTTGTTCTTTCTCGTTTTCACATTAAAGTGGAAGAAATGCCACAATTGAACATGACAGTTGTGAAAGCGGCACTTACTTATTCATGATGAGGGAAACCATCCAAAAGGCTTTGAAACCAGCAAACTTTGACTTCTGAGATATCAGTATGGTATCCATTAATGCTGCACGATTGATTGCATTAAGATTGAAATCACTATATGGCTTTTCACATTGATAATCCTTAAAAGGCTTTGATTTAAACTGCAAAAATAAAAGTGCAAAAATGTTTAAGAAGTACAAAATAACTTTTTTCATATCAATCATCATGTTATCATAAATAGCCATTTTTTTGTATCTTTTTATCTTGTATTTATCTTTCATTGTGTTCTACAGATCCAATGTTCATTGGAAATTATTTTTGTTAGAACCGTGAAACAGCTTTTGTGCTTCTCTGTAAATTTGATATGCACTCTTAAGTAAAACAGTGATCTGATGACAAAATAAGCTAAGTTGCAAAATACCGATATACTTATTGGCCTATAGTTTAAATTCGGTTTCAAATCGGCCCAAAATTTGCATTTCGGTGCATCCCTAATTAATTCATATTTATGCCATAATATGTATAACTAGGACTATAATTGAATATTAAACATTATATCAGATGTACCAATTAAAAGACTTGAGATTTCATTTCAAGTGCATTTTTTGCCCCCAGAGGGCATTTTTGATGCCATTTTTGTCCAAAACATCCCATAATTGCTGATCCTGGTGTTTCTTTAACTTTGGGCACTTTTAGCACTGGAATTCAAAAAAGTTAAATCTTCCAACCACAGTGTTATTTCCAGCACATCTCAAATTCTGTATTGTGTTTAATAGAAATCTGTGGTGAAAATCATGCTTCTAGAAATGACAATTGTAATGTTTTAATGTCTAATTTCATAGCTAGCATTGTATGTATCCTAAATACATATTTTCATACGTTTAGTATAATTTGGCAAAAAAAAAAAAGTCTGCTCGTAAGTGATATTTACTTTTGATTTTTCTTTATTTTCTTTAAAGATCACTTGTCTCATATTTCATCTCAAGCATGCTCTTCATTGTCCACTTGGTTAACAAGTGCACTAACTTTTAAAAAACTTTATTAGGGGCAAAATTTATAGAAATAATTTTCACACAAGAAATATTGAAATGGTTTATGTTACTCTTTGCAGCATTAGAGCATGTAATTAATTGTACTTTGATGATGGATTTTTAGAGTTTCAGAAATGTCATATTTGTTCTTCACTACATCAGAGTTGTTCACAGGAATTATTACATCTATTTTACACGTCTTCTGTTGAATTTCATTGTGCTCTCTAGCTGTTTGTGATGCAAGAATGCATCCTATGTGAACACACTATTAGTGCTTTTTTTAATCATTTCCGTAATGCTGGGAGATTTCCAGATAGGAGAACTGTTATGAAGAAGGCAGGTTATAAGTACATTGCCGTCTGCAGGCAACAGGAACTTCTTTTAACAGCTGCAGATTAACAAAGGTATATAAAAACAACTAGATGTGACGATTGTAATTAAAGCATCTCACTTTGCTGAATTGTATGTACCACATAGATTTATTGATTTAGCTCCTAAATACTCGTTCTCGTTTAATCAGTAAACAAAACGCCTAAATGTTTTCGAGATGTTGTGTGTTGCCAAATTAATTGCACAGAGCGTAAATAACCAATAAGTGTTGCAAGTATGTCCGTTCTGTCATTCCCATGGTAATTTAGTGCAAATTATTTTAGTTACTATTTTATAAGTTTTATAAGGTACACTGTAAAAAATAAAAAGTTGAGTTAACTTAAAAAAATAAAGCAACTGGCTGCAAAGCATTTTTGAGTTTATTCAACTTCAGTGGTTGAAGTTGTGCTAAATTTTATATGAAAGTTCACTAAAACTACCGGTTTAAGTTAAGTCTACCTTCCTCAATAAGTACATCTAAATATACACTATGAGTTTGTTGAAAGAGGAATAAGAGGTTGAGTGAACTACCAGTCTAACTTTAAAAAATGAGTTGGCACAACTACATAGTCCTAAAGTTCAGTAAACTCAAAAAGCTTTGCAGCCAGTTGCTTTAATTTTTTAAGTTGATTCAACTACCTTTTTACCTTTTAATTTATAGTTTTAAATCTTAAATCTCACCCAGATTTGTGTATGCTCCTCACATCATTTAAGAATACAAATGCATGGAGTACAAACCATACTGAAAATGCAACAAAAACAAGATTTTGTCATCATTACAGAATGCATTTATTGGCTTTCTGCAAAATGGCACATTTAAAAGGAACAAAATGTGATGCAGTTCTGCTTCACTCTACTTATCTAGATGGGAAAAAAATCCTCATATACTGCTTTTAGTATGTTACATGTAAGAACATTTACAACACAAATGTTCTTAAAGAGCTGGAGTAACAAACATTTTCTTAAAATGCCAGAGTGCTGTAAAAATAATAATCTTAAAATGCTGCTGCAATAAACAATACTCCAAAGTCCTAAACCAAAAGTCACAAAGAACCGTATATCCTCTCAACTTGATCCATCAGTTACTTTTGGCACATTCATAACGCAACAAACATGTGCTGGATCAATAAGCAAATTATTTAAACTATTAAAACAACAAAAACTTTCCTTTTATATATATTTTTTGCATATGTTGTACTGCCACAGATGCATCCAATGAAACAACAGGAATGACTGGAATTACAAATTGCAGCTACTTCAACAACTTGTTTTTGAAGGATTGGACCCTTGCTGAGCACTGGGGGTCAAGGCACATAAACACTTTTTGAATGGTTTCAAAAGTGTATTTTAGATCTTTAGGGTAGTCCATGTTGAGTGCATAAATTAAGCCAAAGAGGAGAGCAACAGCAGTGGGAAGGTCTTGTACATCATCCAACACAATCTGCTCCTCTAGTACAACAGCTAGGCACCTTATATTTGGGTTTGAGTGGAAGGTGGAGACATCATCTTCAATGATTGTTAAGATCCCCATCTTCACCCCTTTGGCATGGATGTCCTCTGGCTCTGTGTCCTGCAGTAAAATGCAGAATAAAATCAATCAGTCAAAGATCAGATTTAATTTGAGTATTAAATAGCAGCCTGTGTGTGTAGCTTCAGGATAGCAAACATAAAGTATCTCACAAAGTGAGTACACCCCTCACATTTTTGTCAATATTTGATTATATCTTTCATGTGACAACACTGAAGAAATGACACTTTGCTGCAACGTAAAGTAGTGAGTGTACAGCTTGTATAACAGTGTAAATTTGCTGTCCCCTCAAAATAACTCAACACACAGTCATTAATGTCTAAGCTGCTGACAACAAAAGTGAGTACACCCTTAAGTGAAAATGTCCAAATTGGGCCCAATTAGCCATTTTCCCTAACATCCACCAGCTCCGTGATGTCGTCATGGAGGAGTGGAAGAGGACTCCAGTGGCAACCTGTGAAGCTCTGGTGAACTCCATGCCCAAGAGGGTTAAAGCAGTGCTGGAAAATAATGGTGGCCACACAAAATATTGACACCTTGGGCCCAATTTGGACATTTTCACTTAGGGGTGTACTCACTTTTGTTGCCAGCGGTTTAGACATTAATGGCTGTGTGTTGAGTTATTTTGAAGGGACAGCAAATTTACACTGTTATACAAGCTGTACACTCACTACTTTACATAGTAGCAAAGTGTCAATTTCTTCAGTGTTGTCACATGAAAAGATATAATCAAATATTGACAAAAATGTGAGGGGTGTACTCACTTTTGTGAGATACTGTACATTTGTTTTTCATTTCTTGCTTGTCTTCTATATTCATATATATTGTTTTTTCTTTAATTTTATGTTAATTTTACTTACACTTTGCTCTAATTATATTACTGTTTAATTTTTGTTGTGTGTTGTAGTCACAGGTTGGAGATTTAAGTGAATGTCTCCATCTCGAGATTTTCAATGTCACACGCCAATGTTGCGAAGCAGTGATTTTCCATTTCCTTTGATTTTTTACAATAACGTGTTGAATTTGTGCTGATCAGACGAAGACAGACTGATCACTGATAAAGACACAACTAAGATTATTCAATAAATCATTGCTCATTTTTACTCATCCCCTGACTATGTCTGCCTCTTGGCTGATAAAAGAGTTAAACACTAGTTTTATAACAGACCAAACAGTCATCTCCTGATGGATTCAGGCAAAGCAACTCAATCTATCAAACTGTTCAATGGAAATTATTTAATGTCTGGTATGAGTGTACATACAGGTAACACACATCTTCTTACCAGGCAAGTCTTCAGGAAGTTTCCAGACTTTTCTCTCATAAAAAAAGGTTGACCTCTGAGAGTTGTAGCCTTTCTATGGGCAAGCACATCGGTGGTCTGAAAGACACAGAACAAATATGGACCAAGTTATATACAAGTTAAATCCAACCAGAAACATGGTACATACAGAAGCTTAAGGTAGAGATGGCACTATTCACCCTTTAACCAGAGATTTATGCAAAATAATTACTTGATTATCAAGTTGTTCTAGGAGGGACTTCATGTCATCTCCAAATGCTCCACTTCGAGCTCTGTATAACTTGATAATTTTTGATGTGTACTCATCCAAATGAGAGAAAAAGGTGCTCTTCAGGTTGGTTTGTGTGATTCTGTAAAACTCAGCACAGACCTTAAAATAAAACATAGTTAACAGTAATAATTAAGTACAGACAAGTAAATTGAGATGAGCCTTAAAAAAGACCTGATCTTACCTGATCTTCCAAAAACAATGCTGGCCACTGTTTTAGGACATCAGCCACAAGGGGTTCTTCATCAACTATCTCCTTCCTTCTCAGTGAAAATGTCAGTTCCATTTTGGAGTCAACAAATGTCATGTTGGGATGTTTCTTTTTCATTTCCTCCTGTAGTGCATCTCTTTCCTTTTGTAAAGAATAATGTGTCTGCCCAACTGGGTTGTCTGGGAGGAAATTCACCTCACATCTCTTTGCTTTCTTCAAACGTCTGGAATCCTCCTTCGCTCTTTTCCGGTTTACAGTGACTTCTGAGCAACCAGCCGATCGTAGTTTCTGGCGGTAGTTCCCAATCTTATATTTGATGCTCATAGTCCAGCTGTGATAGCCTGTTCCTGAGCCTGGATCCCTAAGACAAGGATGCTTCTCAATCAATGCAGTAGCCACTGACTCCAACTCTTGGTTGTTTGGATATGCTTTGAATGAAAAAATTGCTTGAGCTATGCCATCCAAGATGTCCATTTTCATTTCTCTCGGTAACGTCAGCAGCATTCCATTTTCTTTAAAATTCTCATTCCCTTTGTTAAGACGTAGTTCTACATCATAGGCAAACTCAGGAATCAAGAAAGCAGAGGGCCAATGTGAATTCTCACGCTGCCTGACTGTCACAGATGAGGAACTCTGGTTTGAGCTGTTTGATGGGGAGGACATACTGGCAGTGTCTAAAGAGGAAATGGTCTCTAAATCTGATTCTTCAGGTTCTTTTTGTAGAATCTTCAGCACTGCTCTATCTGGTGGAAGTTCTGTTATATTAGTCAAGTTACAGAGTTCATTTCCAAACTCAGGATCCTCAAATTGAATCAGAAAGTCATCCTTAATTTCAAGCCTTTCTTGGAGAATTATTTTCAAGTGTTCAACTGAAGTGAGATTTTCCAAAATATCCAACCTCCTGATATTATCAGGGGCCAACACAACACGTAGTCGCATATTCTGTAAGATCAAAGATCAGAGTACATCAAGTAGGAGGCAAAGCTTAAAGTATGTGCCAACATGTTAAAGATGATTTAAAGGGACAGTTCACCCAAAAACCTTCAATTTTCTAAGCTTCATGATGTTCCAAATTACTGTGATATCCCTTAAAAACATCTGCTTTTATTGTCCGCATAAGGCAGTCATACAGGTTTAGAATGACATGAGGATGATCAACTTGTGAAAAAGTTATATTTTGGTGTGTACTACCCCTTTAACCCATGACAAATCCTTCCTCACCTAAAAGTTCAAATAAGAATGAACCAATTTTAATGGAGAAGGAACCTTTTCAGTGCAATCATGTTCTTTCCATGAACTGCATACGATGTGAGAGGATGGTGATCATTCAGGTCCTCTGCCTCAAGTATTTCAATTTCACTTGTTTCAGAAACCTCATAACACCTATAGTGTTCAATGTACCATGCAAGAAGCCTTTTGCAAAGGAAGGTCACCTTGTTAGCATTCACAAGTACACTGATAATTCTGAAAAATTCAGGCAAGCCACTGCACTGACCTGAGGACAAAATCATGCCTTCACTGAAGTGAATTCCATGCACTTGTACATCAGCCGCAAGCAACAACACTTCTTTGTGTGGGTACTCTTCTAACTGCAGTCTCTTGACTTAACATACATGTTCTTACTGTTTTGACCTTCTGCACGGACAAGGGTGATGAAAAGAGACTTGGACCATTTAGATAATGGGCCATCATAAGCTGATGCTTAGTTGCCAAGGTAAGTAGGATATTTTTAAAATTATGGGCATCATTCAGCACACTTTTAAAATAGCTGTGCTTGGCCTCAAATCTGATTGTCCAAAGCTCGACTAAAGGCCCAAAGCAGCGAATCAAGTGTGGGTAGTGCTCCACATAGTGATGTTTTGGTCGCAATTTCAGGTTTGGGAACGTTTCTTTGTGAAGCTGTCTGTGTTCTAAAATTTTCCGTTCTAAAAAGCACAGGGTTGCTTCTGAGAACTGGTCTGACATGACCAACTCCGCTATCTCCCTCAAGTCCATCAAAATTTCCCAAGCAGGCTCAGAATCGGGTACAAGGTTACCAATCATTAATGGTAATATGCGTAGCAATGCCCAGTTCTCGTGCCCATTCCCACCTATGGTTTTCTTTAAAAAGCTTGACTGGGAAATTACTTGTGGTCTGTTTACTCTGTCTGAGTCCTTGTAAGGAAAGGATTTAATGCAATGGTTTAGCGTATGAAGAGTAAACTGTCCCTTTGTGATGAGTTCTTTCAAGCAAATTGATAACTCAAATGGAACAATCCCCTCAACATGTCATGTAGAACATCTGGTGGGAACCCAGTTATTGGGTGAAAGAAAGAAAGGTGCTTACTGAGGACACATTCTTTTTTTACACCAAGTCTGCTCTGAAGCTCATGGTGGTCTCTCAGTTCATCTGTAATGGAGTTGTGCTGTTCAATGGTTCGAAGCTGAAAACAACTAGCGTCTTGAGTCTGTATGTCGTATTTGCTGACTTGGCAAAATCTACACAGGTTCTCAGCTTGAAAGCTTTCTTGAAAGCCAGCAAGACCGTGAGCCCCCAGATTGTCAGCACATACACAATACACTGTTCCTTTAAGATGTGTTTTCAGAGCTTCAACAAACACACCTTGCTGCTCTAGATCTTTCATGTCCTTTAACAGTGGATCAAAAAATTTGTCATAGCCAAACTGTTTTATATCACAGCTTTTTCCAAGTAGTGCAAGTTGTATTGCGGGAAGTGTAGATCGGAATTTGGCAGGCAAATTTAGAAGCACCCAATAAACAGCCGTGATCTTGTGTATCTTTTTTGAAGTGCCCAGGGGATTGCAAACCTCAAAATCGTCAATGTAGAGACCCAACGAAATGCAGTCACTTTGAACACCTAAAAGTTGGTTTTCTTTGTAATACTGCCCACTTCGAGTACATTTATACTGTCCTGGTAACTCCTCCTCAACAAAAACAGCTCTTTCCAAGACATCTGCTCTGTTGAGTAAAACTTTAAGAACTCTCAACACTGAGACATAGACAAAAGTATTTTGGTGTAGCCTATCAAAACGATACTCAACAGGATCAATTATTTGAAAATGCTCTTTAAAATATGCATTCCTTCTATATTCTGTTGAGAGTGTGCCCTTCTTTGCAGTCGCTGTAAAAACAGGATTTGTTTTGAGCACTTCAGCTGATATCAATTCAGCAACCTCTTCTCTTAAAGACTCATCAATGTGGCTTTCATATTTGCTTAAAATATCCCTGATTGATTGTTTTGCTGTATACCTGGAGAATGAAACAATATCTCTGGTCCAACTTATTATCTCCTGAGTTGCACTTTTTGAAACATGCAAAATTGTCTGCATATAAAGGATCAATGATGCAAGTTTGCGCTCTAGTCCTACATAGTCCACAGACTCTGAATAAGTGTTTGTTTCAGGTCCAGAAGGAGTTACAGGAACAGTGCTCTCTGTAACATCTGACTGTGGATCAGGCATAGGATCTCCTATGTCTTCAGACCATGCCACTTCATCGCTTTCTAAATCCTCCGTTTGAAATGTAACAGAAGAGCTAAAATCTTTAAATCCTCGAGACTTATGTTTACGAGATATGTGACTACTAAAAGTTGTAAGGACATTGGTTGTCAACTCACAATCCTTAAAAGGGCATTTGATAGTGTCATGTTTCTTCACATGATTTCTGATATGGTTTAAAAACTGGGATGGCTGACAAAGATCTTTAGAATCACACAAATCGCATGAAAAATAAAAGTGTTCTGTAACGGCAACAGTCTGTTTGTGTGCTCTTGTAAGATGTGATTTTAACGCACCTTCTGTTTTAAAAGTGCATATGCAGTCAGTGTACAAACAAGGCAGCTGCCAGGATCGCCCTTGATAGTGATGTAATCTGTAGTGTTTCAGGAGGACTGCTCGGCTACTGTGGTTAAATTTGCAAAGTTTACACTGCATTCCAAACCTAAGAAAAGAACAAATAAGTTTAAAAATTAGCAATGTTAGATTTCTACAAAATATTGACATTAAATATTTGAAACATAAAAAATAAATACTATGATACTTACATTTGTTTTACATTTCAAATATATAATATATATAAAAAATGCAATTCAACAAGTTAAATGAGTTCCGTTACTGATTAACCTGAGGTGCTGGCAAACTATTAATTCTACAACCAGTGTTAATACTGCATCACGTTTTTTTATGATTCTGGCGGTTTTATGATATATCAAGGTATATTTTTTTTACTTTCAGGAGTACAAATATAAAAACATTGTAATATCACATATTGAAGGCTGGGGTGGGTCGAATGACTAAAATCTTATTTCACGATAACAATATATTTCATGATACAGTTATTTTTATATGATTTTATCTTCACTATTAAAAATAATAAAATGCAAATAAAAAACTATAGTAGAAACACAATATCAGAAATATACAAATGAGATAAACAGTATTTTAAGTTTTTTTGACAGTAGCTCTATTTATCAGTAGCATTAAAGTAAGAAATAATACTTAAATTAAACCATGTTAAAATAAAATACTGCATAATTTTCACCATATGAAATAAATGTATTCTTATTAAAGCTACTAAAGTTATTCAGTCAAGAGCAGTGCGTGTTCTCTTTGTATTTTTTTACATTAACGGCATAGACATCAGCAGGTTTGAGGCTGCTGTCACTTTAAGACCTTTTGCACAGATCCAGACAAATACGCATTCGATTTTCTCCCAACTGTTTGCTCTTATTTCAGACAATTATTTTTCGCTCTTTTTAACATAAAGCACGTCCTGCAGTTTATTTTCTCATTAATGCGTGTTTCTTCGTGCGAACAATGTCATCATAAACTTTGCTGGTCGTTGAATAGATGCAGCATTTTTTATATATATATGCACCGATATGACGGTATTTGAAAGAAGAAGATCAAAATAACACGCAAAATAAAAACTATACTATATAATTACTGTTAATTGTATACTCGTTAATCCAACATAAACATTTTAACCATATTTCTAACCATACATTTTTAATACATAGGCCTACCTTTCAAATTCTAGCTGGGTGACTGAAATACGAAGCTCGCTAACTAGCCAGCTCACTTTTTCAACACGTGGTTTAGTATGAATGTATTATTTTAGGAGCATAAAATTGTATTTTAAACTGTGTAATGTATTTAACTTATTTTCTATATTAAAGCTAGTTAGAAAAGAACACTTTCCTTGACAAGGCGACATCCACACCCTCTGACAACGTGGTTGAAGCGGTAAACCCCGCGCATATTACAGCAACGCATACTGCGCATGCGCAAAGACGTGACGTTAATCGCTCGAATGAAGAAATCAAAATATTAAGTTTTCTCAACTTGTTTATATCTATTCGACGAAATAGCAGTAAACATTCAGTTAACTTGTTTTTATATGTAAACTCAACATTTAGCTAAACAATGTGTCCACTTGACTTAAATTTTTTAATTGAGTTAACAATTTGCAAGTTGGTTTTTTTACAGTGTACTTACAATTGAAGTGAATGGCAGGCACATATTATGACCTGGGGGGGTCCTTGGGCTTTAAGGATGCATGATCTGTGATCGGTGATCCCTGGTAGTCAAGGGTCCCTGATAGTCAAGGAACCCCTGGTAGTCAAGGAACCCCTGGTAGTCAAGGGCCCCCTGGTAGTCAAGGAACCCCTGGTAGTCAAGGAGCCCCTGGTAGTCAAGGGCCCCCTGGTAGTCAAGGGCCCCCTGATAGTCAAGGGCCCCCTGATAGTCAAGGGCCCCCTGGTAGTCGTGGAACCCCTGGTAGTCAAGGGCCCCATGGTAGTCAAGGAACCCCTGGTAGTCGTGGAACCCCTGGTAGTCATGGAGCCCCTGGTAGTCAAGGGCCCCCTGGAAGTCAAGGGCCCCCTGGAAGTCAAGGAACCCCTGGTAGTCATGGAGCCCCTGGTAGTCAAGGGCCCCATGGTAGTCAAGGAACCCCTGGTAGTCGTGGAACCCCTGATAGTCATGGAGCCCCTGGTAGTCAAGGGCCCCCTGGAAGTCAAGGAACCCCTGGTAGTCATGGAGCCCCTGGTAGTCAAGGGACCCCTGGTAGTCAAGGAACCCCTGGTAGTTAAGGGCCCCTGGGCACTGGCCCCATTGGCCCGGTCAGTAATCCATCCCTGGTGAATGTGGCCAACTACAAAATGACCCGGATTAAAGAGTTTAAGGTGTTTCATTATCATGGCAGCAAGGTTGTAAAATGTATAGAACTTTACAGACAATACAGAGTATTTTAACGTTTATGAAATTGGACTCCATTCACTTCCATTATAAGTGCCTCACTGTAACACAGATTTGTGCAATAATGTTTGTGGTATTCAACATTGTGCCACAGTTGCAGTTAAGTAAGCTTAACCTGGAATATTCCTTAAAGGAATAGTTTACCCAAACAAAAAATGATTTTCGTTTAAGCTTGGCAGTATAAATCACCATCCACTTTTGGCGCCTGAAAAAATGTCTATTTTTTTAATTGCTTTAACAAAAAATTACATTTAATTGATTGATTTGCCTTTTTTTCCACAAGCAAAAAATGTGTAAGTAATATGACTCAACTAGGCGATCACTCTCTTTTTAGGCTGATGCTCTTGCTAGTCCTAAAGGCAACATATCATATGGCACTGTTACAAAACAAAAGCAGCACAAAGTTAACTCCGTAATCATAACTTCCGAGATAAAGGCTGACCAGGCTTTGGACCAAACTAAGGGAAGTGACAGCAGAGCTCTCTGTAGAAAAGTTTGCTGAATACAACATTTAATAAAGAGCTCTTAGCTAGCAAAACTTCCTGGGGTGAGTCAAGGCAGGAGGATGGAACAGGTCATGGTGAACCCTGTATTTATGGAAAGAGAGACGATATGTGGCTACACTGGAATATTATACTGGAGTGATGGAGCATAGTGCTGTCTAGCACAGAAAGGGTTTCTGCTGGTGTAATGCTTTTATCTCACATTAGTTGCAGTCTTACTCACTGGACAGAGTGGAAAATTGTCATAAACAAAACTTTTTTTCGGCATATTTCAGGAAATGCAAAACTACGTACTACTATAGACAACCCAGATATAGAAAAATATCTAAATATTTCACATATTCATTATTTTTACTATATATGTGACCTCTTCCATTTTAAATGCTTTGTTTAATTCAAGATGTAAAATAGGTGCGTGCGTGTGTGCGTGTGTTTATCACTTTGTGGGGACCAAATGTCCTCATAAGGATAGTAAAACCCAAATTGTTTTGACCTTGTGGGGACATTTTGTGGGTCCCCATGAGGAAAACAGCTTATAAATCATACTAAATTATGTTTTTTGAAAATGTAAAAATGCAGAAAGTTTTCTGTCAGGGTTAGGTTTAGGGGTAGGGTTAGGTTTAGGGGATAGAATATAAAGTTTGTACAGTATAAAAACCATTATGTCTATGGAAAGTCCCCATAAAACATGGAAACACAACGTGTGTGTGTGTGTGTGTGTGTGTACTGTATATATGTGTTTCACAAAATTTAAGGAATATTTAGTCATTTTCTTTAATATGCACCAATAAAGAAATACATTAAACAGCAATATTAACCAACAAATATTTGCATGAAAACATTGGGATTTAAATGAAATATTTATATTTTCTGTTATTACATCAAGGTGTTCACCAAGGAAATCAGAATATGGCCCAGGTGATCTATATACTGTAGCAAGGGCAAAAGACGACAGAGATTATTTATTTATATCTGACGGTTTCACATTAAGCATTATTAGTTGAAAAGAACTAAGAATTCACAAGTAATATAAAAGTAACTCACAAATATACAATGTACAAGGAAATGTAGTTTCTCAATTAGTAGGCTATGAGATCATAATGCATATTAAATAAATAATAATTAAACTGTTTAAAATAGTTTGATTGTATGATGTCAAATTGATCTGTCTAAATGCCGTTTGATGCTGACACCCTAATCGAGATCCTTTGTTTGTTTGTTTTACAAGATAAATACTGCGAAGTTTGGCGAACCAAAAAAAATTATGAATTGTGTTAAATTTTGTGAGTAAAAGGTTCAACATGCTCAAGTGCTTTGGATGACAAAACAGTGCTCAAATGCTTTTTGTGTGGCAAAAATGTTGGTAACCCTTACATTTATTTTTATTTATTTATTTATTTTCACCATATTTAATAACCATTTGTTTCACAAGTTCAGTTGAACTGGTCATGCGGTGTGGATGAATTTGAAATTCTCTTATATACAAATATACAATTTACAAGCTCAAATATTTCATGCACTTTCTAAATTAATAGGGTTAGAATGCATAATGAATATAATAAAATAAGCAAATTTTTAAAATCGTTTTAGATGGACTAGATCATGTCAACATTTTAATATCAAATACCCACATGTGCTTTACATGCCAAATCCATGTCAATCCCATCTTCCATTATTTTTCTGTTGGTCTGTAATCCCTCCTTCCTCCCGCAACTCCTGCAGTTTCTTACAGTCTGTTCGGTTTAATTCTTCATTTCTAATCTGTGCATTATGTTGGTGCAGCACTCTCTCCTCGTTTGTCCTCCTGCACTTCCCGCTCTGTTGTTATTATTACATTTGAAAAAAAATATATTTTGTTGAAACACTGTCTAATCTTAAACCATGACCTGCGCTGCACATAAATAACTAATAATGGCATTATATTCATGATGTTATCCAGAGGGGAACTGGCCCCCACAGTGAGTCTGGTTTCTCAAGGTTATTTTTCTCCATTAATCAACATCTTATGGAGTTTTGTCTTGCCACAGTCGCCTTCAGCTGCTCACTGGTGTTATAAATACAATTGTTATTTAATAATTTATTTTTATACATAATTTACAATCGTATTTAATCAAACCACGCAATGATCAATTGAAGACTTTATAGATATCACGGTTTCATTTTCTGTAAAGCTTCTTTAATACTATGTGTTTTGAAAAGCGCTATACAATTAAAAATGACTTGACTTGTGTCCTGTGACCGCAGGAAGTCATCTGTTCCCTCTTCTCTCCCTCCGCTCTTCAACATTTCAGTCTCCAGTGAATGATTCTTGTTCTTCCCTCACACATTACCATTGTGAGCGAGTCCTCCGTCTCTCTCGCTCCTTTCCACTTCTATCTTTTCTCATTTTTTCTTCCATTATCTCCGTGAGTTTTTCCATGATGAGTCACCAGCCATCCGTTCCATACATTTTCCCTTGTTCTGCCTCTGTCACGTGGCCATGGACTATTATCTTTCCATCAAACGTCCTACTACCTTTAGCTTTTACTTCATTATGGTGGCAGAGGGGTGCACAACACAAACAAATTAGCAATGCAAATAAAAGCTGAAAACGCAACAGAAATAAGCCACAACACAATGAAATTAAGTCACAACATGATAAAATTAATATGATACAAAACAACAAAATAACTTGTGTTATGGCTTCATTTCTGCTGTATTTTGTTTTGCTAATTTGATTGTGTTGTGCACATCTCGGACACCGTGCTTCATTCTTCAGAGAACACTTTAGACCTTTAGATCTTAATTCAGTGTTTTGATGAAATCACCGTACAGCATTGATTACAGGGGCAGTGGTGGCTCAGTGGTTGAGGCTCAGGGTTACTGACCAGAAGGTCAGGGGTTCAAGCCCCAGCACCACCAAGATGCCACTGTTGGGCCCTTGAGCAAGGCCCTTAACCCTATCCAGGGGTGCTGTATCATGGCTGACCCTGCACTCTGACCCCAGCTTAGCTGGGATATGTGAAAAACTAATAAATTTCACTGTATATATGCAAAAAAAACTGTGTGTATAATGTGTGACCAAATAAAGGATTCTATTAACAAACTAAAAGTATGGAATATATCAAATAGAGTGCTGTGGTAAAAGTTGTTGACATTTTTTACAAAACTATCGCTATTTTTGTCACATATAGCTAACTGAAGCAAACCCGTTGCCTAAATATGCCCAATCTTGCTCAAATGAGCCATTGGGAAGTCTGATTAATTTAAATGAATCGGTTCATTTGAATGATTCATTTAAATGAACCAATTTCAAAATGATTCACCAATCCACTATTGAGTCCCTGTGCAAATGAGGTATGGACAATATGTCATCTTGTAAATTTGTTTTGGTAAAAAACCTGGGGTAGCTCAGCGAGTAAAGACGCTGACTATCACCTCTGGAGTTTTGAGTTTGAATCCAGGGTGTGCTGAGTGACTCCAGCCAGGTCTCCTAAGCAACCAAACTGGCCCGGTTGCTAGGGAGGGTAGAGTCACATGGGGTAACCTCCTCGTGATCACTATAATGTGGTTCATTCTCGATGGGGCGCCAAAAAACCTCATTGTCTTCACCTCCGATGCAATAAACTGATCCAAAACACTCCTAAAACATTATTAATGCTGCAAATTATTATTACTGTTTGAAATTACTTTTTTATTTGTATTTATTTTAAAATGACATTTTTACCTGTGATGTCAAAGCCACATTTTCACCTCTTCTCCTCTGTTCTCTTCACTCTTTCAGGGCCCGGGGCAGTGTATGGCGGAGGGGTGTCTCTGCACGCCCGTTTATCAGGAGTCGCCCTCTGGTTCTGCCTCCCCGTTTCTGTTCTGATGAAGGTCTAAAACTTTCCCACCTTGGAAGGAGTCTTTAAATACGAACCCATCACTGTGAACAAAATGAAATTATGCATTAATCCAGGAGCCATCGCTACATCACCTTGGTCATACCTTCTCGTCCTATTTCCTCTCTTCTTCACGCCCGATCGTATATCACTGCTTCATACCCCCTGCAGTGTTCAACGCTGGTCACCTTTAACATCCAAACCTGATTTGTGATGCAATTGATTTGAACGACAAGTATATTCTGAGTAACGTGTGAAAAGTTTGTGAACGGCTCGTTGTGTCTTGATGTGCGTGCTGGACATGCTGTTGTTTCATGTGGGTTGTAAATCCGTGAATGTAATGGTATTGACAACGATGGTTACAGTGCTCAAGATCAGGTGACCCTCTAGAAGAGGTTCATGGCAGTTCACCAGCGGGCCTATTGGCCGTTGAACCTCGGATCTGAATGCAGAGATCTGAATGAATGGTAGTACATTCTGACATATGTAGCTACTATGAATAATGTCAAACCACATCCTTTCTAGCAAGGGTTAGAGGAATGGGCATCCATCTTGGCACCTTGTTTGCTTCATTTTGGGGTCTTGACCGAATGCAAGCATCTGACTCTTGTCCAGCCCTCATTCTATCCTCAGTCTGTCTAGTGGTTCATCACACAGAGCGTCGGTCCTTCACCCTCAGTGTAAATATATATGCAGTGTAGACGCCCCTCTTTCCAGTGATTAAAAACAACATTTCCCATCAGCCTGTTTCAGCCTTTTTGGCTTGGAGAATATTGCTGCCTTCAAGTCACGTTAGAATGATCGTATTTATGAGATGAGCGCTCATACACCATCACAATGTTGTAATTTCCAGTAGGGAACTTGGAATTTTAACCCAGGACTTTGTGACATGGGGGCGTGCCAATAAAAGTATCGTTGTGGAAACTAATTGGTGAATGCACATGAACGTCACGATAATGTCGTAATTGCCACTTCGGAACTGTTGGATTTTCTTTAAGCCCCAACTTTCAGAGTTATGGGACATGTAAATAAAAGAATCATTGTGGAAACTAATTGGTGAACGCACATAAACCGCACCATAATGTCATAATTACCACTTCGAAAACATTGGATTTCTCTTAAGCCCTTAACTTTACGTGTTGGGGCATGTCAATGAACTAATCATTGCATAAACGAATTAGTGAATGCACATAAGGGCACCATAATGTCGTAATGACCACTTCGAAAACATTGGATTCTCTTTCAAATGCAACTTTACGAGTTGAGGGCATGTAAATTAAATAATAGTTGTGAAAACTATTTGGTGAGTGCACATGAATGGCACCATATTGTCGTAATGACCACTTCGAAAACATTGGATATACTTTAAGCCCCAACTTTCAGAGTTGGGGGCATGTCAATAAATGCTTCATTGCGGAAACTAATTGGTGAATGCACACTTTGGAAACTTTGATTTCTATTTCAAAGTTGGGGGCGTGTCAATTAACTGAATGCCACCACAATATCGTAAATACCAGTTGGTATCTCTGTATATACTTTAAGCCAAAACTTACCATGTTGGTGGCAAGTCAATTAAAAACGAATTGCTGAAGCGAATCAGCATTGATCGTACAAATTTATTGTAATTGTGATATATGGCTATACAGTTTAGTTTGTGTGCATTGTGTGTGCTGTTAATGAAGAACAGCGTGTTAAAGTAGCCAGAAATACAACAAGTTTTGCCGGTTTATGAGACAATATAATGCATAAATTGCAAACCTAATGCACATTTTTTGCTCTTTATTTTTTGCACTATTGCTAAAAAAAGCTTCCTGTTTTTGTCAGGAATTTAAAAAATAAATAAATAGCTCAACACGTCTATTTTATTCCAATCATCACATCAAACTCTTAAGTACGAAGTTTCCAAGAAGACTTGAAAGCAGCAAACGTTTCTGGTGTCTCCGGCCCTGAAGCAAATCATCAACTTGTTGCTTGTGGATAGCATGTACCGGTTAGAAATGTCCCTCTTGTGACCTCACTTCCTGCACCGACCCCCGTTTTAACCCCTGCTCTGTGTACATTTTAATCTGCAAGGTTAACTGTATTACTTTTTTGGTGTTAATAATGACGATATTAATGATGATGACGACAATGTTAATACGTATTTAAATTAATATGATAGTAATTCCATGTGAGAAAAAAATGACAGAGCTGATCTCAAGCCATGTGTGTGAAAATATTTTGTACTAAAATCACATTCATTGACAGCTAAAGTTTTTCAAGTGACGTGCTCTGTTTTACCATGATAAACTTTTAAAAAATGGAAGTGATTTGGCAGAGTCGACCTGTCTGTATGCTTCATTTTTCCGCGAGCATAGTACACATTTTTGACCGTGAGCCTATCTGGACGCACTCGACATAATCGCCATGATTGCTATTTGATACTCTTTAGTTCAGTTAAAGGTTGGCGCATGTGCCAACGATGCGTATTGACTGTCCGTGTATCTAGAAAAACTAGGCTGGCGGAAAACCGAAGTATACTTTGGCCTCAAAAATAGAAATCGAAGAAATGTAAGAGCGCTTACACACTAGCATACCTGCAAACTTGTCGCTTTTCGGCGAAAATCGCCGTTTTCTTGGTCAATTGGGTCATTTAGGTGAATCGCGTAGAACCGGAGAGTTTTTTTTTATGGGGGAGGGGGGGGGTATGCTGCCCGCCCTTCATCTGCATGCCATGGAGGCTAGAATTGAGAAACATTATTGGATAATTCTTATAACTGACATTTCTCTGAGCCAATCGGAATCTTAGCACTTTTTCTCTTGGCCAATCGGAATCTTAGCACTTGAATCTTGAAGCACACAGCGTCAACCACGCGAGTCTGATGGAAACTCATAACGTGTAGGAATCGTATGTGAAATTCGAGGTAAGTCAAGCTTTTTGGAGCAAAAACAAAAGCTATTTGTTTGCTTGTTTCAAGTAACGTTAGCTACCGCTTTTTATGTGATGTAATTTACAATAATATTGTATTGTCTATGGGTGGAACGGTACATGTAAGTTATTCGTATTGAACCGAAACTGTACGGGTGTCACGGTTCGGTGCACGAATTTGCACAGAGAATACAAGGGAAAAAAAAATAATAAAACAATAGATAGCGATAAATTTAGCTCTATTCACGTTTGGTGTTAACGCAGCATAATAAACAGGCTGCGATGTCAAGATTGTAATGCTGTAGTGTGTGTGTGTGTGTGTGTGTGGTGTGGTGTGGTGTGGTGTGGTGTGTGTGTGTGTGTGTGTGTGTGTGTGTGTGTGTGTGTGTGTGTGTGTGTGTGTGTGTGTGTGTGTGTGTGAGTGAGTGAGTGAGAGAGAGGCGCGCGGGCGCGTTCGAACATTGGAAACAAAAACATACTCCATCATTTTGTTAATACAGGACATCATTCAAACTGCAAAGTGTTTACTTATTTGTGTACACTCGCAATCATATACAACATTGTGCTTTTGTCACACTCTAAACTCTTGTCAAACTGTAACCTACAACTGTCACCCAACCAAAAACACACACAGTTTTAAAAGCAAAACATTTATCCAACCCCATTTCAAAACAGTCTGTGGGTTCTATCTTTTGGACATTCATCATATCGCATTGGTTTTCATTTCTTGTCCTCAGAGCACTAATCTGTTTATTTTTAAGTTACACATTCTACGTTGCTTAAAAAAGAAAATCAAATGTGTTTTTAATGGTAATATTATATTATACGGAAATCAATTATTTATAATTCAGATGAGAATAAAGTTAGGGTTAATTAAAATTAAGGAAAACAAATATATTTATCTGAAATATAGCAAATTAATTTTAAATTCATTCAGGTACAATTACCAAACATATCTCAAGGTCTTTTTATTAATTTTTATTAATAAACTAATTGTAATTTAATTTAATTAATTTAATTTGACCAATTGTCACACATTATACATACATTTTCTGCATATACATGGTGAAATTATTTATTTTTCACATATCCCATCTAAGCTGGGGTCAGAGTGCAGGGTCAGCCATGATACGGCGCCCCTGGAGCAGATAGGTTCAAGGGCCTTGCTCAAGGGCCCAACAGTGGTGTCTTGGTGGTGTTGGGGCTTGAACCCACGACCTTCTGATCAGTAACCCAGAGCCTTAACCGCTGAGCCACCACTGCCGCCCAATAAAACTATTGTCAGTGCACTACAAATAAACTGGTTCTAAGCCTTTATTAATAAAACTCATTTAAAAAATTCAAGGCTTAAGAAAATGATAAAAATGCTATCTATATTTTTGTTTTGCTTTTCACTCCATTGTACCGAAATCGTACCGAACCGTGATGTCTGAACCAAGGTATGAACCGAACCGTGACTTCTGTGTACCGTTCCACCCCTAGTATTGTCGTCATACCTATAAATTACGTTAAGCTATGCTAAAAGTGGTATGAATGGTTTCCAAAACGGTACAAAAACTATTGTTTTACTCGAGGGGAGGTGGAAAATGAGCTTAATTCCCCAAATGGTGGAATATCCCTGTAACGTTAGCTAGGCTTATCGTTACCCCCCCGGCGATACTGTCACCTTTTTTACTCTGAGGAGTTTGCAGGTATGTACTAGAGAAAGCTATGGTGGAGCGTTGGATGGATAGAAATGCATACGATCTGTTTTGAGGGTGTGGAAAGAACTGGATGGATTTCCAGAAGCACAACCGGACCCGCCTGTCTGAAGGTCTCATTGGTCAATGGATGCTTACATCAGATGGTGTTGCAGCAAACGTTTTGGTTGCATGATGGAGCATCGCTTTCACAAACCCTTGCGTTTTGCCTCTACGTCTTTGCGACACACCATCCCTGTTGAAATCAGTGCTTTAGCCACATTCTCTGACACAGAGTAAACTCTAGTGTGTGTGCGCCCAATATAATTTAAAATGTGTATGTATCAAAGCTGTTTATGACTGTAATGTATTCTGCCATAATGATGTAACGCCAATTTCTGGTTCGGTGACCAAACCCAAAATATTCCGCAATTACATGCCAACCTCTTGGTCTTATGCTGCGTTCCATTCCAAGTCGGATATTCGTACTTTATGGTTGGAACTCAATTAAAAAGGCATTCACAATGTGCAGAAGGTGATGCCTCATGAGGAAACAAAACGGTCTGCAACGCTATCGTTAGCTTTGCAGGTGTCGTATCATCAACGAAGAAACCAAATTGCAGTGCTACACAATGCTAGTCAAACACCCAATTTTGACTTGCTTATTTCCACACTAGTTTTCCACTTAAAGTGCTATTCTGTTGAAAGTTGGGAATTCTGACTTTCCGAGTGAATGGAACACAGCATTAGATTCTGTGAGCAGCCGAAAGAGAATCAGATTAGCGGGAAATAAAGATGTAATTAGCCTGCAACTGTGACTCGCTAAGCAAGCGGACCATCATATTTTCTCTGTCCCCCATCTGGGGAGCGGCAGAGCTCATAAATCAAGCTCAGTCCTGGCGCTGACAGATCCCTCTTCAAGGACAGCTGTGCCTTTGATTCGAGTCTTAAGCCCGATGTGGAGTCCAATCCCCGACAGGCTAATTAACCTCCACTTAAGAGCACACAGTAAAGAGGCTTTGACGTAACGCAGCAGCGTGCATCTTAACGCACTGTGGCTGCTGTGGTTTATGCATCTGTTCACAATGACCCTGCCATGAGTGCAGCGTTTCTGACCGTTCCGTTTCCAATGCTAATGCTGTACATACTATAACACGATAATGTATAGTTGCTGCCAGTGAGTCTCATTATTTAATTTCAACCAGCAATAACACCCAAATTAAATTTAAACCTAGTTAAAGTCCAATTTACAAACTCTAATGGGCACTTTGCCATTATTACAAAGCTAAATGAATCCACAAAATGGGGAGTATTTGTACAATGTGCCCGGATTATGGGAGATTTTACACACTGCAAGACACATATTACAAATCATAGTTTGAATGCAATAATTTGGCTTTAGAAAAGTTCTCCTCCGGTTGTCCTGTGCAATTGCTCCTCGATGTTCAAAAATCACGTACTGTTTAGTGGCAAGTACAACATGTTCAAAATGTTGTCCGGAAGTACATACATTGGTACATTGACCCCAAAATGTATTTAGACCCTTAAGACAAACATGAAAATGTGTACACGTCTTTGCAATAAATACAACATCAAACCAAGAGTCCTCGTGCAAAACATTTCACAGGATTTTAAATGATAAAACAAGAGATACATAGTAATCAAATGAAGAAAATAGGCATTTGAACACTTTGACAAAACTTGATTAAAAGTCCAAGTAGACAAAAATGGCTCAGAGATGTTACAGAGCTTGAGCATGACACTCTAATGCAATGACATTCATGCATTTTTAGTTGCGACTCGTGTCATATAGTTTTTGTGTACATATATGGATTATATTTTAAGCACAAATGCAGGTAAGGGGGTCCCTTCAACTTTTGATCTCACTTTTTATCTAGTCATATTCATGTTAGCATCACCAATCCATCTCTGTGTACACGTGTTCTCCTCAAATATAAGTAAACAAACAAACAAAAACAAAAACAAAATGTGTATGAAATGTCGTCGCAATTCTCGATGTGGGTATAACGCATGTAAATGTTTGTTTTGGGTGGAGATTTGTTGGTTGTCTGAATATTGATGTGATGTGATGGAGCGCTGTTGGTGTGTTATGGGATGGGATCATTCTCCCCTCATGATTCCCGCTCCGAGATTCAGACTGAGAGGGGACTGAGCTAGAGGTCTGGTGTGGAGGAGGGACGGGGTTTTGGGACACATGAACTCGAGCAGGTTTGAAATGGTTTCTGTGATTAGAGACGGAGCTCTCAGCGAGGGGTAGACGGAATAAACTGGGAGGAAATTCATGAAAACAGCACAACAGTGAATTGAATGTTTTTATTCACGTGAAGCTCAATCCTATGGATCTTAAATCTAATTCAAAGTGGATGTGTCCCTGATTAGATCCCATTAAATGTGAACAAACAACAGTAAAGTCCTGAGTCTTTATATAATGTTAATGCAGTAAGTGCGCCACTAGTGGGCGCTAACAAATCACTCTGCAACATCTCTGCTTCCTCGAGCTACTTTTCATTGGACATGATCATTCATTTACAAGAGCACAAAAGTATTTATCCATAGCCTTTAAGCTATCTGAGTACAATTAGTGCAAATAAAATGATAATGAAAAGAATGTTTGATTAAGCTATTTTACCAGCCACCAGTTCTTTTTCAACATCTCTTCAGTTGCTTTTGGTATTGCATGTATTTTTTTTTCATTATGTCCATATTGCATAATTAATGCAATAGCCTACATACAAATTAAATATGTACAGAGAGAATTTACTTTTAAAATGTCAGTGCCTATTGATACTGTGTGTCTTGAAACACTACACTGACAGTTTGCATGTAGAAATAGAAAATAGATTGTGGGCAAATGTTAGATATAGTCATAATCAGATATAGCTGACAAATAGAATATGAGTTATAAGATACAGATCCTCATTATTGGTATGTATCAGTTATATCACAAGATTATATGCTGCTAAATATGGGAAATGCAGCGCATTTATAATAGTATTTATAAAAGTAATAGTTAACATCAAATGCCCATGCCATTGAACCTGATGTGATATTTAGGTAGCTAGCTGTTCTATTCAACATATGGTGCCTTGATCCCATTGTAAAAGAAAATCTAATTTATGAAACAAAAAGGTAATTCTGACTTTATTTCTCAAAATGTTGACTTTATTTCACATAATTGCAACTTTATGTCTGGCAATTGGGACTTTCTCGTAATTGTGACTTTATATTTCGTAATTGTGACTTTCATATAATTGTGAATTTTTATGACTTAATTTATTATAGTTACGGCTTTATTTCTCGTAGTTGTGACTTTCGTAAATACAACTTAAGATCTCGTAATTGTTAACTTATATCTCTCAATAGTGATTTTTTTCTCGTAATTGCGACTTTAGATCTAGCAATTGCTATGTTATAACTCACAATTGCGACTTTCTTGTAATTGTGACTTTGTATGACTTTATTTATATAATTAAATCTTCTCGTAGTTGTGACTTTCATAAACGAAACTTTAGATCTCGCAATTGTTACGTTATATCTCGCAATTGTGATTTTTTTGTAATTGTGACTATTCCTCATAATTGCAACTATATCGCAAAATTGCTGTTATATTTCGCAATTGTGACTTTATATGTAGCAATTGCAAATGTATTTTTCATAATTGTGATTTTTTTTTGTAATTGTGCCTTTTTCTCATAATTGTGAAATACAATTATCTTAAATGCAACTTTATATTTAGCAATTGCTATTTTATATCTCACAATTGTGACTTTCTTGTAATTGTGACTTGATATGATTTTATTTCTTATAATTACGAATTTATTTCTCATAATTGCTATGTTATTTCTCAATTGCGACTTGTACTTGTGACTATATGTAATGATAGCGACAATCTTTTTTTGTAATTGTGACTCTCGTAATTGCAACTGTAGATCTAGCATTTGCTTGGTTATATTTCACAATTGTGACTTTCATATAATTGTGACTTTATATGACTTCATTTCTTATAGTTACGACTTTATTTCTCGTAGTTGTGACTTTCGTAAATGCAACTTTAGATCTCGCAATTGTAATGTTGTATCTTGCAATTGTGACTTTCTCGTAATTGTGACTTTATATGTAGCAATTGCAACTTTATTTCTCGTCATTTTGACTTTATACAGTATGTAGCAATTGTGACTTTATCTCTTGTAAGTGTGACTTTTATATCTCACAATTGCGAAGTTATATTTCGCAATTGCTAATTTCCCATAATAGTGACTTTATATTTAGCAATTGTGACTTTATTTCTCATAAGTATGACTTTATATCTCAAAATTGCTGTTGTTTTTCGCAATTGTGACTATTTATTGTAATTGTGCCTTTTTCTCATAATTGTGAAATACAATTATATATAAATGCAACTTTAGATTTCACAATTGCAAATGTGTTTCTTGTAATTGTGACTTTAGATCTAGGAATTGCTTGGTTATATCTCACAATTGTGACTTTCTTGTAATTTTGACTTTATATAACTTAATTTCTTGTAGTTCCGACTTTATTTCTCATAGTTGTGACTTTCGTAATTGCAACTGTAGATCACGTAATTGTTTAATTATATCTCTCAATAGTGATTTTTTTCTCGTAATTGCGACTTTAGATCTAGCAATTGCTATGTTATTGTAATCGTGACTTTATATGACTTTATTTATATAATTAAATGTTCTCGTAGTTGTAACTTTCATAAACGCAACTTTTGATCTCGTAATTGTGATTTTATTTATTGTAATTGTGCCTTTTACTCATAATTGTGAAATACAATTATCGTAAATGCAACTTTAGATATCGCAATTGTTAAATTATATCTCGCAATTGTGTTTTTTTCTCGAAATTGTGACTTTAGATCTAGCAATTCTTATGATGTATCTTGCAATTACAACTTTCTCATAATTGTGACTTTATACGTAGCAATTGCAACTTTATTTCTCGTAATTGTGACTTATATCTCACATTTGTTAAGCTATGTTATGAAGTTGTGACTTTCCTGTAATTGTAGCAAACTGCAAATATGTTTCTTGTAATTGTGACTATGTAGCGATTGCAAAACAAAAATTTTTCATTGTGACTATTTCCCGTAATTGTTTCAATCGTAAATTCAACTTATTTTTAATTGTTACATTATATCTCGCAATTGTGACTATATGTTGTAATTGAGGCTTTATTTCTAGCAATTGTGACTTTATTTCTTATAATTGCATGAATTATGAGAAATAAAGTTGCAATTGCTTGAGATAAAGTCACAAATACAAGAAATGGCGTGGCATTTGCGAGATTTCAAGTCAGAATTACCTTTTTATTTTTTCTTCCGTAGTGAGATCAATGCAATGGCCTGAAAAAGAAGCCTACATTTATTACACTAATGTCTGCTATAGTTTAAAATACGCTTGCATTGTGTTATGAGTTACAAACTGATATATTTGAGAATGATGCATGAAATCGAGCTAGTGTAAAATGTATCTCGAGACACTAATGCTCCCAAGTTCAGTTCAGTTGCTTTCCGTCTTTACGGTGTTTGAACACAACGTTATGTCCTGTGTGATCGCCCGCTAGAGAGACTATTGAGTTAAAGCAGCCAAAGGCAGATATTTTGGCTTGAAGTACATTTGATGATGCCTGACATTGTGATGCATGATTTTCAATAGTAGATAGTTAGGTAGTTAGATACGTTAGTAGGACGATAGACAGATAGTTAGATAGACAGACAACAATTTTTCTTATTTCTACCAAAGTGCCAGAATACAATTCCACACATTGTTCACCCCTTACTCAATTTCCTCCGGGTAATCTATGCACGACTAATGCAATGTGTTTTAAAGATTCTATTAACTATAAAAATATACATACACATGCAGTTCAACAACATGGTCAACTGACAAGCAATACTACTTCAATAATACATATTATCAAGTTAAATCCTTAATTTGTATTGTCTGTTCATTTCCAACAAGGATCCTATTTTCAACACTGATTCAGAAAGGTTTTTGGGTGCTTATAAAACATTAAAAACAAAAATGATATTATTACCTAAATTCAAATATTAAATTCAAACAAGAACATAATCAGAGGTTCCTCTCTTACGGCGGTGTCACCTGGTACCTGTTATTTTTTTCAGCGCTGGCCAGGATGGGCCAATCACAGTTGATTATTAATACTGGATGAGGATTTAAAAAAATGCTTTGATAGATAATGCTGAAACGGATTTCCATTCACGCTTACAATTATCAGTTTTTATTAAAAATAACTATCCAGTTCCGATATAAAAAAATTCTGAGATTTAAATGCAGATGCGTGGAGGATTTGGTTTTCAGAGCGTCAAGCGCCCCCTGCAGGAAAAAAACTTTGTGTCTCATAAGACAGTCAGTGGCTAACAACATGTGCAATTCTGGTCTGTAGGTCTCACACAAAACTTTTGCATGGATTTAGAAAACATGAAATATATCACATAATTCATATATGGAGTCAGTGAGGATGTTATATCCATAGAAGTGATGAATTTTTTCAGGGTGAGGAAAGCAGACAGGCATTTCATATAGATAGATAGACAGACAGACAGACAGATGATAGATAGATAGATCGATAGATAGACAGACAGACAGACAGAGAGATAGACAGACAGATAGATAGACAGACAGACTGATAGATAGAGACAGACAGATAGAGACAGACAGACAGATAGAGAGACAGACAGACAGAGAGATAGACAGACAGAGAGATAGACAGATAGATAGACAGAGAGACAGATAGACAGAGAGATAGAGAGACAGACAGACAGACAGAGACAGACAGACAGATAGATAGACAGACAGACAGAGAGATAGACAGATAGATAGACAGAGAGACAGACAGACAGACCGATAGATAGATAGACAGACAGACAGATAGAGAGACAGACAGAGAGATAGACAGACAGATAGAGACAGACAGACAGATAGATAGACAGAGAGACAGACAGACAGAGAGACAGACAGACAGATAGATAGACAGACAGAGACAGACAGACAGATAGAGAGACAGACAGACAGATAGAGAGACAGACAGATAGATAGATAGACAGACAGACAGATAGATTTACAGACAGACAGATGGACAGACAGACAGATAGAGAGACAGACAGACAGATAGAGAGACAGACAGTCCGATAGATAGATAGATAGTTAGATGCATGCGTTGTAATTGCGTCTGTTTTTATGTCAGTCATTTGCATTTGTTTGAACAAGAACTCACTAATTATTAAAGTGCATAATTAACACTATTTCCTTTGTCCTAACACCACATAACCATCATGGAAACATTACAGGGCTAGTTCCTGCGAAACCAGTGGGTGTGTGACCCACTGCGGTGAATTTCAATAAGCATTTCATTCCGAGTCGTGCTGAATGTCAACAATGCATGCTGTTTTTTCTCGCAAAGTGAAGTCTGCACTGTCAGTCATGATGGTAAATACATCATTACCCAGCGACAGTTTGTTTTTGAGTAAGTTTGTAAATCAGTTGTGCCATCTCCCTGTCGCAGAACTGCAAAAAAGTCTTGTTATCAAGTGCAAATATCGAAACGTCCTTAAAACAACACAAATTTACTTGAGAAGCAAAATTGCGTATGATATTTAGACTTGTTGACAGATATTATATCTTGAATAAAGTTAATTTTTCTTACCCCATTGGCAGTTTTCCCTTCATTTTCTTGTTTTTAAGCATAAATCCAACAAACTTTAGTGATGTTTATGCTTAAAAACATAACTTAATTCAAGATATATTCTTTTTAATTGTATGCCATTTTTCTCTTAGTAAATGAATCTTTAGGGATGTTTCCATATATTTACTTGAAAACAAATAATAAAAAAGTGATTAATAACATGCTTTTTTGCATGTTTTGCCCTTCCCTTTTATTCCCCGTCTCTTCTCCTTTCCTCCACCCCCTGATCCAAGCACCTCATCAGGGTTATGTATCCCAGACCTCCACTTCAGTATCTCTGTAAAATAGCTGTTTATGTGTGTGTGTGAGTGTGTGTATGTCTGTGTACATTCTCTGGCCTTCTTACGGCAGATACGAAGGTTTGTGATTCTGTTTCAGACAAATGGATTTTATCCCCCGTAACTGTTGACTATCTTCAAGAAATCAACGACGCAATTGAACAACAGTGGAAAGAACAGAACGTCGTCTTCCACAACGACACATTCTGTGATGTGATGTGATGTTTCTTTGAAGTAATATGTTTTACAGTTTTTCTGTCATTTCTTTTTAGGTGTGTGTACCTTTTTTAATCCATAAGGAGGAGAAAAAAGTAAAGAACTTAAATGGAAGGAGAAAAATAAAAATGAATTTTGTTTTTAACATAACACTACGGCGTTTTTTTTTTCCTTCTTCACTTGTCTTCTGACTCATCACGATATGTTGTAGGAAGAACAGCTATTTAAAGATCTTTGTGCTTTGATGTATAGCTGCAAAACTTTCCTAAACAGAAGATACGTTATTGCAAGGTGCGTCCTTGTGTTCCACGGCACTATTTATTTTTAATTGTTGGACGATGCAAACATGACGTTGATGTACGTCTCTGACTGTTCCAGTACGTCTTGCTGTTTTCCAGCATCTTGCACCAATAGTGTGGCATTTATAACACTTAGTCAATGTTTTTATTAACGCTAAATCAACTTTTGAAAATGCATGCTTCTGTTCCATTCTGATACATTGCAACTAGGTGTTTTTGACAGATGGATCACATTGAATTCGGCGACACGATGTTGAAAGTTCTGCTGCAGAAATTGGTCCGTGTATACCGAAATTCAGATCACTGCTCCCAGTGGCCGAAGCTGAAAGTGATGTTTGAAAGTGAATTGCATTTTTAGTTGTACATCAGGGATCTGCACTTTTGATATACTACTTCAATAATACATATTATCACGCATCATACATTATTAAATGCTTTTATTACATTTCCAACAAGGATCCTATTTTCAACCCCACTTCAGACAGGTTTTTGGGGGCTTATAAAAAAAACAAAAACATTAAAAGTTAAAATAAAAATGTGAAAACATAGATTACACTTTAATACAAAAATACCACACATTTCTGCACCACACCACCCTCAACACACACAAGGACCGATCAGTTCCAGTGCAAAACACATCCCAAATTATTATTATTTTTTTTTTTTTGCAAGACTGAGCGAAACTACATAAGATACTGTTAGTGATTGTAAAATAGTCACTGAATGAATTATGCCAAAAAGAAAACATTTTAAGTAATCTTTTGCAGTGCCTTAGATTTGGGTGGAATACTGGGAAGATGCTGATTTGTCCCCTCCAATGCTGAAAATGATTTAGGATGAGATACCTTGATATCGCATGACGGTGAGTCTGTCATAATCAGACAAAAACTGAGGTTCCTTTCTTCATTGTACTACTTAAAAAAATTACTTTTCAGTTATGATATAAAACATTCTGATATTTAAATGCAGATGCTTGGAGGATTTGGTTTTGATAGCGTCAAGCGCCCCCTGCAGGACTAAAACTGACACAGTCAGTGGCTGACAACATGTGCAATTTTGGTCTGTTACTCACACAAAACGTTTGTATGGATTTAGAAAACATGAAATATATCCCATAAGTCATATATGGAGTCAGTGAGGATGTTAAAGGTGTCCATAGAAGTGATGAATTCTTTTCAGGGTGAGGAAAGCAGACGGATTTCAGATGGACAGGTAAGAATTGTAATTTTCTGAAAGGGTTAATGTTTTTCTGAATGTTTCATATGATGCACAAATATTTACTGTATGCAATGAATATCATTTTCTATTTATCTGTTCATTAATTTGAATTGTTATTATGCACTTTGTAATGTGTTGTAATAAAACATCTTTTATTTATAACATAAATTATATTTTGCAAAAAGAAAATTAAATGATTTTAGGACTAATGAGATTTTTTGCATCATCACATTTTGATGACAATTTAGCACACTGTCGGCCTAAATTCTCATTAACATAATGCAAACAATTAATATATACATTTTATCATCAATATTGTTAAAGGGATAGTTCACCCAAAAATTCTCTCATCATTTACTCACCCTCATGCCATCACAGATGTGTATGACATTTTTCCAAAAATCATATAAAGGAAACATAGAAGTAATCTAATAGACTCCAGTGCTTAAATATATATCTTCAGAAGCAATACAGCAGGTGTGGGTGAGAAACAGATAAGTCATTTTTTTACTCTTTATCTCCACTCTGAAGGTTTTTACACGTGGTGTAAAAAAGGACTTAAAGCTTGTTCTGTTTCTCACCCACACCTATCATATCACTTTTGTAGATATGGATTTAAACACTGGAGTCATATGGATTTTTTAAAGTTTCTTTCTGGTCACAATTCACTTGTATTGTATGGACCTACAGCGCTGAGATATCTTTCTAAATATCTTCATTTGTGTTCTGCTGAAGAAAGTAAGTCACATTTCTGGTATGGCAGATTTTATATGTGTGTGTGTGTGTGTGTGTGTGTGTTTTATCACTTTGTGGGGACCAAATGTTCCCATAAGGATAGTAAAACCCGAAATTTTTGACCTTGTGGGGACATTTTGTCGGTCCCCATGAGGAAAACAGCTTATAAATCATACTAAATTATGTTTTTTGAAAATGTAAAAATGCAGAATGTTTTCTGTGAGGGTTAGGTTTAGGGGTAGGGTTAGGTTTAGGGGATAGAATATAAAGTTTGTACAGTATAAAAACCAATATGTCTATGGAAAGTCCCCATAAAACATGGAAACACAACGTGTGTGTGTGTGTGTGTGTGTGTGTGTGTGTATATGGATGAGTAAATTTTTGGGTGAACTATCCCTTTAAACACAAACAAAAAATATAGTTTTATAAAAATGTGCTTGACTGTAACATTGGCATACCTTATTATTATATTTCATGGCATATATTAAATAAAGAAAACATTAGATGTCTTGGGATAGGCCCGAGAAAACTGCTGAGATCTTGAGACATTGTCAAAAATGTATGTGGATGTTATCATATGGAATATATATATATATATATAAATTATTGAGTATTTACAATGTAAATGATGTAATACAGTGAACAGGAATAGACATTTTATTAACCCCACTCTCTAACCCAAACCCCAACCCTACACTTAACCATCAGTTAAGTAAAAATATCATTTTAGAGCAAAAATGGTACCCCTGAGATGGGAACACAATTACTTCCTGGTTTCCATTGGAACAGAACCGGTGACTCCGATAATAGTAGCAACACAGGGAAAGATGAACTCATTTGAATTGATGCAAAAATGTCTGATTGGGGAAGGCACTTTTTGGTCGAATTTGGTCGATTTCAGGGTACATTAGCATTTCGAACAGCATGTTAATTTCCCATGTGATCATGTTAGTTTTTGAACGCAATAACATTTCCTGTTTAAACGGCTCTTTTCAGCTGATTTTAAGCAGTAAACTTCATTTACATAGTCATTTATGAATCTAAATCATGCTCACTGGTTTAAAATGTCCCAAGCCACTGCTGAGCACTGTTGACTCTCCAACAACATCCAACTTGTTTGAAATTATCATTCAGTCATTGAAGTGGACTCTCTTGTCTTTGACCAATGAGCACGAGAAGCCATTCTCCTGCTCA